>NC_080184.1:10246054-10611332 GCF_950295315.1 Erinaceus europaeus | reverse complement strand
TTTACTCTGTGTGTTTGATGGGACAAGGCACAGATTTTCAACTTGAGTACCTGAGTCTGTTCCAAATCCTGCAGTTCTCTCTCTCTCTCTCTCTGTGATTTACAAAATTGTAAGATTATAGGAATATAATTCCACACCATTCCCCCATTCCCAATGCCAGAGTTCTGTGCTTCCAGCCCCTCTCTCCAGCCATAATTATCCCAAGGTCATAAATATGGGTTGAATAAGGACAAGGTGGTGGTCCACCTGGTTAAGTGCACACTTTACAGTAAACAATGATCTAGGTTTAACCCTCTGGTCCCCACCTGCAGGGAAAAAGCCTCATGGTGAAGCAGGGCTGCAGGTATCTCTCTGTCTCTTTCCCTATTTATCTCCCCTTCACTCAATTTCTCTCTGTCTCTATCCAGTAAAATGGAAAAATGGCCTCAAGGATGAGTGTATTGGTAGTGCAGGTACTGAACCCCAGAAATAACCCTGGAAGCAAATAAAATAAAAATCTCTAAAAAAAGAATTTTAAAAAGAAATGGGCTAAATATATACTGTATCCCCATTCCCTCCATTGGAAGCTACAGTACTTCTCCTAAGGTTGCAAATATAAGTCAACTATTATGTCTACAAATATCTGTCCATTTCCCCCCATGATCCTACCTTCTTTTTCCTTTCTAAATCACACCTACACCTATTACTACTTCTGATTGCCCTCCCTTTTCCCTCTTCTCTCTCCAGGTCCTGATGGAGTTGGAGTTCAGAGCCCTCTGGTCATCTTCCCCCCATCACTTCTCCCCCTTTGGAATTACAGATCAAATTTTTTAGGGGTGCAGAAAGTGGAAGGTTTGGCTTCTGTAATTGTTTCTCTGATGTACATGGGTGTTGGCAGGTGGATCCATACCCCCAACCTGTTTCTATCTTTCCATAGTGAAGCCAACTGTTTATGTCTAACAAGCTCCCAGAAGATTCGAGAGCTGCAAAGCTGGTGCTACCACTACCAGTAACTTTGCTTTGTTTTAGGTACCTAGTACTCTATTATTTACATGCACCAAAACTTTGGCATGAATACAAAACTTTGGCTTTTTTTTAGATGGCATCATCTTGCATTCAAGCTTTTTCTCCTACAGTGATTATTTTTCACTCTCTAGATGATACATTTCTCCGCCTCCTCTTCCTGAGAATACTAATCCTCAGGGAAAGAATTTATAATATATAGATATGGGCAGTCCAAGTTAACTGACCCTGGGGGCGGCAGGGGGGGGGGTTGCTGGGAGCTTAACGTTTTCAACATCTTGAAGAGTATAGTATAAGTTTTCAGAACCTTGGAGAACAGATTCTAACTTTTCAGCACCCTGGAGAGCAGACGCCAATTTTTCAGCACCCTGGAGAGCAGTCTAATTTTCCAGCACCTTGGAGAGCAAATTCTCAGAGCACTTCATTACCTAGATTGTGCTGTTGTCATTCTGCTCTTCAAACAAGTTCCCTTGGGAGGGTTGGACAGAAAAACACACACACAAAACTTTGCCACTTCTCTTCCCAGAAGATAGCTCTGAAGAAAGGCAATTTTCTACTCTTTATTTCTTCTTAATATGGAGCATTTGTTATATGTTTGCCATTCATAAGGTGCTTCCCCAGGGAGGTTAAAGAAAATTCATTTAACTTTCTTCAAGGAAAACTTCCCAGGACTCTTTAAGACATTGTCCTAATTGCTGCTGCTTCTTCACAAGGTTTAATTTCTTTCTCTTCTCTTATCATCTTATTAGGAGGTTAGTGGTTTACAGCACAACTCAATAGCTTTGACTCTCAGAATCCAATCTGAAGGGAAAAAATGAAATAGGTACTTTTATTTCATGAATGAGAATGCAACCATTATCAACATTGCTATTTTTAAATATCAAAGTGAACAATGGGCATAATTCTTTCTTTTATTTAAAAATGTATTATTATTACTTGTTTATGGATAGAGACAGCCAAACATCAAGATAAAGAGGGGAAGAGATGGAGAATTCTTGCAGCCCTGCTTCACCCTGCAGGTGGGGACTGGGGACTCAAACCTGGGTCCTTGAGCATTGTAACATGTGTGCTCATTCAGGTGCGCCACCACCTGGAAATAGTTCTTCAGAGTTAAGGAAAATTGTTTAGTGTGGATGTCACATCTCTTAGGAATGACTGACTGACAACAGGGTCAGAAGCTATCTCATCTAGAAGGTTGCATGTTTCCCTTGTACACAGTTTAGGTTCAGACCCAGGTACCACACAGGAGTGCCATGGCACCAGAGGAAGCTCCTGTAATCTCTCTTCCTCCTTTTCTATTTGAAATAAAAGAGATGAAAAAGTTGTCCTGAGAGTGGTGAAGTCAGAGATGCATGAAATCTTATCCTTGAAGAAAAAATGGAGGAGGTGGTGGTAAGGGGCTGGATGTTGGCTCACCCGGTTGAGTACATACATTATAGTGCACTGGATTCAAGTTCCTGATCCCCACCTGCAGGAGAAAGTCTTCATGAGCAGTGGAGCAGGGCTGTACTTGCCTCTCTCCTCCCCTCCCCCCCTTTTAAAAACCAAAGCATTGATCATCTCTGGCTTATGGTGGTACAGGGGATTGAGCCTGGGACTTATGAGCCTCAGACAGGAGAGGGGATCTCTTTGCATAACCATTATGTTATCCATGCCTATTTTTTCTTTTTAAAATTTTATTTATTTATATATTTATTTTTGCCTCCAGGGTTATTATTGCTGGGGCTCTGTGCCTGCACTACGAATCCACTGTTCCTGGACGCCATTTTCCCCCATTTTGTTGTTGTTTGTTATTGTTGTTGTTGCTGTCATTGCCATTGTCGTTGTTGGATAGGACAGAGAGAAATGGAGAGAGGAGGGGAAGACAGAGAGGGGGAGAGAAAGACAAATACCTGCAGAACTACTTCACTGCTTGTGAAGAGAGCCCCTGCAGGTGGGGAGCCAGGTGCTCAAACCAGGATCTTTGCACTTTGTGCCCATATAAGAAGCCACCACCTAGCTCCCTATTTATTTATATTTTAATGAGAGCTATACATAGAGAGAGACAGAGAGAAAAACACCAGAGCACTGATCAGCTCTGGTTTATGGTAGTGTGGAAGATTGAATTTGGGACTTCAGAGCCTCAGGCATGAGAGTCTCTTTGCATAACCATTCTTTCAGACCCATTTCCTCAGTGTAATGTTTGGATTCTTCTCAGGTTCAAGTACCCCTAAACTCTGATCCTCCATTAACATTTTTTACTGTTATTAATTTATTTATAAAATTAAAAATATGGACAAGACCATTGGATAAGAGGGCTACAATTTCCACCACCAAAGTTCTGCATCCCCTCCCTCCCTTGAAAGCTTTCCTATTCTTTATCCCTGTGGGAGCATGGACTTAGGGTCATTATGGGATGTAGAAGGTGAAAGGTTGGGCTTCTGTAATTGCTTACCCACTGAACATGGGCATTGACAGAGCAGTCCATACTCCCAGCTTGTCCCTATCTTTCCCCAGTAGGGCAGGGATATGGAGAGGTGGGGCTCCTGGGTACATTGGTGAGGTCGTCTGTCCAGGGAAGTCAGGTTGGCATCACAGTAGCATCTGCAACTTGGTGGCTGAAAAAGCATTAAAATATAAAGCAGAACAAATTGTTTAATAATTAGGAACCTAAATGCAAGAATATAGAAGATGAGATTTAGGGGTCTTCATTTTGGAAAAAGCTAGTAGGTCTATTTTAAGTATATTCCAAGGGGCCCATGACTTACCTAATTTTTTCTGAGCATGACAGCTAACATGCAGGTGGACCAAAGGACTAGAAATCTGGATCAGGGAAGAGAGTAGCTCCAAAATATAGGAAAAGTATATAAGTATCATTTTATGGTGTCTTTTTTTGTAGATATATTTGCTTGCCATAAGTTAGGGGGGGGGGGAATACACTCCATCTAACATTTGAATAAACCTCCACCCCCACCCTCTACCTCCAGTCCCTCCAAATCTAAGTGGGCTCTGCTTTTCAGTTGATGTTCATAATCATAACTATGGTTAACTGGAGACACTGATTCAGCCCAAAGAATGTGAAAGTTGGACCAGGAAATGAGAAGTCTGAAGGTTGGGAAAATAGCAGCACCAAGAATGCAATGAGATTTCAATGCAAGAGGCTCTGAGGTTCCAGGTTCAATCCCTAGCACCACCATCAGCCAGTGCTAATGATAATGTTAACAGTTAATGATATTTGTATATTTTCCTCATGTTTGGAGCTACTTTCTATACTAATCTAGCTAGCTAGTCTTGTTCTAAACTCTAGCACCATCTTCCCAGACAATATTTTTAGCCCACCTATCAGGCTCCGGCAAAAATGCCTAAAGTCATGGGCCTCTTGGAACATACCTAAAATAGACTTCCTAGCTTCTTCCCACAGGAAGACCCATAATTTCATCTGCTCTATTTCTGTCTTTGAGTGCCTGTTTATTAAACAATTTGTCCTGATTTATATCTTAGCACCTTTCAGCCACCAAGTTGCAAACCTGACTTCTCTAAGAAGATGAGTTCACCAATGTGTCCTGAAACCCCACCTCACCAGAGCTCTACGCCACTAGAGAAAGATAGAAACAGGCTGGGGGGGGGGGGTATGGGTTAACCTGCCAATGGAGAAACAATTACAGAAGCCAGCCCTCCTACCTTCTGTACCCCATTAAGAATTTTGGTCCATACTCCCAGGGGGATAAAGAATAAGGAAGCTTCCAATGGAAGGGATATGACATGGAACTCTTATAGTGGAATTGTATCCCTGTTATCTTACAATCTTGCTAATCACTATTAAATCACTAATTATATATATATGCATATATATGTATTAAAAGCACACATATGTATGATGTTCTTACAAATCAAAAAGAAAGGACTGGGTGGTGGTGTACCTGGGTGAGTGCACATGTCACAATTCACAAAGATCCAGGTTCAATCCCCCAGGCACTACTTGGCAGAGGAAAAAACTTCATGAGTGGTGAAGCAGGGCTGCAGGTGTCTCTCCCTCTCTATCTTCCCCTTCCCCCTCAATTTCTGACTGTCTCCATCCAATAGATAAATAAGGATAATAGAGGTTTTTTTTTTTTTAAAAAAAAAACAATATCAAGAAGGAAAAGGCAAGTTCATGGAGATAGAATAATGGTTCTGCAAATAAGACTTTCATGCCTGAGGCTTTTTGGTGTCAGGTTGAATCTCCAGCACCACCTTAAGCCAGAGCTAAGAAGTGCTCTGGTGGAAACAAATAAACACACAAATAAATAACTGTACTGGGCAGTAGTGCACTTGGTTGAGTGTACACATTATAATGTACAAGGACCTGGATTCAAGGCCTCCCATTCCCAACTGCGGGGGGGGGGGGATCTTCCCAAGTGGGGAGTAGTGTTACAAGTATCTCTTTCTCTTTTTTCCTTTCCACCTCCCCTTTCCTCTCCATTTCTTTCTGTCTATCATAAACAAACAAACAAACAAACAAATTGATAAATGAAAGACCCCAACACACACATACTTGTGACTAGCTAGACAAGATGTGGCATCAGGAGGTCAGGCAGTAGAGCAGCTCCCCACCTGTGTGTGGGGGGTTTGCTTCATAAGTGGTGAAGCATGACTGCAGGTGTCTGTCTTTCTCTCCCTCTCTCAATCTCCTCTCCTTTCTCCATTTCTCTCTATCCTATTTATCAACAGCAGCAGCAATGACAACAATAATAATGATGACAACAAAGATAACAACAAGGGCAACAAAATGGGAAAAATGGCCTGCAGGAGCAGTGGATTGGTAGTGGATTGGCACCGAGCCCCAGTGATAACTCTTGACTTCTGGCTACCTATATCCAACAAATAAAGATAATACAAAAAAATTTTAAAAAGATGTGGCATCAAAGCCATCAATGATCAAGTAAGTGCAAATACAATGAGATGCCTCTTCACTCCTGTGAGAATGTCACATATTAGAAAGGACAGTAACAATAGGTGTTGTAGAGGTTGTGGGAACAAAGTAACCCTCCTGCGCTGCTGGTGGGAAGTCAATTGGTCCAATGCTGGGATAGCCTGAGGGTGCTTCTTCCCGAGCAAGTGCTCTCTGGGTTGGAGAGAACTCAACTGGAGCCAATCTAGGCTGCTGCATGGGAGAGGGATCAGGAACTCATGCTGAGCTAATGTTGCAGGAGATACACTCTGGAACTCTCGGAGCCAGAAAGCAATTCCAAGTGTTTTTATTCAGAAAAGCAGCTTGTATATATACTAGCCAAGTAGGGTGGAAACAGGGTGTGATGTAGAGAGGGTGGAGCAAAAAAAGAGACTGGTGAAAATCAGGGTGTGACAAGGAGAGGGAGTGGAGCAAAAAGACATTGTGAACCAGTCAGGATTAAACCAATGCCCTGGAGGGAGGGTGGTGCTTAGTTAACAGTGGTTTATGTAAATAGACCACAGCTTTAAGTGGGATCAAACCAATGCCCTGCAGGCATGCCAGTGCTTAGTTAAGCAGGATTAGAGACAAGCTTTAACAGGGGAGCTGGCATATCACCCAACATCTCCCCCTTTCTTTTTAACTAATGGCCATAGTATCAGGAGTGTGGGGCACTTTGTGAGGCAGGGAGACTGATAAGAGGCATACCTTTTGGGGGTCTACTGTCCCTCCTTGTTCAACCTCTCGGTAGAGAGAGAGACTAACAGAATTGACACACCCCTCAGGCTCAAGCCCTTCCAAGCTCAACCACATCCTCACAATTCCCTAACATCTCCCTCTTACTTAATGGCCATATATAACTGGGTCAATGTCTGTAAAAGGCTTCATCTCTGTCAGGGGAATAGCAGTGTAGGGATGATCAGAAACCTGTTGAGAAGAAACCAGAATGATAGCGTGTAAGCATCTTCAAAAAGAACTAGCACAAGACAGGGAGGGATAAGTAAGAGTAGCAAGGGACAGAGTGAGACTGAAGAGAGGTCTGGTAGGCAGAGAGGAGGGCTGCCTGATGGGTGGAGGAGTGGGGACCTGGTAAGCCGAGGGGCTAGAGGGGTGACTGGCATTGCAAAGTCCTGAGTCAGCTGGCAGAAAGTTCCATGGATTGCTACAGTCCATTCTCAAGAAGTCCAGCAGTATAAAGGGAGCGTCCACAGGTGCACCAGCAAGTCCAATAGAAGTGTCAGTCCAATGTCAACGACCAGGGAAAAAATGCCGCACATTTATCTTGATGGAGGAGGACAGCCACTGGAACTTTTCTTCTCTGTAGAGAGTGAGCTGGAACTGCCAAAACATGACAGGCGAAGCAGAAGCAGAAGCAGGAAGAGCAGACAGCGATGGGTGAGGAAAGTCTTGTCCTTTGGAGTCCGTGAATCAGGTTCTCCAGATCATGTCAGGTCACACCATGGGTTTCGGGGGGATGGCTGTAATTGTGGGTGATGTCAGATGTCAGGGGTCCAAGATGGAATTCTGGGGATTCCATATGAGCAGATGCTTCTTCATGTGAAGGCTTAACATAGCTTTAGTCAATTACTTATGAAAAAACTTTGTAACAATTACTTATGAAAAAACTTTGTAAGTTTTTTATGTAAAAAACTTTAGAAGTTTACTATAATTGATAACTCGATGATTAATTGGTTTAGGTATCTTTCAGCCCATCTTGGATGGAACTTAAACACGAAGCAAAACCTAGACTGGAGTTGCTGTGTTGCACCAAAATAAAAGACTCTGGGGTAGGTGAGGGGGAAGGCTCAGGTCCTGAAACATGATGGCAAAAGAGGACCTAGTGAGGGTGGTATTGTTATGTAGAAAACTGGGGAATGTTATGCATGTACAAACTACTGTATTTTGCTGTCGACTGTAAAACATTAATTTTCCCAATAAAACAGAAATTTAAATAAGAGGGAAGCCAAGTTCTGACCCAGCAGGTCCCATCCCTCTCCATGCCCCTCGTCCCATCTCACTTCCTTCCAGTCCCAGTTTTAGGGCTTTCACATTGCCCCTGGCAACCACACCTCCTGAATGACAGGCACAAAAGTTATGGAATATGTGCAGAGTCTTGACACACAGTAGATGAGTCCTATGCAGGTGGAGGGATGTTGGGATAGCCTGAGGGTGCCTCTTCCTGAGAATGTGCTCTCTGGGTTGGAGAGAACTCAACTGGAACCAACCTAGGCTGCTGCACAGGAGAGGGATCAGGAACTCACGCCAGGCTAGTGTTGCTGGAGAGAGACTCTGGAACTCGAGGAGTGGGAACTCAATCCAATGTGTTTAATCAGAAAAGAAGATTCTTTTATACTTGCCAAGAAGGAAGTGGTAGGATGGAAAACAGGATGTGACTAGGAGACGGGCAGAGCGAAAAGAGAGTTCGAACCAGTGGGGATTAAACCAGTGGGGATCTAACCAGTGGGGATTAAACCAATGCCCTGCAGGCAGAGCGGGTCTCAGACAAAACAATGATTATGGAAATAGACCAACAGAGGGAAACACAGTTTCACTTGAGCTAGGAAGGAATTACTCCTGATGTCACTCTCCAAGCTTCTATGGCTTTCTGGAACCTTCCCCTCACACTCCATAGCCTTCTCTCCACACTTAGCCTCCAAGGACCAGTATGCAATATAGCAGACGCCTTTTTCCCTTTGTTCTCCTTGTTGTAATGTGGATGTTGTTTCAAGAGTGGAGCTTCTGGGGGGCCAGGTGGCACTCCTGGTTAAGTACACATGTTAGCATGCTCAAGGACCCAGGTTCAAGCCCCTGGCCCCCACCTGCAGAGGGCAAAGCTCTGTGAGTGGTGAAGCAGGGCTACAGGTCTCTCCCTATCTCTCTTTCCCTCTCTGTCTTCCCCTCCCTCTCAATTTCTTTCTGTTCTAGCAAACAAAGTTTTTTTTTTAATTGCAAAGAGTGGAGCTTCTGGATTCTGGAACTACCCAGATTATGTTGTTTGGGTCATTAGGGGTAAGAAGAGGCCCATCCTTAGACCTCAAATAAATCCCTCTCTCCATTGTTACTGGTCATCTCTATCAAGAACAACACAATAGACCCCTTTGTGGGCCTCCATAGGACCCTTCCCTCAACTTGGATCAACAATGGTAGAGAATGTTCCATCCTCTGGAAGGAGGCTGGACAACATACTCTATGCTACACCTGAGGAAGATGGGTCCTGATATTGGAGCAGCTTGTAACGTTTCTACTCATGACCATAGAATGTGAGGTTGGATCTACAGGGATGCAGAGGTCACATTGGCTCCTAAGCTGAATATGGGCCCCAGATCACATCAAATTGATGGGGTTTACAGTCAACAATACTTACATACCTTTCCCATATTTGGGAGCTACTCTCTTCCCAGATCCAGCTTTCTGTTCCTTTTCCAGCCATGACATCATCTCCCCAGAAAATAACTTGGGTCCACCTGCATATCAGATTTCAAGCTTAGGGGAAAAAACTAGTATAGCCATAGGCCCTTTGAAATATAACTAAAATATGCCTACTAGCTATCTACAAATCAGAGAACCTCCCAAACTCTTCATCTGAACTATTCCAGCCTTTAGGTCCATGACTAATCAACAGTTTGTTTGACTTTGTACGTTAACTCTCTTTTCAGCCACCAGGTTCCAGATGCTACCATGATGCCAACCAGACTTCCCTGGACTGACAACCCCACCAATATGTCCTGGAGCTCCGCTTCCCCAGAGGTCACCACCCCACTAGGGAAAGAGCAGGCTGGGAGTATGGATCAACCTGTCAATGCCCACGTTCATCGGGGAAGCAATTACAGAAGCCAGACTTTCCACCTTCTGCATCCCTCAATGACCTTGGTTGGGTCCATACTCCCAGAGGGATAAAGAATAGGAAAGCTATCACAACAACAATAACTACAGCAACAATAAAATCAACAAGGGCAACAAAATGGAAAATAATTTTTTTTTAAATTATAAAAAAAAAAGAATAGGAAAGCTATCAGGGAAGGGGATGGGATACGGAGTTCTGGTGGTGGGAATTGTGTGGAGTTGTACCCCTCTTATCCTATGGTTTTGTCAGTGTTTCCTTTTTATAAATAAATTAAAAATTAATTTTTTGCCCCTCTTAACCTTTATGGATGGGAGTGACCATGTCATGGAGTCATAGAAGCAACTGGAGTGACCTTCTGTCTCCTCCCTAGGGAGAGGGGATCTCCTATTATTTTAATTTTCTTTTTCACATAGAGTTATCCTATGGGTGTGGTGGGGGTCCAAAATCTCTACTGTCTGGAAGTGCATGGAGTATGCCAGTCCTGGTGCCCCCAGTCACTCAGGGTAGATTCCAGTTACAGAGAAGGCATCACAGATAACTGTAACCCAGTTCAAGTCTTTAGACTGAAGCCAAATGGACCTTCTTGGAAACTGAATACCAGGGACATATTGCCTTCCCCCCAAAAGGAACCCATGGTGGTTCACAATGGATAGCCTTTGTTCTGACTCCCCCTGGGCCTGTTCCATCAAACTGGATTCTCCTAGGGTCTCTGGTGGGCCTGGTCACACAGTACTGCTCCATCCACACTAGCTCTGTGAAAGCTGGATGGGAAGACCCAAGAACCCATCCAGAATCTCAGGGAAGGGAAACAAGGAATGTCCAAGTTTCTGAATAGAGCAGAGTTACCTAGAGAGAGATGTAAAGTCAAGGTGAACAGAAGGGATTGATGTTTGGTTGGGTAGCCTTGGTTATCTCTTTGGATCTCCTCAAAGACATCCCTTGAGTTGGCCAGAAGCAGCAAGAATCCACACTGGAGTTAAGTCCAGTATAGAAGAGATTTGGGGAACTGGAGAAGGATGTGGAATCTGAAGTGCTGGGGTGACCAGCATACATGCCACCCAGTCCCTTGACTTTCCAAAGAGACACAACTGAGTACCACCCCCAGGAAGATCCACCTCCTGCCGAGCATCCACCATAGGATGGGGGGCCCTGGGGGCCTGGGTTGACTTTCTGGGTAGAAGATTGTGAACTTGAGTGATCCCTCCATGGTCTATCAGGTGAAGACATGGGCCACTCCAATCTATTTGACTTCTGGGTTGTGGTTGTGAGAGGTACTTTGGAAGTCTTTGCAGCATCTGGACTCTGGGTAGTAACTGAAATGGTTAGAGAACAATCAGGAAAGAACATTGTATGGGGGATACAGAGACCCTATACCCACTAGGGAAAGACAGAAACAGACTGGAGGTATGGATCAACCTGTCAATGCCCATATCCACAGAGAAGCAATTACATAAGCCATAACTCCCACTTTCTGTTCCCCATAAAGATCTTTGGTCCATACTCCCAGTGGGATAAAGAATAGGGAAGCTTCCAATGGAGGGGATGGGATATGGAACTCTGGTGGTGGGAACTGTATAGAATTGTACCTCTTTTTAAAAAAATATTTATTTTCCCTTTTGTTGCCCTTGTTTTTTATTGTTGTAGTAGTTATTATTATTATTGATGTCATTATTGTTAGATAGGACAGAGATAAATGGAGAGAGAAGGGGAAGAGATAGGGGGAGAGAAAAGACACCTGCAGACCTGCTTCACCACCTGTGAAAAAACTCCCCTGCAGGTGGGGAGTCGGGGGCTGGAACTGGGATCCTTACACCAGTCCTTGTGCTTTGTACCACCTGCACTTAACCTGCTGTGCTACCTACCTCCCGACTCCTGAATTGTACCTCTTTTATTCCACAATCTTGTCAATCATTATTAAATCACTAATAAAAAAATAGAAAGACAGGAAGAAAGAAAGAAAGAAAGAGAGAGAGAGGGAGAGAGAGAGAAAGGAAGGAAAGATGGTGACAGATTTAGCTTGGGGAGAGGAAGATAGTTTAAGTTTCTAGAAGTTAGGACAGTAGCCATTAGTGCCCTTCTTAAGTCCTTCTTTCTCCCTCCTAAGGACAGACTCACCTTTAGAGTTCTCAGCTGCTAACATTAGAGTCAGCTGCTACATCAGAAAGGCTCCTGGGATAAAAAGAGAAAAAGTATCTTGGAGTTGCAACCTCTAGCCCAGTTTTCATGACTGCAGCCTCTCTGGGGTTGCTGAATTCTGTTCTGAAATCCATCGCTTTGCAGAAGCTTCCATGAAGACTCTGGACTTGGTGTGGAATCAAGGACTCAGTGCATCCTTGCTACTTCCTGGTCACCCATGGAGAAAGCCCTTGCAGCCATAAGAAGTGACAAATTTTGAGTGAGCATATTATAGAGCAAATTACGGCAAATGGGGTACCTCACACAGTCCACCCTTGTCGTTGGCATGTAAACTCTTTTTTTTTTTTGGAAACTCTTATTGTCATTCAACCATGATATCTCCTGGGAGTTGGTGAAGATGCCTCACTGTATCCTTACATGGGGACCTTCTGGTTTAACAGGAAATGGGCTGACAAGCCACATTTGAGCAATCCAAGCCTCAGATATAATGAGGATGTGCTAAGGGGAGCAGGTGATCCTGGAGAAAGGGGTGTTAGCAATCTCAGGTATTCTGCAGAGACCTCTGAATCTTGAGGTTGGGAGGGAGGGATGGGACACCAAGGAGATGACCAGGACCCACTAAGAATGCCTAAAATAAGTGGGATAACTATACCTCCAAACCTATGAGTGAGGAAGTGAAAGATGCAAGGTCTGACTTACCTTCACATAAGTCTGAAGTTGTATTCTCATACTCTTCCTCAGAAATATGCTCTGGTCTTATTCTACACCAGCAAGACATTTTTCTTTGTCATGACAATTCACACAGATTTCACAGGGCACTGACAACAATGACTCACACTCATTGGTCTCTGTGGAGAACACGGGACAATTGTTGAACATCACACAAAGAGATAGAGAGGCATGAGTGCCCACCAGAAAGATTGTACACTCTAGCTTCACCCACCAGGTGAACTAGATATAACTTGACTTCTAAAACACCTGGGTCTCCTGCAGTCATGTGGGGCTGGGGTTATTGTTCAAAAAGTGTGTTGTCCAGGCTGGATCGACCTGCTGACACCCATGTCCAATGGAGAAGCAATGACAGAAGCCAGACCTTCCACCTTCTGCACCCCATAATGACCTTGGGTCCATACTCCCAGAGAGATAAATAATAGGGAAGCTGAGAGTCGGGTGGTAGCACAGTGAGTTATGCTCACGTGGCTCAAAGCACAATGACTGAAGTAAGGATCCTGGTTTGAGCCCCTGGCTCCCCAACTGCAGGAGAGTCACTTCACAAGCAGTGAAGCAGGTCTGTAGGTGTCTTTCTTTCCTCCTCTCTATCTTCCTCTCCTCTCTCCATTTTACTCTGTCCTACCCAACAATGACGACATCAATAACTACAACAATAAAACAACAAAGGCAACAAAAGAGAATAAATAAATATTTTAAAAAAAAAGAATAGGGAAGCTATCAGGGGAGGAGATCAGATACAAATTTCTGGTGGTGGGGATTGTGTGGAATTGTACCCCTCTTATCCTATGGTTTTAACAGTTTCCTTTTTATAAATATTTTTTTTTAATTTATGAGAAATATAAGCTTTCTTCTGGAGCTCTATTTCCTCAGAGCCCTGTCCCACTAGGGAAAGAGAGAGGCAGGCTGGGAGTATGGATCAACCTGGTGATGCCCATGTTCAGCGGGGAAGCAATTACAGAAGCCAGACCTTCCACCTTATGTATCCCACAATGACCCTGGGTCCATACTCCCATGGGGATAAATAATAGGAAAGCTATCAGGGGAGAATGTTGCTTGATGTGGAGTCGGGAAGTGAAGTAAAGAGGGAACAAATGCAGAGGGAACACAAATCTTTATTGTTGGGTCAGATGGGTGGTTCAGGCCACGTGGAGCCAGCCAAAAAAATGGCTGTGTCCTGCTACATCACCACCGGGCAAGAGAGTGCACATGAGGGGAGGGAGAGTAGGCGGACTTTTTAGGTCAACACCCCAGAGTGACGTGTCAGGACATTATTGGTTGGGGAAAGTCTTGAAAGTACCATAATACTCTGTGTAGGGTGGCAGGGCCTTGGGGGGACATCTGCACAGCA
Source organism: Erinaceus europaeus (assembly GCF_950295315.1). Classification (NCBI taxonomy): domain Eukaryota; kingdom Metazoa; phylum Chordata; class Mammalia; order Eulipotyphla; family Erinaceidae; genus Erinaceus; species Erinaceus europaeus. The sequence continues at coordinate 10,597,361 of NC_080184.1, read as the reverse complement.
GGAGAAAATGGGATAAGGAGCTTTGGTGGTGGGAATTGTACCCCTCTTACCCCATGGTCTTATCAGTGTTTCCATTTTTATAAATAAATTAGTTTATTTTTTAAAAAAGGAAGTCCTCATAATAATAAAAAAAAAAGCTTCCAGTGGAGGGTATAGGATATGGAACTCTGGTGGTGGGAACTGTATAGACTTGTACCCCTCTTATCCCACAATCTTGTCGATCGTTATTAAATCATTAATAACAAAATCTTACTCTACCCACAAGATTATCCCCAATTTATGGGCAAGACAACCAAGACAGAGAGCAGAAAAAAAATGATGTCTTAAGTATCAGAGAGAGCCAATAGGTGGTAGAGATAAATTTGAACCCCATAAACCTAGGTCCACTAAGTCAACTTATGACCTGATTGTCCACTCCCCTCTATATTCCCTGCCCTGTTTCCTATCTCTCATCCTTAACCAAGTATTTCTGCTTTGCTATCAAGAACTTGACAGAGGACTCTGACAAATCACACACACACACACACACACACACACACACACACACACAAACACACACACACACACACACAAAAAACATTCCACACATTCTCCGTGTGTTGTTCCAACCCCTGAACCTCCCCCAGAAACCCCTGTACCATCACAAACATCCAAGGGGCCAGTGAAGTACTTCAAGATGGAATAAAATTCAGGACTGCAACCACAGGCTCTAGCGTTGAAGCATGGAGGCCTTGGAGGACACCACCAGGTACAGGCTGTGAAGACAAGAATGTACTTAGAAGCATTCATCTAGGGAGTTGGGTGGTAGCACAGTGGGTTAAGTGCAAGTGGCCCAAAGCTCAAGGACTGGCATAAGGATCCTGGTTCAAGCCCCCAGATCCCCACCTGCAGGGGGGGGGGTCACTTCACAGGTGGTGAAGCAGGTCTCCAGGTGTCTGTCTTTCTCTCTCCCTCTCTGTCTTCCCCTCCTCTGTCCATTTCTCTCTGCCCTATCCAACAACAACATCATCATCAATAACCACAACAATAAAACAACAAGGGCTACAAAAGGGAGTAAATAAAATAAATATTAAAAAAAGAAAAGAAAATGAACATGGTATAAAAAAAGCATTCATGTCCAGAGCTATGGAAAGACAGAAACAGACTGTGAATATGAATCAACCTGCCAATGCTCAAGTCCAGCAGAGAAGCAATTTCAGAAGCCAGACATCCCACCTTCTGCAACCCCAAATTGGTCCTGGGTCCACACTCCCAAAGGGATAAGGATATGAAAGCTATCAAGGATGGGGATGGGATGCAGAACTCTGGCGGTGGGAATTGTGTGGAATTGGAACCCTCTTATCCTACAGTCTTATTGATCATTATTAAGTCAATAAAAACTAAAATAAATAAATAAATAAATAAAGCAGTCATGTGAAGGTTCACAAAAGAGAAAAAGTTAACGACTTTTTTTTTTTTGCCTAAGCCTGAAATATGATATCAGGTGGATCCTAATTATTGTCTGGGGAGGTGATGGCATGGCTGGCAGAAGGACCAGAAAGCTGGATCAGGGAAGAGAGTAGCTCCCAAATATGGGAAAGGGGTATGAATATTGTTGACTGTAAACCCCATCAATTTGATGTGATCTTGGGTCCATATTCAGCTTAGGAGCCTATGTGACCTCTGCATCCCTGTAGATCTGAGCTCACATTCTGTGGTCATAAGTAGGAATGTTCCAAGCTACCCCAATATCAGGACCCATATTCCTCAGGTGTAGCATAGAGTATATTGTTCAGCTTCCCTTCAGAGGATGGAACATTCTCTACCGTGGCTGATCCAAGTGGAGGGCAAGGTCCTATGGGGGTCCACAAAAGGGATCTATTGTGTTGTTCCTGGTAGAGATGACTGGTAACAATAGAGAGAGGGATTTATTTGAGGTCTAGGCCCATCTTTGGGAATCTCAGGACTCCCAGAATAGGGCCCCAGCTGATGGGGTGGCCTGATAGTGACTAAAGAGTCATTATTAAAGTATGCCAGTCTCACTTCCAGAGGTGGGGCTACAAGCAGCAGCAGATCTGTTTCTCTCCTCTCCTCTCCCAGATCAACTAGGAATACCAAAGGAGACCACCTGGGTCTGAAACAAGATAGGACTCGAACGACTACAGGAACCCACCAAATCACTGGTGAGTGCAAACACGTTGCTGGTGACAGAGAGGAGCCTAGGGAGAGACTAAGTGGCTGGTAACAGTCCAATGCTCTATCAGTTGAGACACCACCTCCAGTCTGTCCCACCAAAGGGACAGCTGAAGGGAGGAGAGGACTCCCTGGAGACTCACCAAGTGAAACTCTGAGTCTCCATTGCTATTGCCCCCAAAATGTGGAGCAGCAGCAGGGAGGGACACCGGGGGACAGAGATCTAACCAGGAAATTCAGGAGACCTATTCCTCGGTGGCATAGCTGTGGGGCAGTGAAAGTCTCTTTGCATAACCACCAGACTATTTCTGCCACACCCTGCCTTATCTCTTGATTAGGAGTCAGTGATTAAGTTAGAAGCCCTCATACTCCCATAGCCTACAGAGAAGAAAAAAAAGAGGATTTTAAATCACTGAGATACAACTCAGGGATTAAAATACTATTGAAACAACTTCCACCACTAATACTAACTTCCACCACTGTGAACCCTTTAATTACCTTACTTAGACACAAGTCAATCCAGGCAATAGTGATCAGTAATTTGAAAAGTACTGAGAGGGAACTCATAACATAATATATAAAATGGGCAAACCAACAAGAAGAAATATTGGAGAAACTAACCAGGACAACAGTCCAGCTAAAAGCCCCCCAAAGGGTGAAGCACAAAATAACGAGGTCATCATCCAAACATTAGCTAAGGAAATAATCACAGGAGTTAGTAAGGAGTTTGAAAAAATTGTCATCAGAAATACAGGAACAACAAATGAGACTCTGGAAGAAAACACTAACTATCTCAAGGTTATTAGAGAGCTGAAAGCTGAAATTGCTGAGCTAAGAACACAACTAGCTGAACAAGCTAAAACAGTATCAGAACAGGGCAACAAAATAGATGAACTCCAGAAAACAGTAGAGGGCAGAGAGAATAGAATCAATGAGGCTGAAGACAGAATTAGCAAGATCGAGGATGAATTAGAGACAACTAAAAAAGAAGTAAGAGATCTCAAAAAGAGATTAAGAGATGCTGAAAACAACAACAGAGACCTATGGGATGACTTCAAAAGAAACAATATACGCATTATTGGCTTACCAGAGGAAGAAAGATAGGGAGAGGAAGAAAGCATTCTTCAGGCCATAATAGCTGAAAACTTCTCTAGTCCAGACAACATCAAAGACATAAAGATTCAAGAAGCCCAAAGGGTCCCAAACAGAATTAACCCAGACTTAAAGACAACAAGATACATCATATTTATAATGGAAAGAAATAAGGATAAAGAAAGGATCCTGAAGGCTGCAAGAGAAAAAGAGTCACCTACAGAGAAAAACCCATAAGATTAGCAGCAGACTTCTCCACACAAACACTACAGGCCAGAAGAGAATGGCAAGATGTCTATCGAGTGCTCAATGAGAAAGGCTTTCAACCAAGTATACTATATCCTGCTAGACTGTCATTCAGACTAGATGGAAGCATCAAAACCTTCTCAGACAAGCAACAGTTGAAGGAATCAACTATCACCAAGCCTGCCCTGAAAGAAGTTATGAAAGGTCTTCTATAAAGAGACCATCATAAATAGGACATATATCAGAACACTCTAAAACTCTACAAGAATGGCATTAAAATATCTTCAATCTTTGATATCAATAAATGTCAATGGCCTGAATTCACCTATTAAAACACACAGGAAGATGGGTCAGAAAACACAACCCAACAATATGCTGTCTACAGGAACCCCACCTAACTCAACAAGACAAACACAGGCTTAAAGTGAAAGGATGGAAAACTATCATACAAGCCAATGGCCCACAAAAAAGGGGCAGGAACAGCTATTCTCATATCTGACATGACAGACTTTAAAATAGATAAGATTAAAAAAGATAGGAATGGACACTACTTAATGCTCAGAGGATCAGTCAATCAAGAGGACTTAACAATTATTAACATCTATGCACCCAATGAGAAGGCATCTAAATACATTAAACGTCTACTGAAAGAGCTACAGCAATATATTAACAGCAACACAGTCATAGTAGGGGACTTCAAAACCCCACTTTCTAACTTGACAGATCATCCAGGCAGAAAATCAATAAAGACATAAGGGAGCTAAATGAAGAGATAGATAAACTAGAACTATCGGACATTTTCAGAGTCATTCATCCCAAGAAACTGGAATACACATTTTACTCAAATCCACATGGGTAATTCTCAAGGATAGACCATATGTTAGGCCACAAAGACAGCATCAGCCAATTCAAGAGCATTGAAATCATCCCAAGAATCTTCTCAGACCACAGTGGAATTAAGCTAACACTTAACATTCAACAAAAGATTAGTTAATAGTCCCAAAATGTGGAAGCTCAACAGTACACTTCTTAATAACCTCCGGGTCAAAGAGGAAATCAAGGAAGAAATCAAAATGTTTCGAGTCTTCAATGAAAATGAAGACACAAGCTATCAAAATATTTGGGACACACCTAAGGCAGTACTGAGAGGGAAGTTCATAGCTATACAAGCACACATTAGGAAACAAGAAAAAGCACAAATAAACAGCCTGATCACACATCTTAAAGACCTAGAAGAACAACAAAGGAACCCTAAAGCAACCAGAAGGACAGAAATAACTAAAGTTATGGCAGAAATAAATAACATTGAGAATAAGAAAACCATACAAAAGATCAACAAAAGTAAATGTTGGTTCTTCAAAAGAGTGAACAAAATCGACAAACCTTTAGCCAAACTCACAAAAAAAAAAAAAAAAAAAAAAAAAAAAGGGAGAAGACCCAAATAAATCAGATAGTAAATGAAAGAGGAGATATCACAACTGACACCACAGAAATTCAACATATCATGTGAGGCTTCTATGAACAACTATATGCCACCAAGCTAGAGAACCTGGAAGAAATGGACGATTTCCTAGATACCTACCAACTTCCAAAACTAAGTAAAGAGGAAGTGGATAACATGAACAGGCCCATCACAGCTAATGAAATTGAAACAGTTATCAAAAACTGTTTCAAAAACCTATCTAACAATGACATCAATAATAAAAACAATAATAACCACAAAAATGAGAAACAAGGGCAAAAAATGGAAAATAAATAAATAAATATATTAAAAAGGATTAGAAATCACACTTTAAATCTGGAAGTCAATATTTATTTCTTTAAACATCAAAAGGACCACTAATATAGACTGAAGTTAGCACATCACCTGAAAATTAGAAATTGGGTTGTGAGGCTACAATATGAAATTTCTGTTTTATATCAGTAGGCAGTCTGTGAAATATCAACTCAATGCAGTTGTGTGACATAATATCATAAACAGAAGGAACAATCAGGAAACAGCACACCACACACTGGGGAAAACTAACTGTAGAGTGAACAGGGAATTCTGTAGTGTTATGCTCACCCAAAGAGATGAAGTTTGCATAGTTCTCTAACATCACATCTCTGTACAGGTCCCGCTGAGTCTCGTCCAGGCATTCCCACTCCTCCCGGGAGAATTCTATGAACACATCCCAGAAAGTCAATGCCTCTGAAATTAAAAAAAACAAAAACAAAAACAACTCGATATTTTTGGGTAGAGGTCACAATAACAGGAAGAGATAATGAATTACTGCTTCTCAATGTGCAGAATCTTCAGAATTATCTGATTGGATACATTTCACATATTTTACTGTATAACAGTCTCTCTTGAGATACAAAAACCAGAAGAGGTGGCACTTTCTTGGAGGATAAATGATTTAACCAAAGCACCAGCACAGGCTGTCATACAGGCAGTGATGTTGAGAAGTTAAACCCAGATGATGCCACAGGGGTTCTGAGCCTGAATACATTTCCATTATTATCTAGCTCAATTTTAATATTTAGTGCCTTTGTGTCTGCTTGATGAGCTCACAACTGAAGAGGGAAAAAGAGAGCTATTAGTGAATCTCAGAACAGAAATACATATAGAAAGTATATGTTCCAGGGGCTGGGTGTTGGCATACATGGCTGAGCATACATTTTATAGTGGTCAAGGACCTGGGTTCAAGCCTTCAGTCCCAACCTACAGAGGGAAAGCTTTGCAAGTGTTGAAGCAATGCTGCAGATGTCTCTTTTTCTCTATCCCTCTCTCTATTTGCCCTACCCTCTTGATTTCTGGCTATCTATATCCAATAAACAAGGATACAAATGTTTTAAAAGCCTGTTTATAAAACAAAGAAAGTGTCTGTTCCAGAGAAATTGAAGAATAATATTTGCTCTAAGTGGCAACATTTATATGCAGTTATTAATCTACTCAAATGTATAAAACTACATAAACAGTGGCAATGATATTATTCTCTTTCATAAGACAAATCTCTAAAGTACCAACAAACCAATAAACTGGCATGTTTGACTTTATGTAAAATAGAATATACCTTGAGAAGAAAGAGACACATAGAAAAGCAAACGTAACAAAGGGCTATTTTTTAACAGTTATTGCAATGAGAATATTTCAAAAACAACATAAAGTAAAAATGTGATTATACCACTTGGTGACAATTTATGGGAGATGGATCACTGTTATAAACTAGAGAAATGCAGGTTTTCCGTTCTCTCTTTTTAATTTTTAAAAATTATCTTTGTTTACTTATTGGATAGAGACAGGCAGCAATCAGTAGGGAAGGGGACACAGAGAGGAAGAGAGACAGAGAGACACCTACAGCACTGATTCACCACTGGTGAAGCGTTCACCCTGCAAGTGGGGACCAGGGACTTGAACTTGGTCTTTGCACACTGTAACATGTGCGCTCAACCAGGTGCTCAACCAGGTGCGCAACCACCTGGTCCCTCTTTCCCTATTTCTTTCTTTCTTTCTTCTTGTAGAACATTAGCCTTACTTTTTTCTATAGGCACACAGAAGAAAAGAGAGTATAGGGAAAAAAGAAACAGCACTGAAGCTTTCTCCAATGTAGTAGAATCCGTGTGTGATCCTGGAACATAGGCATGACAAAACACTGTAATTGTCTGGAGAGTGCATTTTCATTTCAACAAATTTAAAGATAAACTGTCTAACTTTTTTTTCTGTGTAGGATACTTTATGCTAATCTCACACTGAAGACAACCCTATGATGTAAGAATTACTGTTTCTGAATATTTACTTTGATGTTTTTTTTTTATTTAGGTAAATTAAACTTTTGTTGAAAACAAAACATGTTAGGGAAAAAGCGAGAGAAGAGAACTCACTTACAAACTTTATGGTCCCAGGGGAGATAGAGAAAGATAGAGAGAGAGAGAGAGAGAGAGAGAGGGAGGGAGAAATTAAGGGTAGAAAAAGACTTATATGATGTGGTCTGGGCCAAAGAGCAAGCCTTTGATGTTTTTCTTAAATTTATTATTTGTTCTAGTAGATTCTATATTTGACTACACATGGTAAACATGAATAGTATAGCACTTATTTCTTTCTTGAGATTGTAAAGTTGGAGTAAAATGTACTATCCCTACCCCAAGTCAGGGAATCCTAGAATTTCCCCATAGTTACAACAGTCTATACCTCTTATAGACCCTCTGTCCACCATCACTGGTTACTTAGATCAGGAATATCATCAGAAGGCCACTATAAAGGGATTCCCCAGGAACTTGCCCTCACTATGATTTAGCAAATCCATTACCAGTTGGATTGCCCACTTTCCAAAGGGATTCTGGGTCATCCTACTCTGCCACTTGAGGAAGACTGGTCCTGATAGTCCATGTGACCATGGACTGCAAGAGCAGACTGATAATGACTCAGAGGTTATACAGGCTCCTGTGCTTACTATCAATATACATGGGCCCTAGGCTGATTGATGGGGTAAACAGTTAATTGTATTTATATATTTTCTTCAAGTTTGGGAGCTACTACCTGCCCTAATCCAACTTTTATCCCATTCCTCTACTATGACACAATCTTGTCAAACGATTTTTGTAGTCAACCTGCTTTCAATATAAAGCTCAAGTTCTTAAGAACATATCTAAAATGGTCTCCTTAGTTTCTTGTCACCCTAAGAACCCTATTACATTCTGTTTCCTATTTATTTAACACTTTGTCCTGCCCCTTACTGCCTTTCAGACACCAAGTTGAAGATACTATTCCTGAACTCCATGGGTAAATTACCTCACCTGGAACTTCAACTCTAGAGCTTTACTCACCTAGGGGAAGAAAGAAACATGCTGGGGGTATGGATTAACCTGACAATACCCATTTGCAGTGGAGAAGCAATTACAGAAGTCAGAGATCCTACTTTCTGCACCACAAAAATAATTTTGGTCCATACACCCAGAGGGGGAGAAATGTTAGGGGAAGATCACTAGAGGACTCTGAGCTCCAGTTCCATCAGGGCCCAGAAAAAGAAGAGGAATAAACAAAGGCATTCAGAAGTGGTAATAAGAGTAGGTGTGACTTATAAATAAAAAGAAGGCAGGACCATAGATACAATAGGTAAATTACAGATAAAAATTAGAGAGATCAGATACATAAATAGATGTTATAGATAGATTGTAGATGACAGGTGATAGATAGTTATAATAACAATGAAACATTATTTGTGACCTTGGGACAACCACTACAGTAATCAGTGGAGGAAGTGAAGACACAGAATTGTGGTGGTGGGAATGGTATGGACTTTCATGTTTGTTAATTTGCAGTTTTGTAAATCATTAATGAAAAAGAATAAAGTTTCTGTTGGAGGAGTATAGAATATAATGGAGACACAGCATAGAGGCTTAGGGTATTCAAAGTCTCATAAATACTCAGAACTGAGGGCACAGAAGTGGAAGCATTTGCTTTCCTCGTAATAAAGAGAAAATAAGAAGAGAACTATATTCAGGTACAATGTGAGGCTTTTCACTTGGACTGGAGTTGGTGTATTGCACCAAAGTAAATGAATCTGGGATAGGGGAAGTGTTCAGGTCCTGGAACATGATGGCAGAGGAGAACCTAGTGGATGTTAAAGTGTTATATGGAAAACTGTGTTACACACGTACAAACTATTGTACTTATTTATTTATTAGGGGATTAATATTTTACCAAATTATTGTATTTTACTATTGACTGTAAACCATTAATCCCCCAATAAAGAAACTAAAAAATAAAAGTTAAAATAATGTGAGGCTTTCCATAGATGCCTCAGTGAATCTGCGTAAATCTTTTTAAGTATCCAGAGAAGTATTAACTTGATGGAGTAATCACCAAAAAGTTGTGTCAGGTGAGCAAAGCTGCATCAGCTGTAATGGTTCAATGTGAGGCCAGGTGCCTGTGTCAGAATAGCATGCCCTCCTTGTTGGGGAATCTCAGCGTAAATCAATGAACAGGTGGTCCGGGAGGTGGTGCAGTGGATGAAGCATTGGACTCTCAAGCACGAGGTCCCAAGTTCAATCCCAGGCAGCACATGTGCCAGAGTGATGCCTGTTTCTTTCTCTCTCCTCCTATCTTCCTCATTAATAAAGAAATAAAATATTTAAAAAAATAAATCAATGAACAGGTCTTCATTGAAATCTACTAATTAACATCAATGATGCACAACTTATAAGGCTTATATTTCTTACACTATTGCAAAGCTCTAAAAGTGTACTTATACTGCAAATCATTCCTTAGTCATAGATTGAGTGTTATTTTTGGTAATTATTATTCTTTCTCAAGCATTCTCTGAGATATTCTTCTCATGAATGTATTTATCACTATTTTTTTCTTTTCATTTCTTTTCATTGTGTCTACCATTAATAGGTATTCAACAATATGGACATTTTGATTGTTGTTCACATAAAGAGAAATGAAAACCATATCACTGAAACTTATTCCAGTGCAGTGAATCCTAGACTCTAACCTGTGGTGCACAAAGATCAGTGGCATATCCATGTTAGCTGTTTTGCCAAGCTTGATGCTTGGTGTGTGTGTGTGTGTGTGTGTGTGTGTGTGTGTGTGTGTGTGTGTGTGTGTGTGTTAGCCAGAACGCTGCTAAGCTCTGATTGTTGTTGGGACTGAGGATAGAAACTGGGAACTGGGAACTTCAGATACTATTTTTTTTTTTTTGTAATTATGCTCCATCCCCAGCCTCATGTATGTGGTCTTTATCCTATGTTCAGAGATGGGCTATACCACAGGAAACCTAAAGTTTTAACTATTTCTTTCTAAACTAGTTATGACTCTTATCCTATTAGATGTGACTGAATATCACACACTTCTGGACTAAGCTGTCAGTAGGGAGGATATTCACAGGTGAAGGTCACATGTCATAATGAAAATTGTCCTGACAGGTAGACTGTCTGAAATCAAATCTGGGGAGAGAGCTTTCTGTAATATCAGGAAATATTCTGAAGGGATGGTCATTTTCATAAAATGAAAACGGGGAATGAGCAAGAATCAAAGGAGCAGCAGAAACAGGCAAGGTCCTTTGTGCAGGTCCTGGATTCATGGGGTATCAGCTGGAAAAACAAGCACAGCCTCACCAAGAATGGGCCTTTACCTGAGAGCACGCCATGCCCTTCTCTAGTCCTCCTCCTCTGTCTTTAGTTCAAGGAAGATGATCTTGAAGAATCGCAGTTGCCTTTTCAGAATATCCTTCAGAGAGGCAAGAGCAGCTCTTCCTGGCCCCACCACACCCACAGGCAGAGGACCTGGAATTGCTGCAGTCCCTCTTTCCTGCCCTTGGTTTTGGCAGAGTCAGGGACACTGCCTCCTCCAGGGAGAACAAACAAATGTCTCCTTCATATTCAGGAGCTTCCTCCTGCAGACACCCACAAATTTTCTGTAACTGGGACTGCTGACTGCAGGACCCCACTAGACACTCCACAGAGCATATGCTGACACCTCTCCACTGACCAACACTATGTCTCCACCCTGGTGAATTACCCAGAAGCCTCATTTCTACCTAGGATCACCTAGAGTCACTAGGATCCATTATTGACAAGAACTGTGCTCCTCCAGGCCCACACTCTGTGAGGTCACAGGTGAAGCCACTCATTCATCTCACTCTGGGGGCTTTCTCCAAAGCCTTGGCACTGAAGGATGTCAGTGTGTGTCCAGTCTTTTTTGGACTAAAGTTGTTACTTGGTTCTGCAGTTCTCACCAGGATTAGTACCAAATACCACTGAGTGTTTGGATGGTTTCACCAAATATTTTGGCTCAATTAGGGAATAGTGATTTATGAAAATAAGAGGCATGTTACTTCCTCTAGTGTTTTCTTACTCAGTTACACTTAAAATAATGGAGAATGCAATATTATTTGGTTCGGATTGGGAGATGCATACAGGAAAGTGGGCCCTATCCAAGGGTTCCAGGACTGGGGGAAGTAGGGGCTCTATAGTAAAGATGTGAGGTTCCTGCTGTCTTAGGGTTCAAAAAGACAATCGATAGTTGATATTATCATCACTTTATTTGTTAATTGGATTAACTTTGAAAAGTCCCTTTGTTATGGTTTGCTGGACAGTACCCAGTATCTTGTATATAGCTGTGCTATTGGATGCTTCTAATCTACTTGGTCTAGGCTTTTGAGAGAGTCCGCATATCAAATACACAGCCTATATATTAAAAAGATTCAGTTTGTCTTTTGAGAAACTTTGAGACATACAATTGATTTCCCCCTCTCATATTAATTAGCTACTGATTTATATGTCTACATTTTGCTAGGAGTGTACATAAACACCATTCCCACCACCAAAGGGCTGTGACCCATCCCTCCTGCCCACTCCCACCCCCCACTGGCCCAGGAAGCTACATGTCTACCCCTCACTACTCGGTTTTTACTTTGGTGCCCTACTTACAATTTGATCAGGTTCTGCTTTTAGTTTCCCTTTCAGATCTTCTTAGTCAGCTTCTGTTGATGAGTGGGATCATCCCATACTCATCTTTATCCGAACCAAATAATATTGCATCCGCCGATCACAACCTAACCAAAGCAACGATTGCCACCTCAATATGCTTCACCTCAGGCTGTATCCAGAGACTTCACGTGTGGAATGACAACCCTTCAACTTCATTACTGGGGTGAGACCTTTCCTTTTATAGTACACTCTAATTTCATCTCAGGTAGTTCACTTTCTAACAAAGTCCCATAATCTAGATATACACCAGTTTCTGTGAGAGAGAGCTTATGTGCACACGTATCCATAAACTACTGCAAAATATATACCTGAAAGCAGAAGTACACTAGAGTTTGCAGTGAGTACCTCCCTAACACTTCCTCTCCACTATTCCAAGCTTGGGATCCATGATTGCTCAACAAATTGTTTGGCTTCATATGTTAACTCTCTTTTCAATCACCAGGTTCCAGATGCCACCTGGATGCTGGCTAGGCTTCCCTGGATTGAAGACCCCACCAATGTGTCCTGGAGCTCAGCTTCCCCAGAGACACACCCTACTAGGGAAAGAGAGAGGCAGACTGGGAGTATGGACCGACCAGTCAACGCCCATGTTCAGCGGGGAAGCAATTACAGAAGCCAGACCTTCTACCTTCTGCAACCCTCAACGACCCTGGGTCCCAGAGGGCTAGAGAATGGGAAAGCTACCATGGGAGGGGGGGGATTATGGGGATTGGGTGGTGGGAATTGTGTGGAGTTGTACCCCTTCTACCTTATGTTTTTGTTCACTAATCCTTTCTTAAATAAAAAATTAAAAAAAAATAATGGAGAATGCACTGAAAATTTTCATAATATTGTAACCACCATTTAGTAACAAAGGATCATTATTTCTAGAAAAATGACTAAATATTCAATAGAACACTGCGAGTGACTGTGAAAGTTTTTCATATTTGCAGCTCATGTAACAAAGCTGGATTCTCACTTCTGCACTTACATTCAATTTGAGAGAAGTTATTTACTAAAGTCAAGAAGTAGAGAAAGAAAATAAACTTCCACTTTTAGGAAAAAGGAAATGACAAGGGTGACTTATAGTTATTTTCAGATAACTGAGTATTTGATAGTACGTGAAAACATAGCAAAAGATCAAGATGCCACACAAATAAAGATCAAGATGCAAAATAAAAAAAAAACACACTAAGTTAATGGAATTTCTGGTTTACTTGAATTCACTCCCATAGTCAGCACTGTGAGTATCTCTTCTACCCGAGTGATGGTCACATTGTAGCTGATGCCAGAATCTACAGGGGCTGACACTCCTCTCACAGAATTGGCTGAAGTCCCCCTGGAAAGAGGCAGGACTGACTTCCTTCGCCCAGAGGAAGACAAGCACAGTTGCAGAGCCGCTCTGGAGGTTCCAGCCCTGCTGATTCCAAGACGAAAGTTTAGGGATGCTTGGAACCCTAGCCCCAGAAGAGCTCACACTGACCTTGGCCTCTAGGTGAGCCCAGCCAGACCTGTAGATGGTCCCTTCACCTCACAATTACCAGGGAGAAACCACTATTCTACATTTTAAACGAAGGGGCTCATTTTCTGTCACTGCAAATGACTGGCATGCCCAAATGAAGCTTGGAGAGTCAGGACAGCATTTCCTGTCAGCCCATTACAACACTGGTAATTGCCACATTTTACAAAGCATTTGATGTTTATATCCTACCACCTTTCAGCCACCAAGATGCAGATGCTACTATGATGCCATCCTGACTTCCGTAAGCAGACAACCTCATGAATATTTCATGAAGTCTCACCTCTCCAGAGCTCAACCCCATTAGGGAAGGATAGAAAAAGACTGGGAGTATGGAGAAACCTGTCAACATTCATGTCCATTGAAGAACCAGTTACAGCAGTCAGACCTTCCATCTTCTGTGCCCCAGAAAGAAAATTGGTCTATGACAGAACTATCAGCCTGAGAAACCCTTATGTTTCCACGAGATGATAGTAATATTGACAAGCATAGTTGACTGTCAGGCCAACTGCATGATGAAATGTATCAACAATAAGAGTGTGTCAATAATGTGATCACATCATGAAGCATCAGCTCCAATGTGACCAGAACACAGGGTGTCACTGTCACTGGTCATCTTCATCAGGAACAACATAATGGACACTTTTGTGGGTCCCTATAGGACATCACCGTCAATGTGGATCAACAATGGTAGGGGCTGCTCCATTCTCAGAAGTGAGGCCAGGCAACATACTCTACTACTCTAAGAATATGGGTCCTGTTTTTATTCCTTGATAGATTTTGTCTTTTACTTTTTTTTTTTTTTTTTTACCTGAGCACTGATAAGCCTTACCTTATGGTGGTGAGGAGGGCTGAACCTGGGACTTTGGAGCCTCAGGCTTAACAATCTGTTTTCATAACCATTATGTTATCTAGCCCCACCCTCCTTGATAGAGTTTAGGTATTATTATTATTTACTACAGCACTGCTCAGACCTGCCTTATGGTGGTATGGGAGATTGAACCTGGGACTTTGGAGCCTCAGGCATGAGAGACTCTTTGCATAACCATTATGCCTCTACTCCCACAATTTCATGTATTTTTCTTTTTTTAAAAAAATTCCTCAAGAGAGTAACTTTATTATTAGTCTATTGTTTTTTTTTTTATTTAAGAAAGGATAAATTAACAAAACCATAGGGTAGGAGGGGTGCAACTCCACACAATTCCCACCACCCAATCATTCACCACATCAATAAAAGCAAAGTCAAAAACCAAATGATTATCTCAATAGATGCAGAGAAAGCCTTTGACAAAATCCAACACCCATTCATACTCAAAACTCTACAAAAAATGGGAATAGATGGGAAATTCCTCAAGATAGTGGAGTCTATATATAGCAAACCTACAGCCAACATCATACTCAATGGACAGAAGCTGAAAGCATTCCCCCTCAGATCGGGGACTAGGCAGGGCTGACCACTGTCACCGTTACTCTTCAACAAAGTATTGGAAGTTCTTGCCATAGCAATCAGGCAAGAGAAAGAAATCAAAGGAATACAGATTGGAAGGGAAGAAGTCAAGCTCTCACTATTTGCAGATGATATGATAGTATACATAGAAAAACCTAAAGATTCCAGCAGAAAACTACTGGAAGTTATTAGGCAATATAGCAAGGTATCAGGCTACAAAATCAATGTATAAAAATCAGTGGCATTTCTTTATGCAAACACAAAATCTGAAGAAGAAGACATCCAGAAATCACTCCCATTTACTGTTTCAGCAAAATCAATCAAATACCTAGGAATAAAGTTGACCAAAGAAGTGAAAGGCTTGTATACTGAAAACTATGATTCGCTACTCAAGGAAATAGAAACTGACATCAAGAAATGGAAAGATATCCCATGCTCATGGACTGGAAGAATAAATATCATCAAAATGAATATTCTCCCCAGAGCCATATACAAATTTAATGCAATACCCATCAAAGTTCTACCAAGCTTCTTTAAGAGAATAGAACAAACACTACAATCATTTATCTGGAACTTGAAAACACCTAGAATTGCCAAAGCCATCTTGAGGAAAAGAAAAAGAAATGGAGGCATCACACTCCCAGACCTTAAACTATATTATAAAGCCATCATCAATAAAACAGCCTGGTCCTGGAACAAAAATAGGCACACAGACCAGTGGAACAGAATTGAAAGCCTAGATCTACATCCCCATACCTATGGACATCTAATCTTTAAAAGGGGGCCCAAAGGATTAAATGGAAGAAGGAGGCTCTCTTCAATAAATGGTGCTGGGAAAATTGGGTGGTATCATGTATTTTTCATATGCTTCCTCACTCATTAGATCATCCAGTTTTGAAGGATTACTCCATGTCATCTTAATCAGTCACCCATCTGTATAATAAGATTTATTCCTGAGTCCTGGATTTTCTCCAGGAGTCCCATTAATTTCAGTTACTTTATCCTGGTAGAGGTGTGTGTTGTGAACAGCTTAGGGAAAGCAACACCCTTCCCTCTGCATCATGGAGGATCCAGAATGGAACTAGGCAGAAGACAGAAGCACCAGCACTGCCTGCCTACCAGACTGAAAAAAAAGTCACAAAATGCTGATGTGAGATCACCTAAAAGACACATCCCCTGAGGCTCCTGCCCTTCCCCCTTGAAACTTTAGAGCTTGCAAGACCAGGAGGCTCTGGCCTTCCTCTCTCTTTGTCTCAGTGTATCCATGCTACATGGCTTGTCCTTCCTTTTTTCCTGTCCTTTTTTGCCCCCAATAATTTTTCATCATCCTGAAATATGACTGTCTCTCTTGTAATTTCCCTGTCAGAGTCAGTCTGGAATTCCTGCAGAAGGGAACAAGAATGGCCCCAGTTAGCTACTCCCTCCCCCTTAACAGTGAGTCTAGTTCAGTAGCAGCTTGTGCACTGTGCAAAGTAACAAACTCATGTGTTCCATTTGGTCTCAAGTTCAGGTAGACTACACTAAGCCACATCTCCCAAAGCTTCCTGTGCAACACTGCTGAAACCCACCGTTGCAGTACCATTTTCTATTGTTACCCATTCTTATTTGTCTGTGGTCTTACCTACAGAGACAGGTCTCGGCGTTCACAGGACTGCATGCCGGCACCCTCCAGGTCAAATTAGCTCACTGCACTCCTGGAGCCAGGCTGTGAGCAGGCAGCAGTCATCGGCACAGCGAGCAGCACCAAGTCCTCGGGGTGCCGGGTCACAATGTTGTGTGACATATGGCCAACCAGCAGAAAAGAGAGTGAGCAGGAGTAAGCAACGTGCATGAGAAAGCTGGTGGAAGCATAGGTTTTTAGCTGCTGAATCTTCCAGAAGACTTCTCGGGACAAAGATCCAGCCGTTTCTGGCTTCCATGGTTCCCCAGGCACACCCTCTAGAGAAGCTGATAGGACAGTATTCCTGTCACTTAGAAAGCTCTAATGCTGATTGGGTTTAAACATTATCCAATCAGAAGAGGAGATGTGTGTGAATGGCAAGGGCTTCATCCAATCAACTGTGAGACAGTGGGCATGAACCAATCTGGGCTGTCGGTGGGTGGTGCAGACAGTCTAGGCCAGAAGACACTCCAGGAAGTAAGACCCACTAGCGACCCATCCTGTTTCTGGGAGCCCCACTTTCCTCTGTGTTTCTCTCCGTTTCTGCCGATTTGGACTCTGGAGAGGAGACGTCAGGAAGTTCAGCACTGGATGGAGTTTCGTAAGTGTCCCTCATTGAGGCTGAGATTGGGAGGGGTCGCTTGAGTCTTCCCAAAATATTCTGGAATGCAGCCTCGTGTCTGGGCCTCTCCCTGGTCAGTCCGCCATATCCACCCCGAGACTGGATTCCTCTTGTGCTGTCCCGATTCTTGTGGGGGAACTAAACACAGGGCGCTCTATGGAGAGCGGGTGAGATCACTCCTCCTTTCCCTCCCCCGCTTGTGTGTGTCAGTGATGCCGTTTCTTGGCCCCGTCCCATTCCCTACTGAGTGTCTCAGGGTCTGGCCCAAGGTGAGGCGAGCAAGGAAGGAAGGACCTGCTGACCCCAGGCAAGATGGGCAGGTCGGGGAGTCAGCATGATGGTCAGCAGCACCTTGCACCTGAGTTGGGTCCAGGGAAGCTGTGATTTCTCTGCCTTCTTTGGGAACTTGGATTTCAGTAGATCTCAACTATGGTTTCTTTAATTATTTCTTCCCTTTCTTTTTCTTTTTTTTGATATTTATTTATTTTCTCTCTTGTTACCCTTGTATTTTTATTGTTGTAGTTATTGTTAATAGTGGGTAGGACAGAGAGAAATGGAAAGGAAGGGAAGACAGAGATGGGGAGAGAAATATAGACACCTGCAGACCTGCTTCACAGCTTGTGAAGTGACTTTTCCTGCAGGTGTGGAGCAGGGGCTCAAACCAGGATCCTAATGCTGGTTCTTGAGCTTTGCGCCAGTTGCGCTGAACCCATTGACCTAACGCCCGACCCCCCTACTTTTATTTTTCTTAGTGATAAATTGTAGATTTCTGTTAAATTATCCCTGGAGCAGCTTCATTTGAATCCAGTAGAAGTGTTTCAGAATTGCCCTGTCTTCTAATAAGGCTGTCAGTGAATCCTATAGTTTTTTTTTTTTTTTTTTTAACCAGAGCACTCTTCAGGTCTGGTTTATGGTAGAGAGGGTAATGAACCTGGGACTTTGAAGCCTCAGGCATAAGAGTTTGTTTGCATAACCCTTATGCTATCTTCCCTCCGCCTGTTGGAGAATCCTAAGCAGTCCCCCACCTTAACGTGAGGGCCATGAAGAGATGCATGAAGAGTGTTCACACACTTATAGTGGCCTCATTGTAGTGTGCAGAAATTGAGAATATGGGGTCCTGCTCACTGCCTGTTCCAAGCTGGGAAACAGAATTTGTTATTATTTATGTTCCTCATAATTTTATCATAACACTGTTTGTTTCTGATTTATGATAATCTGGAGATTGAACCAGAGACTTGGGTGTCTCACTTGAAAATGATTTGCATGCCCACCCTACTAATTAGCTCAGCTACTTGTAGTCATATTAAATAATATTTTTATTGATTAATTTTGGCTAGATTCAGGGAGAAACTTGAATGGTAGTGCAGGATAGAAAGGGAAAGATAGGGGCCTGTGCAGTAGAGCAGCAGGTTATGTGCATGTGTAGGGAAGCACAAGGACCAGCATAAGGATCCCAGTTTGAGCCCCAGGCTCCCCACTTGCAGGGGTGTCAGCTCACAAGTGGTGAAGCAGGTGTGCAAGTGTCTATATTTATCTTCCCCTTTCTGCCTTCCCCTCTCTCAATTTCTCTGTGTCCTATCCAACAATGACAACAACGATAAACAAGGGAAACAAAAGGGGGTTGGGGAGCCTCCCAGGAGCAGTGTATTTGTAGTGTAGGCACCAAGCCCCAGCAACAACCCTGGAGACAAAAACAAAACAAAACAAAGCAAAACAAATAAACAAGGGGATGGAGAGACACACATATAGTGCTGCAGCTCCAGTCTTTACTCTCTTCCACCATCAGAGACCAGAAGTTGAGCCCAGGAAGTGAGCAGAGCAATGTGTGTACTCAGCCAGGTCCACTATCACCATCTGGCATCTGTAATAGGTTTTTTCCCCCTTTTTTTGCCCTTGTTGTTTTATTGTTGTAGTTATTCTAGTTGTCCTTGTTGGATAGCAGAGTGAGAAATGGTGAGAGGAGGGGAAGACATAGAGAGGAGAGACAGACAGACACTGCAGACTTGCTTCACTACCTGTGAAGTGACTCCCCTGCAGGTGGGGAGCCGGGGGCTCGAATCGGGATCCTTATGCCGGTCCTTGATCTTTGCACCATGTGTGCTTAACCTGCTGTGCTACTGTGTGACTCCCTTCTCAACTTCTTTTTATGAGTGGGATCATCCCATACTAGTCTTTCTCTTTCTCACCTATCTCACTTAACACAATTCCTTCTAGCTCCATCCAAGATGAGTCAAAAAATGCAACCATATTTTCACTTATATAGAGAGACAGAATGTTAAACAAACACTGGGCCATGCACAAAGCAAGAGAGGCATTCTGCACATGAACTTTTGCTCTTCCTCAGGCCACCAGCATAAATTTAATAATTGGATCCTAATTATCTCTCCCCAACCTGATACTGCTGCCTAGGGTTATCTGGTCTTTCCTTGATGCCCCACACCAGATCAGTGGGCTAGTGCAAACTCAGACCCCCACACTCAAGCTGGGACAGGAGTCTGTACTTCACACCCCTGGCTCCATGGATAATTAGACTCAAACCCCAAGGGTATCCATGCTGGCAAACAATTGAGGGCAGAGCCTGGTGTGTGTTCCCCAAGTGGGAACACAGCAGGTCATGGGGACCTAGTCACAGCAGAGGAGACACAGTAGGGTGACTTTAATCCCCTAGGCTGCTTCCAGACATGTCCTGTCATCTTTGAGGCAACAGTTCTTGATTTTCATTCTGGGCTCCAACATACATCATCTTCCTCCCAAGTTCCTTGCTCTCTTCAGTGCAGTCTGAGCAGGGCCTGGAGAGAAAAGCAGGAACCGGCCTGACTCAGGCACCCTGTCTGCTCTCTAGAATGTTTAAGTTGTTTTCTGCTGGCATTTTCACCTCTTTTTCATGATTTCCTGTAACTACTATTCTCCCGGCTCACCCTCTTTAGATACTGATTGAACAGCTCTCCTGCCATATAGCCAGGCCAGTGCTTGATTCCATATTGTTTTGACTTTCTGATTCCTATTTCCAGGATTGAGGCACTAAAGCAATTCTGTGGTCAGAATCCTCATGAGTGTGAGCATAGCTCCATCTATTTAGAATCTAGGCTTTGGCCAGTGCTCTTTCCAGTCTGGGCTGCTTATGGGCAGTGCTTGCAACTGAAGAAAGTCACTCTAGAAAGTAAGTGCTGCTTCTCAATGTGCACAGGGTTCTTGCTTCCTCCTTTTGGTTGCACATGTCTCCTGCTATTTCACTTCTTGAGGAGGACACTTCAGTGATTCCAGAATCTGGATGGAATCATGAGGCTGGTGAGTCTCAGCCTCCAGAGCTTAGATAGAAAAGGTTGCCTCAGAGAGGCTCCAATGCTTCCCATAGCAGCCATGTGTCTGAGGTCACTACTCCCCCCCTTTTTAAAGATTTGTTTTTTATTCATAAGATATAGAGGAGGAGGGAGAAATAATCATACATCACCGTGATATATTTGCTGTCCAGGATTGAACTCGGGACATCTCACATGAAAGTCCACAGCTTTATCCACTGTGCCACCTCCTGGACTACCCTTCCTTATTTCTAACCCAATGATCCATCTTAGGCCTCAGTGTGGATTCCTATCACCTCTCTTGGCTACTCCTGAGGCTTCTCAATTCAGTGTGCTCTGTTGGCAGCATGGGGCTGCCTATTAATGTCTTTATTCTCTATTTTTGTATTTCTTTATTCATTTTATAATCTTATTATGTACTGTATATAGACGGCGTGAAATTGAGAGGAGATAAGGGTGTGATAGAGAGGGATACAAGAGACATTTGCAGCACTGCTCACCACTCACAAAGCTTTCTCCCTGCAAGTGGGGAATGAGGGCTCAACCCATGTCTTTGTGTATTATTGTACATGTTCAGTCAGGTGTGTTACCGCTTAGTCAGTCCCTATTTTTTAATTTTACTTCATGTAATTTATTTTATAGGACAGAGTTTAATTGATAGGAGAGGAGGAGGGAGAGATAGTGATACCATTTCACTTCCTGTGAATATTCCCTCCACCAGATGGGGACTTGTGTTAGGATAGTGTGACATGAAACGCCCAGAGGGAGAAGCTAGATTCACCCTATCTCGAGTTTTAACACCAAAATATTAGAAAAGCGAGGCACTGAAAATAAGGCAAGTAGAGTCCAGAGTTCTGGCAAAGGAAAATTCTGTTGTAGCCAAGAAAAAGCTGAGAAGCCACATCTGGGGGATGAGAGGGACCTAAGAAACCTATATGTAAAACAACCTCACCAATGTGTCCTGGAACCCCACCTCCCTAAAGCTCTACCCCAATAGGGAAGCATAGGAGCAGGATGGGGGTGTTGATCAGCCTATGTCCAGTGGAAAAACAATTACAGAAATCATACCTCCCATTTTCTGCTCCCTGTAGAGGTATTTGGTCCATACTCCCAGGGTAATAAAGAACAGAGGACCTTCCATTGGCGGGGATGGGATATGCACTGTGTTGGGGGATTCCCATAGATAAGTGTCCACATAGTTATGGAGAAAATACTAGCTATCCTACTCCTCTGATTGATGGACATGAGGAAGAGGATGAAGCAGTTCATGCTGGGCTGGTGTCACAGCACAATGGTTGTGTAAATGACCTTCATGCCTGAGATGTATAAGATTCTGAGCTCCATGGTTCAATTTGCAGAACTACATAAAAGCAGAGCTAAGCAGAACTTTGGTAATAAACAAACAAACAAACAAACAAAAAACACAATAATATTGTTATGTGGAAAACTGAGAAATGTTATGCATGTACAAATTATTGTATTTACTGTCAGCTGTTCAACATTAATCTCCCAATAAAGAGATTTTAAAATGAATAAATAGAGAAATAGAAAAGAAAATAGAAAAAATTCTCCAGCTATGTATTATTTATGTTAGGGAATGCTGAAATTCAAGGAGACTGGACCCAAAATTGGGTGGAGGAGAAATCTAATGTTATTTTAAATTGTGGACTGAGATCCATGGTCGTCACCCTGTAGACTCTGGCCCAGAATGGACATTGTGACATATTTTAAACTAGGATATATGAGTAAGTTAAATTAGCCTTGGATTACAGAAGCAGTGGTTATCACAATTAGACAGTGGTTTTCACAGTTACAGGTGGTCATGGTACAAGGACTCTTCTCTTTCAGGACCGGGAGTGAGGGAGTAGGGGCATCTTGTCTTTCATGACCAGGCATTGGGGAGTGGTTGGCATTACTGGAATTTCCCTCAGCTAAAATTTCTGAATTCTTTGATTCCCTCTCATCCACAGTTTCAGAACATTGTTTATTTCATTTTATTTTCTTTCAAATTTATCTATTATTGTGAGAGAAGTATAAGTAGAGAATCAGAGACTCACAACTGCGCACGTAGTGCCAAGGTTCAAAGTCTTCAGACCCATATGCTTTGGATTCCAACACTATCCACTGTGCTACTTGCTGGCCTGCACAGTATTATATTTTAATTTGTTTAGTTAATTATTCAAAGAGTTGTGCTAACTTTTTGCTCATGGGGTTTACTCTGTTCAACTTTTTTAGGGTTAGAAACGGAGTTTGAAGAAAATTTACTAGTCTCTCTTTTCCCCAGGCTCTGTTCTCCTTTGCTTTCTGAAAATCACTGCTATTATTTTACCAGAGCATTCCTCAGCTCTGGTTTATGATGGTGCTGAGGATTGAATTTGAGGCTTGTAGTGCCTCAGGTATGAAAGTATGTTTGTATGTGATTATCACTGTTTTGCTGCTGATCTCTGAGAAGTGAGGCCTATGGTAAGTAGGAAGACTCAGACATTTTATTAGAATTTGAAGATCCATGCATTTATTGAAGGAGAAAGTGAAGAGTTTGAATGAGATATGTCAGTAAAATTTTTAAGTGTAGGGAAGACCCTGATATGCAGGATAACTCATTCAGCAGTTAGTCCCCAAGTGTTTTGTCCTTGTTCCAGAATCCCTTCACCTTGAAAGGCTAGGTTATTGGACCTTTTGTACATTACAGTATCTTCCTTGTAGGAGCAGTGCTGTCAAGCTAAACAACTTTGCCAGTGGATCTCAATCATAGTCTCAAACTGGTACTGTGATTTCTCTTCATTTTCTGTCCTGAGAAGGAATTGAGAGGAGGAAGGAATGGCAGTTTCTCAGGTAAGTGGCATGTTCTGCATCTCATGCTGTCTTTTTCTTCCTAGATAAGTTGTATTTTAATTTATAAATATATTTTCGTTTATGTCTATTTCACTGCTTATTTGCCTGCATCTCTCTCTTTCCACTTACTTTCTACTTTTTTTTTTTTCCCACCGCCCAATCTCCATATCCCACCCCCTCCCCCAATAGCTTTCCCATTCTCTATTAATATCTATGCACCCAATGAGAAGCCATCTAAATACATCAAACTTCTATTGAAAGAGCTACAGCAATATATTAACAGTAACACAATCATAGTAGGGGACTTCAACACCCCACTATCTCAACTTGACAGATCATCCAGGAAGAAAATCAGTAAAGACTTTCTACTTTTTTTTAAAGATTTTATTTATTTATGAGAAAGACAGGAGGAGAGAGAAAGAACCTGACATCACTCTGGCACATGTGCCGTCGGGGATCGAACTCAGAACCTCATGCTTGAGAATCCAAAGCTTTATCACTGCGCCGCCTCCTTGACCACTTCATTTACACTTAAAAAACTTTTCTTTTCTTTTTTTTTTTTAACCATAGGGTAGGGGGGATACAATTCCACACCAATTCCCACCACCCAATCTCCATATCCCACCCCCTCCCCAGTAGCTTTCCCATTCTCTATCCCACTGGGAGAATGGACTCAGGGTCATTGAGGGTTGCAGAAGGTGGAAGGTCTGGCTTCTGTAATTGCTTCCTCGCTGAACATGGGCGTTTACTGGTCGGTCCATACTCCCAGTCTGCCTCTCTCTTTCCCTAGTAGGGTGGGTCTCTGGGGAAGCTGAGCTCCAGGACACATTGGTGGGGTCTTCAATCCAGGGAAGCCTGCCTAGCATCCTGATGGCATCTGGAACCTGGTGACTGAAAAGAGAGTTAACATACAAAGCCAAACAAATTGTTGAGCAATCATGGACCCAAAGCTTGGAATAGTGGAGAGGAAGTGTTAGGGAGGGTACTCACTGCAAACTCTAGTGTACTTCTGCTTTCTTACTTTGGTGCCATACTCCAAACTCAGTCAATTTCTGCTTTGCGTTTCTACTTTTTTTTTTTTTTTTTTTACATGCATAACATTCCCCAGATTCCCATTTAACAATACAACCCCCACTATTTCATTCATCATTTTTCATGGACCTGTATTGTCCCCACCCACCTACCCACCCCAGAGTCTTTTACTTTGGTGTAATACTCCAATTCCATTTCAGGTTCGACTTGTGTTTTCTTTTCTAATCTTGTTTTTCAACTTCGGCCTGAGAGTGAGATCATCCCATATTCATCCTTCTGTTTCTGACTTATTTCACTCAACATGATTTTTTCAAGGTCCATCCAAGATCGGCTGAAAACGGTGAAGTCACCATTTTTTACAGCTGAGTAGTATTCCATTGTGTATATATACCACAACTTGCTCAGCCACTCATCTGTGGTTGGACACCTGGGTTGCTTCCAGGTTTTGGCTATTACAAATTGTGCTGCCAAGAACATATTTGTACACAGCTCTTTTGGGATGGGTGTGTTGGGTTCCTTAGAACATATCCCCAGGAGCGGAATTGCAGGGTCATAGGGTAGGTCCATTTCTAGCCTTCTGGGAGTTCTCCAGACTGTTCTCCACAGAGGCTGGACCAACTGACATTCCCACCAGCAGTGCAGGAGGGTTCCTTTGACCCCACACCCTTTCCAGCATTTGCTGCTGTTCCCTTTTCTGATGTATGACATTCTCACAGGCGTGAAGTGGTATCTCGTTGTTGTCTTTATTTGCATTTCTCTGACGATCAGGGACTTGGAGTATTTTTTCATGTGCTTTTTGGCCTTTTGGATCTCTTCTGTGGTGAATATTCTGTCCATGTCCTTCCCCCATTTTTGTATAGGGTTATTTGTTGTCTTGTTGTTGAGAATATTCTGATTGTTAGCTTCTTGTCTGATGTATGGCAATAAAGATTTTTCCCATTCTGTGAGGGGTCTCTTGGTTTGGGTAGTAGTTTCTTTTGCTGTGAAGAAGCTTTTTAATTTGATGTATTCCCATAGGTTTATGCTTGTCTTAGACTTCTTAGTAATTTATGTGGAAAAGATTTCTGCCAATATTTTCTCTAAGTATCTGATAGTGTGTGGTCTAACATCCAAGTCCTTGATCCACTTGCAATTTACTTTTGTATTTGGTTAAACATAGTGGTTCAGTTTCATTCTTCTGCATATTTCAACCCATTTTTTCCAACACCATTTGTTGAAGAGACTCTGCTGTCTCCATTTAATAGTGTGGGCACCTTTGTCAAAGATTAGATGTCCATAGGTATGGGGGCTTACTTCTGGGCTCTCAGTTCTATTCCACTGGTCAGTATGTCTATTCCTGTTCCAGTACCAAACAGTTTTGATGACAATGGCCCTATAATACAATTTGAGATCTGGGAGTGTGATGTGATGCCACCAGTTCTGTTCTTCTCAAGATTGTTTTGGCAATTCTAGGTCTTTTCTGGTTCTAGATAAACATTTGTAGCATTTGTTCTATTCTCCTAGAAAATGTGGTAGGGATCTTGATGGGGATAGCATTAAATTTGTATATGGCTGTGGGTAGTATATTTGTTTTTATGATGTTAATTCTTCCAACCCACAAAGATAGAATATCTTTCCACTTATTTGCATCTTTTTCAGTTTCCTTCAGTAGTGACTCAATTTTCAGTATACAAGTCTTTCACTTCTTTGGTTAGGTTTACTCCTAGATATTTTACTGTTTTAGTTGGTATACTAATAGATATTAATTTCTGGATCTCAGTTTTGTAGCCTGACAACTTACTTTATTGCCTGATGCTATCCAAAACTTCTTGCTGGATTCCTTAGGTTTTTCTTTTTTTTATATATATTTATTTATATTTATTTATTCCCTTTTGTTGCCCTTGTTGTTTTATTGTTGTAGTTATTATTGTTGTTGTCATTGTTGGATAGGACAGAGAGAAATGGAGAGAGGAGGGGAAGACAGAGAGGAGGAGAGAAAGATAGACATCTGCAGACCTGATTCACCACCTGTGAAGCAACTCCCCTGCAGGTGGGGAGCCAGGGTACGAACAGGGGTCCTTATGCCGGTCCTTGTGCTTTGCGCCACCTGCGCTTAGCCCACTGCACTACAGCCCGACTCCCTCTTTAGGTTTCTCTATGTATACTATTGTCATCTGCAAATAGGGAGAGTTTGACTTCTTCTCTTCCAATCTGTATCCCTTTAATTCCTTGCTCCTGCCTGCTTGCTACAACAAGAACTTCCAACACTATGTTGAATAGTAATGGTGATAGTGGGCAGCCCTGTCTAGTACCTGATCCGAGGGCAAATGCTTCCAGTTTTTCACCATTGAGTATGATGTTGGTTGTAGGTTTGCTATATATAGACTTCACTATCCTCATGAATTTTCCATCTATTCCCATTTTTGTAGTGTTTTGTTCATAAAGGGATGTTGTATAGTGTCAAAGGCTTTCCTGCATCTATTGATATGACCATGTGGTTGATATGGTGGATCATGTTGATTGATTTATGTATATTAAACCATCCTTGCATACCTGGGATAAACCCCACTTGGTCATGATGAACAATCTTTTTAATATACTGCTGTATCCGGTTGGCTATTTATTTCTGCCCTAACTCTAGTGATTTCTGTCCTTCTGGTTGCTTTAGGGTTCCTTTGTTCTTCTTCTAGGTCTTTAATATGTGCATTCAGGCTGTCTATTTGTGCTTTTTCTAGTTTCTGAATGTGTGCTTGTATGGCTATGAACTTCCCTCTCAGTACTGCCTTAGTTGTGTCCTAAATATTTTTGACAGCTTGTGTCTTCATTTTCATTGACATGTTGAAACATTTTGATTTCTTGCTTGATTTTCTCTTTTACGCAGAAGTTGTTAAGAAGTATACTGTTGAGTTTCCACATTTTGGGGCTATTACTAATCTTTTGTTGATTGTGAAGTGTTAGTTTAATTGCACTGTGGTCTGAGAAGATGCTTGGGATGATTTCAATGCTCTTGAATTTGCTGATGCTGTCTTTGTGGCCTAGCATATGGTCTATCCTTGAGAATGACCCATGTGGAATTGAGTAAAATGTGTATTCCAGTTTCTTGGGATGAATGACTCTGAAAATGTCCAATAGTTCTAGTTTATCTATCTCTTCATTTAGCTCCCTTATGTCTTTGTTATTTTTCTGCTGGATGATCTGCCAAGTTGAGAGAGTGGGATATTTAAGTCCACTACTATGACTGTGTTGCTGTTAATATATTACTGTAGCTCTTTCAGGAGACATTTGATGTATTTACATGGCTTCTCATTGGGTCCATACATGTTAATACTTGTTAAGTCCTCTTGATTGACTGACCCCCTGAGCATTAAGTAGTGTCCATTTGTATTTTTTTACTTTCTTTTTTATTTATGTATTTATTATTTATTTATTCTGTTTTGTTGCCCTTGTTGTTTTACTGTTGTAGTTATTATTGTCGTTGTTGGATAGGAGAAAGAGAAATGGAGAGAGGAGGGGGAAGACAGAGAGAGGGAGAGAAAGATAAGACACCTGCAGACCTGCTTCACCACTTGTGAAGCAACTCTCCTGCTGATGGAGAGCCGGGGCTTGAACCGCGATCCTTACTCTGGTCCTTGTGCTTTGCGCCACCTGCACTTAACCCACTGCGCTACAGCCCGACTCCCCATTTGTTTTTTTTTATCTTATGTGTTTTAAAGTCTATTCTTTCAGATATGAGAATAGCTCTTCAAGCTCTTTTTTGTGGTCCATTAGCTTGTATGATAGTTTTCCAGCCTTCAATTTGAGTCTGTGTTTGTCTTGTTGAGTTAGGTGGGCCTTGTTGCTTTTCATTGTTGTTGTATTTATTACTGTTTTTGTTACTGATGACATTATTGTTAGACAGGGCAGAGAGAAATGGAGAGAGGAGGAGAAATCAGAGAGGGGGAGAGAGATGGACACCTACATAACTGCTTCAGTGCTTGTGAAGTAACTCCATTGCATATGGGGAACTGGGGGCGCAAACCCGGATCCTACAGCTCGACCTTGCACTTTTGCCACATTCACTTAGCCCAACACCTAACTCACTGTCCCCTTTTAATATGGTTGTTTCTTTACCCCACTGAATTCTGTGAGTGCATATATTGGTTACTATCCCTTTACCTGATGTCTGACATGTAAATATTTTTCCTCATTTGATACTGTGTCTGTCGAGCTGATGGCACCTTTTATTATGTAAAATATTTGAAGTTTTATTTATTTCCATTGGTCATTTTTTCCCCTAGTGTTATTCTTGCTATTGAGATCTCTATAGGCTCTATAGTGGAAATGTGAGGTTCCTGCTGACTTAGGGTTCAAGACGACAATGCATAGTTATTGTTATCATCACATTATTTGGTAATTGGTTTAACTTTGAAAGGGCCCTTTGTTAGGATTTGCTGTACAATATCAAACATCTTCTATGTAGCTGTGCCACCAGTTGCTTCTGTTCTCCCTATTCTAGGCTTTTGAGAGAGTCAACATATCAAAGACTCAGCCTCGCCATCTCTTGTTTTTTTGTGATGCATAGAGAAATGGTGCTCATGCTACAGAGTTATAATACCAATCATTATATCACCTTATAGGCCATGAATGTAATGCATTTTATGAACAAGTTACCCAATATATGTTTGCAGATTAAATAATCAGTGATTTTATAAAATTGAGAGTGGATGTCTAATTTTTGTCAGTATGAAGTGTTTTTTTAATTTTATAAATGTTCCCTTTTGTTGCCCTTGTCTTTTTTATGTTCTTTTTTTTTTTTTTTGTAGTTATTGTTGTCATTGTTGGATAGGACTGAGAGAAATAGAGAGAGGAGGGGAAGACAGAGAAAGGGGTAAAAAGACATATTTAGACCTGCTTCACTGCTTGCAAATCAATCTCTCTGCAGGTGAAAATCAACCTCTCTGTAGGTGCGAAGCTAGGGTCTTGAACCATTATCATTATGCTGGTCCTTGTGCTTCACACCATGTGCACTTAACCTGCTACAGTACTGCCCGACTCCCTGAAGTGTTTTCTCACATAAATATACTTCATATATTTTAGTGCTCAGTGACCTATGAAGATATAACTGTGGTATTCACTCAAGAGGAGTGGACACTATTAAATCCTTCAGAGAAGAAACTCTACAGAGATGTGTTGTGGGAAAACCATAGGAATTTTCTCTCAATAGGTAATTATAATCTTCATTCATTCATTTGTCAATTAGAAGACATATTTGTCCACCACTGTTCACCATTGTAAATTCAATATATATAAATGATTTGTAATACTTTTTTCATTTTTAGGAAAATTACTAGATGAACATTCCACCAATAAGCAGCAGCATAACCACCAAGGAAATAAACAAAGGTTTGAGTACATTGCATAATACAATCATTTTAGAGTAATTAAAATTTATAACCACTGCTACCAATATATAATTCTTTATTTTTTATTTTTTTAATTTAAGAAAGGATTAATTAACAAAACCATAGGGTAGGAGGGGTACAACTCCACATAATTCCCACCACCCACTCTCCATATCCCACCCTCTCCCCCGATAGCTTTCCCATTCTCTATCCCTCTGGGAGCATGGACCCAGGGTCATTGAGTGTTGCAGAAGGTAGAAGGTCTGGCTTCTGTAATTGCTTCCCCGCTGAACATGGGCGTTGACTGGTAGGTCCATACTCCCAGTCTGCCTCTCTCTTTCCCTAGTAGGGTGTGTCTCTGGGGAAGCTGAGCTCCAGGACACATTGGTGGGGTCTTCAATCCAGGGAAGCCTGCCTAGCATCCTGATGGCATCTGGAACCTGGTGACTGAAAAGAGAGTTAACATACAAAGCCAAGCAAATTGTTGAGCAATCATGGACCCAAAGCTTGGAATAGTGGAGAGGAAGTGTTAGGGGGGGTACTCACTGCAAACTCTAGTGTACTTCTGCTTTCTTACTTTGGTGCCATACTCCAAACTCAGTCAATTTCTGCTTTGCGTTTCTACTTCTTTTTTTTTTTTTACGTGCATAACATTCCCCAGATTCCCATTTAACAATACAACCCCCACTCTGTCATTCATCATCGTTCATGGACCTGTATTCTCCCCACCCACCCACCCACCTACCCCAGAGTCTTTTACTTTGGTGTAATACTCCAATTCTATTTCAGGTTCGACTTGTGTTTTCTTTTCTAATCTTGTTTTTCAACTTCAGCCTGAGAGTGAGATCATCCCATACTCATCCTTTTGTTTCTGACTTATTTCATTCAACATGATTTTTTCAAGGTCCATCCAAGATGGGCTGAAAACGGTGAAGTCACCATTTTTTACAGCTGAGTAGTATTCCATTGTGTATATATACCACAACTTGCTCAGCCACTCATCTGTGGTTGGACACCTGGGTTGCTTCCAGGTTTTGGCTATTACAAATTGTGCTGCCAAGAACATATATGTACACAGCTCTTTTTGGATGGATGTGTTGGGTTCCTTAGGATATATCCCCAGGAGGGGAATTGCAGGGTCATAGGGTAGGTCCATTTCTAGCCTTCTGAGAGTTCTCCAGACTGTTCTCCACAGAATTGGACCAATTGATATTCCCACCAGCAGTGCAGGAGGGTTCCTTTGACCCCACACCCTCTCCAGCATTTGCTGCTGTTACCATTTCTGATGTATGACATTCTCACAGGAGTGAAGTGATATCTCATTGTTGTCTTGATTTGCATTTCTCTGACAATCAGAGACTTGGAGCATTTTTTCATGTGTTTCTTGGCCTTTTGGATCTCTTCTGTGGTGAATATTCTGTCCAAGTCCTCCCCCATTTTTGGATGGGGTTATTTGTTGTCTTGTTGTTGAGTCTGGCAAGCTCTTTATATATGTTGGTTATTAAACTCTTAACTGATGTTTGGCATGTAAAGATCTTCTCCCATTCTGTGAGGGGTCTCTTGGTTTGGGTAGTGGTTTCTTTTGCTGTGAAGAAGCTTTTTAATTTGATGTAGTCCCATAGGTTTATACTTGCCTTAGTCTTCCTTGTAATTGGATTCGTTTCATTGAAAATGTCTTTAAAATTTATGCGGAAAAAAGTTCTGCCAATATTTTCCTCTAAGTATCTGATAGTTTCTGGTCTAACATCCGAGTCCTTGATCCACTTGGAATTTACTTTTGTATTTGGTGAAATACAGAGATTCAGTTTCATTCTTCTGCATGTTTCAACCCATTGTTTCCAACACCATTTCTTGAAGAGACTCTGCTTTCCCCATGTAATAGTCTGGGCCCCTTTGTCAAAGATTAGATGTCCATACGTGTGGGGCCTCATTTCTGGGCTTTCAATTCTATTCCACTTGTCAGTGTGTCTGTTCATGTTCCAGTACCAAGCAGTTTTGATGACAATGGCCCTATAATACAGTTTGAGATCTGGCAGTGTGATGCATCCGGTTCTGTTCTTTTTTCTCAAGATTGTTTTGGCAATTCTAGGTCTTTTCTGGTTCCAGATAAACATTTGTAGCATTTTTTTCTATTCTCCTAAAAAATGTGCTTGGGATCTTGATGGGGATAGCATTAAATTTGTAGATGGCTCTGGGTAATATATTCATTTTGATGATGTTAATTCTTCCAACCCATGAACATGGAATATCTTTCCACTTCTTTGTGTCTTTTTCAATTTCTTTGAGTAGTGACTCATAATTTTCAGTATACAAGTCTTTCACTTCTTTGGTTAGGTTTACTCCTAGATATTTTATTGTTTTTGTCGCTATAGAAAAAGGAACTGCTTCCTGGATTTCAATTTCTTCTAACTTAGTGTTTGCATAGAGGAATGCCACTGACTTTTGAATGTTAATTTTATAGCCTGACACATTACTGTATTGCCTGATGATTTCCAAAAGCTTCTTGCTAGATTCCTTAGGTTTTTCCATGTATACTATCATGTCATCTGCAAATAAGGAGAGTTTGACTTCTTCTCTTCCAATCTGTATGCCTTTAATTCCTTGCTCCTGCCTGATTGCTATGGCAAGAACTTCCAACACTATGTTGAATAGTAATGGTGATAGTGGGCAGCCCTGTCTAGTACCTGATCTGAGGGGAAATGCTTCCAGTTTTTCACCATTGAGTATGATGTTGGCTGTAGGTTTGCTATATATAGACTCCACTATCTTGAGGAATTTTCCATCTATTCCCATTTTTTTAGTGTTTTGATCATAAAGGGATGTTGTATTTTGTCAAAGCCTTTCTCTGCATCTATTGATATGACCATGTGGTTTTTGGTCTTGCTTTTGTTGATGTGGTGGATCACATTGATTGATTTACATATATTAAACCAACCTTGCATGCCTGGGATAAACCCCACTTGGTCATGATGAACAATCTTTTTGATATACTGCTGTATCCGGTTGGCTAGAATTTTGTTCAATATTTTCGCATCGATGTTCATCAGAGATATTGGTCTGTAGTTTTCTTTTTTGGTTGTGTCCCTGTCTGCTTTTGGTATCAGAGTGATGTTGGCTTCATAGAAGCTGGCAGGGAGTATTCCAGTGTCTTCAATCTTCTGGAAGACGTTTAAAAGTAGAGGTATTAGTTCTTCTTTGAAAGTTTTGTAGAATTCATTTGTAAAACCATCTGGTCCAGGACTTTTATTTTTGGGAAGATTTTTGATAACTGTTTCAATTTCATTAGCTGTGACGGGCCTGTTCATGTTATCCACTTCCTCTTTACTTAGTTTTGGAAGTTGGTAGGTATCTAGGAAATCATTCATTTCTTCCAGGTTCTCTAGCTTGGTGGCATATAGTTGTTCATAGAAGCCTCGCATGACATGTTGAATTTCTGCAGTGTCTGTTGTGATTTCTCCTCTTTCATTTACTATCCGATTTATTTGGGTCTTCTCCCTTTTTTGTTTTGTGAGTCTGGCTAAAGGTTTGTCGATTTTGTTTACTCTTTCGAAGAACCAACATTTACTTTCATTGATCTTTTGTATGGTTTTCCTATTCTCAATGTTATTTATTTCTGCCCTAACTTTAGTGATTTCTGTCCTTCTGGTTGCTTTAGGATTCCTTTGTTGTTCTTCTTCTAGGTCTTTGAGATGTGCAATCAGGCTGTTTATTTGTGCCTTTTCTTGTTTCCTAATGAATGTGTGCTTGTATAGCTATGAACTTCCCTCTTAGGACTGCTTTAGCTGTGTCCCAAATATTTTGATAGCTTGTGTCTTCATTTTCATTGAACTCTTGAAACATTTTGATTTCTTCCTTGATTTCCTCTTTGACCCAGAAGTTGTTAAGAAGTGCACTGTTGAGCTCCCACATTTTGGCACTGTTACTAATCTTTTGTTGATTGTTAAGTGTTAGTTTAATTCCACTGTGGTCTGAGAAGATGCTTGGGATGATTTCAGTGCTCTTGAATAGGCTGATGCTGTCTTTGTGGCCTAACATATGGTCTATTCTTGAGAATGATCCATGTGGATTTGAGTAAAATGTGTATTCCAGTTTCGTGGGATGAATGACTGAAAATGTCCAATAGTTCTAGTTTATCTATCTCTTCATTTAGCTCCCTTATGTCTTTACTGATTTTCTTCCTGGATGATCTGTCAAGTTGAGATAGTGGGGTGTTGATGTCCCCTACTATGATTGTGTTACTGTTAATATATTGCTGTAGCTCTTTCAGTAGAAGTTTGATGTATTTAGATGGCTTCTCATTGGGTGCATAGATATTAATAATTGTTAAGTCCTCTTGATTGACTGATCCTCTGAGCATTAAGTAGTGTCCATTCCTATCTTTTTTAATCTTATCTATTTTAAAGTCTATCATGTCAGATATGAGAATAGCTGTTCCTGCCTTTTTTTGTGGGCCATTGGCTTGAATGATAGTTTTCCATCCTTTCACTTTAAGTCTGTGTTTCTCTTGTTGCGTTAGATGAGTTTCCTGTAGACAACATATTGTTGGGTTGTGTTTTCTGATCCATCTTCCTACTCTGTGTCTTTTAATAGGTGAATTCAGGCCATTGACATTTATTGATATCAAAGATTGAAGATATTTTAATGCCATTCTTGTAGAATTTTAGAGTGTTTTGATATATGTCCTATTTATGGTGGTCTGGTTGTTTATAGGAGACCTTTCAGAACTTCTTCCAGGGCACGCTTGGTGATGGTTGCTTCCTTCAACTGTTGCTTGTCTGAGAAGATTTTGATGCTTCCATCTAGTCTGAATGACAGTCTAGCAGGATATAGTATTCTTGGCTGAAAGCCTTTCTCATTGAGCACTCGATAGATAGCTTGCCATTCTCTTCTGGCCTGTAGTGTTTGTATGGAGAAGTCTGCTGCTAATCTTATGGGTTTTCCTTTGTAGGTGACTCTTTGTTTTTCTCTTGCAGCCTTGAGGATCCTTTATCCTTATTCCTTTCCAATCTAAGTATGACATGTCTTGGTGTCTTTAGGTCTGGGTTAATTCTGTTTGGGACCCTCTGGGCTTCTTGAATCTTTATGTCTTTGGTGTTGTCTAGACTAGAGAAATTTTCAGCTATTATGGCCTGGAGAACGCTTTCTTCCTCCCCTTCTCTTTCTTCCTCTGGTAAGCCAATAATGCGTATATTGTTTCTTTTGAAGTCATCCCATAGGACTCTGTTGTTGTTTTCAGCATCTCTTAATCTCTTTTTGAGATCTCTTACTTCTTCTTTAGTTGTCTCTAATTCATCCTCAATCTTGCTAATTCTGTCTTCAGCCTCATTGATTCTATTCTCTCTGCCCTCTACTGCTTTCTGGAGTTCATCTATTTTGTTGCCCTGCTATGATACTGTTTTAGCTTGTTCAGCTAGTTGCCTTTTTAGCTCAGCGATTTCAGCTTTCAGCTCTCTAATAACCATGAGATTATTAGAATTTTCTTGCATATTCTCATTTGTTGTTCCTGCATTTCTGATTACAATTTTTTCAAATTCTTTACTCACTCCTGTTATTATTTCCTTAGCTAATGTTTGGATGTTGAACTCGTTTTGTGCTTCACCCTCTGGAGGACTTTTAGCTGGACTCTTGTCCTGGTTCGAGTCTCCAATATTTTTTCTTGTTGTTTTAACCATTTTATATATTATGTTATGAGTTCCCTTTATCAGTACTTTTCAAATTACTGATCACTATTGCCTGGATTGGCTTGTGTCTAAGTAATTTAATTAAAGGGTTTACCGTGGTGGAAGTTAACAATTTTTTTTCAATCCCTGAGTTGGAGCTCAGTGGTGTAAAAGCCTCTTTTTTTTCTTCCCTGTAGGCTATGGGTGCCTGAGGGCTTTTAAACTATCAATAGGGTTCTTCGCTTAATCACTGACTCCTGACCAAGAGATAAAGCAGGGTATGGCAGAGATAATCCAGTGGTTATGCAAAGAGACTTTCACAGCCCCTCAGCTATGCCAAGGAGGTATAGGTCTTCTCCTCAGTTTCCCGGTTAGATCTCTGTACCCTGGTGTCCCTACCTGTTGCTGCTCCAGATTCTGAGGGTAGTAGCAATGGAGACTCAGAGTTGCACTTGGTCAGTCTCTGGGGAGTCCTTTCCTCCCTTCAGCTGTCCCCTTGTTGTGGAGCAGACTGGAGGTGGTGTCTCCACTGATAAACTGTTGAACTGTTAGTAATCACTTAATCTCTCCTTAGGCCCCTCTCTCCTCTCTGTCACCATCCACGCCTGTTTGTACTCACGGGTGATTTACTGGGTTCCTGTGATCATTCTAGTCCTGTCTTGTTTCGGTTCGGGTGGTCTCCTTTGGTATTCCTAGTTGATCCGGGAGATCCCAATATATAATTCTTAAGCTATTTCATCAAGAATGATGCTATGAGTATGTTATGGAGTAGTTGGGCAAATGACTTAAATAGTGATAGATGTGACATCATGCCTAACATCCTCATTTTAATCACTGGCAACACATGTACCATAGTGATTTTCTGGATTGTCACTTTTCTCCACTTCATAGAAAAATCTCTCCCACAAATAATAAACAAATGGAAGCTATAAGACATAGATCAGTGGGGAGTTGGGCAGGGCGTTATGTGTTCATGTAGGAAAGCGCAAGGACTGGTTTAAGGATTCCGGTTCGAGACCCCAGCTTCCCACCTGCAGGGGAGTTGCTTCACAGGTGGTGAAGCAGGTTTGCAGGTGTCTATCTTTGCTCCTTCTCTGTCTTCTCTTCCTCTCTCCATTTCTGACTGTCCTATCCAACAATGATAATGTCAATAACAACAATAATAACTTACGTTTAACTGTTAAACTATGTCTTTTTATAATTTTAAATTATTGTCCTTATATTGTTAGTATAATAATTTTAAATATTTTGATAATGTCTGTGTTTTTTTGGTTGTTTATAATAATGACTTGCAATTTCCTTTAAAAATAAGAATATTGTTGTGTTCATTAAAGTGTCATTAAGTACCATATCTCTATTTTTCAGAAATATCGTCAGTTATCTTCAGCTACATGAAAGAACTCACAATGGAGAGAAAGCCTATGAATGTAAACAATGTAGTAAACCATTCAGTTCAGCAAGTCATCTTATGGTACATGAAATAAGTCACAGTGGAGAGAAACCCTATGAATGGAAACAATGTAGGAAAACATTCAGTTGGGCCAGTGATCTTAGGGTACATGAAAGAACTCACAGTGGAGAGAAACCCTATGAATGTAAACAATGTAGTAAAGCATTCAGTCAGGCCAGTCATCTTCAGAGACATGAAGGAACTCATAGTGGAGAGAAACCCTATGAATGTAAACAATGTAGGAAAACATTCAGTTGGGCCAGTGAGCTTCAGAGACATGAAAGAAGTCACAGTGGAGAGAAACCCTATGAATGTAAACAATGTAGTAAAGCATTTAGTCAGGCCAGTCATCTTATGGTACATGAAAGAACTCACAGTGGAATGAAACCCTATGAATGTAAACAATGTAGTAAAGCATTCAGTCGGGCCAGTGATCTTAGGGTACATGGAAGAACTCACAGTGGAGAGAAACCCTATGAATGTAAACAATGTAGTAAAGCATTCAGTTTGCCCGGTCATCTTAGGGTACATGAAAGAACTCACAGTGGAGAAAAACCCTATGAATGTAGGCAATGTAGTAAAGCATTCAGCCAGTCCAATAATCTTAGGGTACATGAAAGAACTCACAGTGGAGAGAAACCCTATGAATGTAAACAATGTAGTAAAGCATTCAGTTTGGCCAGTTATCTTAGGCTACATGAAAGAACTCACAGTGTAGAGAAACCCTATGAATGTAAACAATGTAGTAAAGCATTCAGTTTGGCCAGTCATCTTAGGGTACATGAAAGAACTCACAGTGGAGAAAAACCGTATGAATGTAGGCAATGTAGTAAAGCATTCAGCAAGTCCAATAATCTTAGGGTACATGAAAGAAGTCACAGTGGAGAGAAACCCTATGAATGTAAACAATGTAGTAAAGCATTCAGTTGGGCCAGCAATCTTAGGATACATGAAAGAACTCACAGTGGAGAGAAACCCTATGAATGTAAACAATGTAATAAAGCATTCAGTTTGGCCAGGTATCTTAGGGTACATGAAAGAACTCATATTCGAGAGAAACCCTATGAATGTAGACAATGTAGTAAAGCATTCGCCCGGGCCAGTAATCTTCAGAGACATGAAAGAACTCACAGTGGGAGAAACCCTATGAATGTAAACAATGTAGTAAAGCATTCGCCCGGGCCAGTAATCTTCAGAGACATGAAAGAACTCACAGTGGGAGAAACCCTATGAATGTAAACAATGTAGTAAAGCATTCGCCTGGGCCAGTAATCTTCAGAGACATGAAAGAACTCACAGTGGGAGAAACCGTATGAATGTAAACAATGTAGTAAAGCATTCAGTCGGGCCAGTCATCTAAGGGTACATGAAAGAAGTCACAGTGGAGAGAAACCCTATGAATGTAAACAATGTAGGAAAACATTCAGCCGGCCAGTCATCTTAGGGTACATGAAAGGACTCAGTGGAGAGAAATCCTATGTATGTAAGCAATAGAAAAGATAGGAAAAAATCAATGGAGCCAGTACCACCTCACCATGGTGCACTTCAGTCAGTGTTACACAAGCTCCTGCACTAAATATGGTCCCCAGATCAAATTGTTGGGGTTTATAGTTAACAATATATGGTTATATATCAGCAGAGTTCAGAATTAAAATCACTGGGAAACAAGTCTTTTGACTGCGAAGCAGAATGAAGTGACCTGAGGGCATGCAGATGGCTTGTACAGGGTAGAACAGGCCCAGTGAATTGTAGTCATGGCTTATTTTACTGATCAACAACATGAAAGATGACTACTATATGAGCTCACTCAACTGGAATTCATATAAGTGAGGTTCCAGAACTTACCAAAAAAAACAGAAACAAAGGGACTGTTTCTATTACATTATAAGAACTGAAATGGTTATCTTTGATAAACTGGGGACATAAAACTTTAATGTTGGATGTGGTGTGGAGCCATACTCTGTAACTTTACTATCTGGCATTCCACTGTTAGTCACAAATAAATGTTGCATAAAATCATTTCTCGATATATTTTGAATTGTTCATCTCAGTATTAAATTTATATATGCACACATTTATACCCAAACTGTATATTCCACTGAATTGCCTTGTCCATCCCAAAATATTTTCCATTTAGGAACACGAACCTAATTGTCTAGCTTGGACAATAAAATCATCTTCCCTTATTTTTGATTCATAAACGTAATCAAGCATAAGATGGCCTGCAGCCTCCCAGAAGGGCAATTAGATATCAGTATATTGGTTGGTCTGAATTAGAGGCTTCATTGTGTGGTGGTAGGAACATTTTTCTAAACTTAAAAGCATCAACTTTCTTGTACAAATTTATCAATCACCAGTGCTATCACAGGCTGACAGGTAGAGTTGCTCCCACACTGAAGAGGCACCGCATATCTCTCCATGCCTCACCTGGGCATGCCAGTCTTTGGCAATGCAGAAATAAGCTCCATCCCTTAAAAGTGTAGAACAATGGCTTCTTCCTAGTAGTTACAAAGTGGAGAAACCATTCTACCGATCTGACCTGTTGTTCACCTAGAGGCCAAGATCAGTGTGGGCAGGGCCTAGGTGTGCACAGAGCCTTGTCCTTGGGCTTGGCAGTCAGTAGAGCTAAGACCTCCAGAAATGCTCTGCAACTGTGCTTATCTTTCTCTGGATTGGAGATCAGTCCTGATTCTTTCCAGGGGGCTTGAACCACATTGTGGGAGTTCAGGAGTCGTTGAAGTTTGCCTCTCGACTATGTGCTCAGTGTCCTTTGACCGAAGTAAGCCACAGTCCTAGTTCAGGATCATGGTTGGGGAAATGGAGACCCCTCCTAAAGGAGGGCTCATGGGAAGATGTGTGTGGCTAGGTGGAGACAGTGGGGCCACCTCTGCAATCAGCCCAATGCCCACTTAACTCACATATGGGAGCTTGTTTTCATTGTAATTATAGTCATTATTGAGTAGATGCTTAGAAGGTAGACATGATGACCTTCTGACACTTGAGGAGCTGCATCAAGGACATCACCCTGATCTTCCTGGTCAGTACAATCATGTAGTTCTCTGCCTGTGGAGGATTCATGAGCTTACACTCTATCCACACAGGAGGCTTGGTCTCTTTAAGAATCGGAGTGGTTTACCCAGAACTGGGTCCTAGGACAGGAAGGGTCCTCATGACTTCTGCTGGTTCAGAAGTAGATAGATTTTATCACATCATCATACTGATAATTACCTCATCTTAGTTACCTTCTGGACAAACCAGTACATCAGTTAATGCAGGGCAAACTCTGGATGGC
The DNA here is from genome assembly GCF_950295315.1 of Erinaceus europaeus. Classification (NCBI taxonomy): domain Eukaryota; kingdom Metazoa; phylum Chordata; class Mammalia; order Eulipotyphla; family Erinaceidae; genus Erinaceus; species Erinaceus europaeus. Next base: position 10,557,224 of record NC_080184.1, on the reverse strand, counting down.
CTGTCTTGACCACCCCATGCTCACCAGTCTGTTGACCACCAGAAAGGTGTCATAAGAGAGGAGAACAGGCTCTGGTGGCAGTGAGTATGTAGAGTGACCACTCTGGACACTACAGTAGGGGATAATGTATTAATTGGGTTACACAAAGTATTCTTATACTGAAACTAGCAGGCAGAAAAAAGGAAGTATGTTTGGACCAATCATTGTATAGGTCAGTATCATGAAGTGGGAACAAGCTGGGGTAGGGAAGTTGCAGTCTTATCAGGAATGGACTGGGGCAAAGGCTGATGCCTTCTCAATGGTTACAGTATTTGTAGCAACACCCTTTTGTCTGCAGGACATGGAAACTTGACTGTTCTCTGTAAGAGTTTCAGTAAACAGCTCTTGCCTTTGAGACAGGTGCAAAATACTGGCAACCAGGCCAGCTGGGGAGAGGGTGGAGGGGCAGGGAGGCTCTTTGGCTCCTAGTCTCTGAGAGATCATTGTGGTGTCAGCCCTGCTCAACCTGCTATATCCCCACAATTTAAGTCATGACTTAAAAAGTAGACTTTTATTCATAACACCTCTTGCTCACACTGATGAAACACTGGACACTCACCAAGCTGAGGAGGACTGCATATGCCCCACTTACAATACAGCTACACTCTCCCAAATAGAGTGCCCAATAGGCAGAGCTGTGAGGGAACAGGTCCCACCCTGAGTCATCTTCTGAGGATGCTCTTCCTTCCCAGCTACAGCAAAAAGGAAAGTAGCAGATAGGTGTCAACACACCTTTGAATTTCACATTGTGGAGTCTGACCACCAAGATGACATTAGATCTGGGCTTTGTGAGCCCTTCCTGGGTCACTGGGACATTTGCTTTCTGGGTCTCTATCTGGAAAAGAGAAATAGTCTCTGCCTCTCTAAAAGCATGAGGAATCTGAGGAGTGGATTTCTATTCAAAACATTTTTATGAGTGTGAACCTCCTTTATGTTTTTCTTTCATATGCAATGCTTGTAAGTGAACCCGAGGCCTCTAATCATTCACAACACTACTGCTGATCTGCCTTTCCAATCAAACTTTCTGTTGATTTCCTTGAGGCTTTTATCCTAGATAAACTGGCAGCTCTTCACACCAGCTGCGATTATTTATTGCATATGACAAGTCAGTCTTTCAAGTCAAAATTAGAATTTTAGAAAACACTGATGGTGAGAACCTCTTATATTTCCACTGAGATGACAGTCATATTGACAGACACTATTGACTGTCAGGCCAATTGCTCAATGAAAAGCATCAATAATAAAATTGTGTCAATTATGTGTCCAGGAGCCAGGTAGTGGCACACCTGGTTTAGCACATGCATTACAGTGTGCAAGGACTGTGGTTTAGCCCCTGATCACCACCTGGAGGAAGAAAGTTTCATGAGTAGTGAAGCAAGGTTTCAGGTGTCTCTCCGTCTTCTCTATCCCCTCTCCTCTCAATTTCTCTGTTTCGATCCAATAAATAAATTAAATAATGTGTCCACACCATAAGGATTAGCTAAAATGTAACAAGCACAAGGGTTGAAGAGGTGCTCACAGTGTGACTTTGTGAGTCACAAATTCACGTAAATGGAAATTGCATTAACTTAGTCCTATATTTGCATCTTGACCATTGTTTGCTATATTTCCCCATACTACCGAACACTCAGTTATCTGAAAAGAATATAAATCACCCTATCCTTTCCAGTTCTGTAGTAGTGGGAGATGATTTTCTTTCCCTACTTCAGTATACACCTTATGTCAGACTGAATGTGAGCAGAGGATCCATCTGTATTATATGATCTATAAATATGGAAAAGTTTCCCATAGTCACTAGGAGTGTCATATTGAATATTTAGTCATTTTTTTCTAGAAATATTGGCACTTACATTAATAAATGGTGGTTGCAATACTGTGAAAATAATGAAACTATTTTCCAGTATTAGAAGTTTAATTGAGTAAGAAAACACTAGAGTAAATAACATGCTTCTTTTTTTCAGAAATTACCATGTCCTAGCTGAACTAAAATATTTGGTTACAAGGAAGCAGGTCTGCAGGTGTCTGTCTTTCTCTCCCATTCTCTGTCCCCCTATCCCTCTCAATTTATCTCTGTCCTGTCAAATAAAAATGGAACAAAAGGCCTCTAGGAGCAGTGGATTCATTTGCAGGCACAAGCCTAGGCAATAACCCTGGAGGCAAAAGAAAGAGAGGAAAAAAGAAAGGAAGAGAGAAAGAAAGAAAACATCCAATGGAGAGGATGGAATTCACAACTCTGAGTGTGGGAACTGTATGGAATTGTACCCATGTTAACAAGATTTTACAATCTTGTTAATTATTATTACATCACTAATTACTATTTTTTCTAAAGGAAATATTTGGTTCAATCATCCAGTCAATAGTACTTGACCCTGGCACTGATACTGATGAGAACTGCAGAATCAGTGAACTTTGGTACAAACAGGACAGGACACACACTGCCATCATTCAGTGCCAAGGCTTTGGAGAAAGCCCCCAGAGTTAAATGGATGAGAGGCATCACCTGTGAATTAACAGAGTGCAGGCATGAGACTCCAAGCTATTGTCAGTAATGGCTCCAAGTGACTTTAGGTGAGCCCAGGAAGAAAAGAGGCTTCTGGGTAGTTCACCAGGGTGGAAACATAGGGTTGGTCAGTAGTGAGGTGTCAGGGTATGTTCTTTGGATTGTCTAGTGGGGTCCTACAGTCAGCAGTCCCAGCTAAAGGAGATTTGTGGGAGTCTGTAGGGTGGAAACTCCTGAATACAAAGGAAACATCCAATTGGTCTCTGGAGGGGCATTGTCCCTGACTGCTAAAAGAAAAGAAGAAAGAAATTCCAGTTCCTCTGCCTACAGTTGTGTGGGGCAGGGAGGGCCTGTCCTTGCCTCTCTATAGGATATTGTAAAAAGTCAACTGTCATTCCGCAAGATCATCTCCCCTGAACTAAAGGCTGAACAGGAGAAGCAGAGGAGATGGTATGTTCATTCTTGAGGGGGCTGTATTTGCTTTTCCTGCTGATACCCCATGAATGCAGGACCTGAAAAATAACGACCTTTCCTGTTTCCTTTGTCCCTGCAAAGAGCCTTTGATTTCTGCTCATTTCTTATTTCATCATAGGTAAAAAAAAAAAAAAAAAGGCTATTCCTTCAGAATTATTCATGATATTCTTTCTTTTTTGCCTCCAGGGTTATCACTAGGACTCGGTGCCTGCATTATAAATCCACTGCTCGTGGAGGCCATTTTGCCCATCTTGTTGCACTTGTAGTTGTTATTTGTTGTTGGATAGGACAGAGAGAAACTGAGAGAGGAGGGGAAGACAGAGGGGGGGAGAGAAAGATACCTACAGACCAGTTTCACCACTTGTGAAGGGACCCTCTGTAAGTGGGGAACCAGGGACTCGAACTTGGATCCTTACACCAGCTCTTGCACTATGCACACGTGCACACTTAACCTGCTGTGCTACTGCCCAGATCCCTATTTCTGACATTCTGGAAAGCTCTCTCCTCATCTTTGATTGCAGACAGTCTACATATCAGGACAATCCTCATCACATGTGACCTTCATCTGTGAATAATGTCCCTTGTGACCACTTGTTGGAAGAGGCAAAGAAAACAACTTGAGGCCGATATCCAATTTGAAAGTATTTATTGCCTGGCCAGGGACTGGCTCCCAGTCAGGATCTGTCTGAGAGCAGTGTCAGCCCTTGTTACACAGCTGGCTATAAAAGCCAAAAGCACAGCTTTCACAAGCAAGCAGGATACAGAAACTAATACAGGCAGTTATTTTTGAGACTCTCCCCGTTGACCCTCCACACCATTTCCAAGAGATCCACACTCACTACAAATTCTTTCTTGTAAGTGCACTGTGCACTCTAGTAAGCAAGTTTTTCCTGGAGCTGACTGGTACTGACAGGGTTACCAGGAGGCCAGGATGGAGCACTTCAGGTCAGTCCCTTACTCACTTAGTCCAGAAGTGAGCGGTTTTCTAGCACAACTAATAGGGTGAGGGTTGTGGGGACATATCTAGTTTAGAGTGAAATAGATTGAAGCTTTAGGTTTCTTACAACTATAACCCAGCTCTGAACAAAGGATATAGAACACATAAATTAGGCTGCGGAAAGAGCCTAATTATTGTGTCGAAATAATTGTATCTTTGGAGTCAGGTGGTAGCACAGCGGGTTAAGTACATATGGTGTAAATGCAAGGAACAGTGGAAGGATCCCAGTGTGAGCACCCAGCTCCCCACCTGCAAGGGAGTCGCTTCACAGGTAGTGAAGCACGTCAATAGGTATCTATCCTCTTCTCTCCCCCTCTGTCTTTCCCTCCTCCATTCATTTCTCTCTGTCCTATACAACAAAAATGACATCAATAACAACAATAATAACTACAAGAAAAGTAAAAAAGGGCAGTAAAGTGGAAAATAGATAAAAGAAAAATTAATAATTGTATCTTAGATTCACAGATCCCAGTTTCATTCCTCAGCCACACTGACCAGAGCCTAGCTTTGCTAAACTAAGACACCACACACACACACACACACACACACATACACACACACACACACACACACACACACACACACCATACACACACAAATGATTTGTATGTACTACAGGTTAGATGCTGAGCTTCACTGCACTGGAATGCTGTGGTTTTCATTTCTCTGTATCTTAAAACAAACAAACAAAAAACAAATAGAAAGAAGAGAAAAAAGAAGCATGTATATATGAGAAATACTTTGGTGAGAAGAGAAGCTCAGAGAAAGCCCCCAAAAGAAGAATAATTACCAATAATAACTCTCAATAGATGGCTAAGGAAAGCTTTACAGGATAAACACACTTTTAGAGTTTAGTGGTAACTGAGTGATATAAGGCTTATAATTTGTATAGGATCGACTTTCATTACTACATTTCAATGAAGATCTGTTCGATTTACGCTAACATTCCCCAACAGGGAGGGTAAGCTCCTCTGACACAGGCACCTGGTCTTACTTTGAACATTTACAGCTGATGGAGCTTTGCTTACCTGACACAACTCTCTGGTGATCATTCCAGTAAAGCTAATACTTCTCTGGATATTGATAAGAATTTGGGCATATTCACTGAGGCATCTATGGAAAGTCTTACATTTTATCTTAATATTCCTTTTTTTTTCTTTCTTTTTTTCTTCTCTCTGTTTCTTTTCTTATGAGAATAGCAAAATATTTTCACTTTTTGTACTCCCAGACCTGGATATTTATGGAACTTTGGATTCACTAAGCCTTAATTCTATGTCTCCATTAGATTCTATACACATCCCACAGTGAACATTTTTTCTTTTTCAGTTTTTTCAGTGATTTAGAAACTTACAAATTAACAGAGGTACAAGTCCATACCATTTCTACCACCAGAGTTCTGTGTCCCTGTCCCCTGCATTGAAAAATGCAGTGGCTCTTCCAAGGTCACACATGGATTGACTAATATATATCTACATGTAATGCATTAGTATGTATACATTAATTATTTTATTTGTTATTGGATAAAGATAATTTGAGTAGGAAGGAGAAGACAGAGAGTAAGAGTGGCCTATAGCCCTGATCTCCACTTATGTAGCCTTCCCTCTGCAGATAAGGGTCAGAGGCTTGAACCTGGATCCTTGAACACTGTAAGAGATTGATGAGGTGTACACCTGAGTGGCCATAGCTATCTGTCTTTATATACTTTTACTCATTTTTCCTTTTCTTTTTTATTTTCTTTTAATGATTTTTATTTATTGGATATACACAGCCAGAGATCCTGCTTCACCACTTGCAAACCTTTCCCTTGCAGGTGGGTACTGGACTTGAACCCAGGTCCTTACACGTTGTAATATGTGCACTCAACCAGGTGCACCACCACCCAGCCCCTGCCCATTTTGTCTTTTTTTTTAGTTGTTTTAATTATCTTCATTTATTGGATAGAGACAGGCAGAAATTGAGAGGGAAGGGGATGATAGAGAGGTAGAGAGACAGAGACACACCTGCCGTATTGGGTCAAGACTTGTGAAGTTTCCCCCTGTAGGTGAAGGGCCTGTGTCCTTTCACACTGTAGTGTGTGTGTGTGCTTAACCAGGTTTGCCACAACATGTGCCCCTATTTTTTCTTTTATCCTACCTTCTCTTCTTTTTTGAGTCATACCTACAACAATTGCTACTTCAAAATGTTTTTTCTTTATTCTTCTTCTCTGTCAGGGTCCTGATGGATTTGGGTTACTGGGCCCTCAAGTGTGCATCCTCTAACTTTTCTCCCCTCTGGGGGTGAGGACCAAATTTTTCTGGGCAGTCCCGGGGATGGGGGAAGGGGGTCTCTTAGGCCAAAGCCACAAAGTTAAGGAAATCTAGGAGGCAGCCTGGGCTCCAAGCCCTCCCCCCCATGTATAGACTCAAGGGGGCCTGGCCAGGGGCGGGAGTGGGCAGGAGGCCTCAGGCTCCAAGCCCTTCCCCCAGGTATAGAATCAGGGGGTCTGAAAATGTTTTTTAAAAAAAATAGGGACCAGGTTATGGCACACTTGGTTGAGTACACATGTTACAAAGTGCAAGGACCCAGGTTCAAGCCCACGGTCCCTACCTGCAGGGGGAAAGCTTCACAAGTGGTGAAGCAGACCTGCAAGTGTCTCTCTGTCTTTCCCCTTCTTTATCATACCCTTCCCTCTTAATTTATGGCTGTATCTATCCAATAAATAAATAAAGATAAGAAAAAAAATTAAAATATTTGGGAGCTCCACATTGAAAAGCTTAATGAAAAAAATAAATATTTGGGATACTAGACAAAGACGTTTACAAGCATGAAAATCCATCATACATTTTGACAAACTGTTTCTTTAGTTATGAGAAGAGGCACATGGAATAGAATAGAAAATGCCCAAACATCCAAATCTATGTCAGATATTAGAATTTGATACTGCTCGATTTTCATATTAATAAAAGGTGAATTATTCATAAATCATGGAGAAATACCTGCTATCTCACAAAAACTACCTAGATTTTTGCATCTAATGCACATTGCAGATGGAACAGGAGTAAAAACTTTAAATGTACAAAATAAAAAAAAATATTAGAAGAGAGAGAGAGGCTGGGAGTATTTATTGACCTACCAATGCCCATGTTCAGCAGGGAAGCAATTACAGGAAGCTAGACCTTCCACCTTCTGCACCCCATAATGACCTTGCGACCATACTCCCAGAGAGATAAAGAATAGGACGGATATCAAGGGAGAGGATTATATATGGAGTTCTGGGAGTGGGAACTTTGTGGAATTGTACCCCTCTTATCCTATGATCTTGTCAATATTTCCATTTTTCATAAAGTAAATAGAAATTTTAAAAAGAAGAGTATCAGAAGGAGACATCTTTTGCTTTGTTATGCTTCCTACACCTTTCCTAAAAACTATTTAAAATACAAAGATCCTGAAGGTTTATTTAGCATTAAAGTTTATTAGTTTTTATTTCTTGTATTTTTTTTTTTTTTTGCCTCCCTCCCGGGTCATTGCTGTGGCTCGGTGCCTGCACTATGAATCCACTGCTCCTGGAGGCTATTTTTTCCCTTTTTGTTGTCCTTGTTGTTTATCATTGTTGTTGTTATTATTGTTGTTATTGCTGTTGTTGGATAGGACAGAGAGAAATTGAGAGAAGACAGGAAGACAGAGGGGAAAGAAAGACCCCTGCAGACCTGCTTTACCACCTGTGAAGTGACCCCCCCCCATAGGTGGGGACCTGGGGGCTCAAACCAGGATCCTTACACTGGCTCTTGGCTTTGCACCATGTGCATTTAACCCGCAGGGCTACTGCCTGGTCCCCTTATGATTTTTTCATTAAAATGAATTGTATTGGACGATGATACAAATAAAACATGGCTTGCATGCAAAAACACACATACTTTGATTAATAACAGAACTTCATTTTATAGTGAATCCTTTTAAGTCAGTAAGAACCAATTATATTTTGAAATTGGGCAAAGTTCTTTTATTTTTATGTTTTATTTTATTGATTTAATAATTATTGACAAGATTGCAAAAGATAAGAGGGGTACAATTCCTCATAATTTTCACCACCAGAGTTCCATATCCCATTCTCTCCATCAGAAGAGATCCATTCTTCTTCTTTGCTTTGGTTCACTTTTATTAATATAACAAATCTTGAAAAAAAAAAAAAAAGGAAAAGGAAAGAAGCAATATACTTCAGGGGCCGGGTGGTGGTGCACCTGGTTGAGTGCACATGTTACAGTGTGCAAGGACCCAGGTATGAGTCCCCAAAGCCCACCTGCAGGGGGAAACCTTCACAAGCAGTGAAGCAGTGTCGCAGGTATCTCTCTGTATGTATCTCTATCTCCCTTTACCCTCTCAATTTCTGGCTGTCTCTATCCGATAAATAACGATAATAAAAAAAAATTTAAAGGGGCCAGGTGGTTGTGCACCTAGTTGAGAGCACAGGTTACAGGGTGCAAGCACCTGGGTTTGAACCCCCGGCTCCCACCTACAGTTGGGAAGCTTCACAAGTGGTGAAGCAGGGCTGCAGGTGCCTCTCGGTCTCTCTCCCTCTCTATCACCCCTTCCCTCTCAATTTCTGGCCAAATAAGTAAATAAAGATGATTTTTTTAAAAAAAATTTTAAAAAGAAGCAATATACTCCAAATCAATCATAGATCAATTCTACTATTGTTCCAGGCAAACAATTCCAGGGGAATGAAAAAGTAAAGTCCTAGGGTGAGGGAGATAGCATAATAACTATGCCAAAAGACTCACATGCCTGGGACTCAGAAGTTCCCGGTTCTAGTCCCCTGCACCACCATAAACTAGAGCTGAGATACGATTTGGGACAAACAGCAACAACAATAAAATAAAAAACTCATCAACAAAAAAGTAAAGTCCAAATGGTGTTGTCATGGATCTTTCTTATTTTTTTTTTCAAATTTAAAAGATTTTTATTGTTTCCATTTAGTAATCTTTTCAACAAGATATCATCACAAGGGCTCAGGTTCAAGCTCATGGCCATCAGATGGGAGCACAGTTGCATTTGGTGAGTCTTAGGGGAGTCCTCTCCTCCGTTCAGCAGTCTTTTTGTTGGTAAAACAGACTGGAGGTGTGGCCCCTCAACTGGCAAACTGCCGGACTGTTACCATCCACTCGGGAGTAGATATGGGCTTTAGCCCCTGGAAGCTCTCCTTAGGCTCCGCTCTGTCCACGAGCCACACATTTTTTCACTCACTGGTGACTTGGGGGGTTCCCAGAGTAGTCCCAGTCTTGTCTTGTTGCAGTCTCGGGTGATCTTTGATATTCCTTGTTCTTTAGAGGAGTTTCTCAACTGGGTTGAGCTGGAGGTCTGGGCAGAGTTGTGGTCTCTAGATGCTCTCTTGGAAGCTTTCCTACTCTTTATCCTTCTGGGAGCATGGACCCAGGATCAGTATGGGGTGCAGAAGGTAAAAGGTTATCTTCTGTAATTGGTTCTCTGCTGAACAGGGGAATTAGAGGTGAGTCCATTCCCCGAGCCTGTTTCTATCTTTCCCTAGTGGTGCAGGGCTCCGCAGAGGTGGGGTTCCAGGATACATCAGTAAGGTCATCTTCCCAGAAAAGTCTGTTCTTTTTTTATTTATCTTCCAAGTGCTTTTGTTTATGTTACAAATGGAGAAAATAACTTGTGTTCATTGAGTTCTAAATAGGAAAACAAATTTTAAGTTAAAATGTGTGGGGGCTGGGGAGATAGCATCATGATTCCACAAGAGACACTCATACCTAAAATTCTATAATTCCAGAGAATTAGAGACACCTGCAGACCTGCTTCAACTCTTGTGAAGTGACTCCACTACAGGTGGAGAGCTCGGGTTCTTAAAGTGGTATCCTTAAGCTGGTCCTTGCTTTGCGCCACGTGCACTTAACTACTGAGCTACCGTCCAACTCCCCCTTTCTTTGTCTTTAATCCTGTTGGCGAGGTCTTAGCCAACCAGGATTCTGTGTTGTGGGTCAGCTCTTATTCCAGTGATTTTTTTTCTGCTCTGGAAGGGTGGGGACTCAGGATAAAGGAGGCATCACACAGCTGAACCCTAAACAAGTCTAGAGAATTCAGATCCTTCTACAGAGGACTAAATATAGTGGCATGAAGTCACTTCTTTTATGTATTCCCCTTTGTTGCCTTTGTTGTAGTTATTATTGTTACTGATGTCACTGTTGTTGGAGAGGACAGATAGAAAGAGAGAGGAGGGGAAGACAGAGAGAGGGAGAGAAAGCCACCTGCAAACCTGCTTCACTGCTTGTGAAGTGACTCACCTGCAAGTGGGGAGCCGGGAGCTCAAATCAGGATCCTTATACTGGTCCTTGTGCTTGGCTCCATATATGCCCCCTGGCAGTGATTAATCCTGGACTCAGGACAACTGCTCTGTACCTGGCCTCTGCCTTTCCCAGCAGGGCACTTTCCTCGGTGAAACCCCTCCCACCACAGCCCTTGATCCTTCAGTGAGTGGAGCTCAATCTCTGGCGGTCCAAACATTTCAGGAGTGAGGGTCCCGTATCATCATATCAGGTGTGGTGTGCAAATGCTTGATTCCAGCAACAATGTCCTGTGAGGATTCTTCCTTCCTGGTTGAGAGCATGGTACCCTGCTGTGCTCTCAGCCCCCTGCTTTCAGTGTCTGTGCTCACCCAGCTCCAGAACCAGCCCTGCCTCCAGGAACAAAGCAGCCACACAAATCAGTTCTGCAATTTTGGTAGCCCAGCCCAGAAAGGCTGATTGATGGTGGCAAATGATCAAGTTGATGTTTGTTTATTTACTTTGAAAATTTAAGATGACATAACAGTTATGCAACTGACTTTCTTGCCAGAGGTTCCATTGTCTCAGGTTCCATTACCACCATAAGTCAGAGATGAGTGCTGCTCTGGTCTTCATTTCTGTGTGTTTCTCTCTGTATCTTGTAATACATCCTACTTCCTACCAAGCCAGGTTAGAATCAGTGTAAGAGTAAGAACATAGGGAACATGCAGTGGTGCACCTGGTTGAGCACACGTGTTACATTGCCCAAGGACCCGGGTTTGAGCCCCTGGTCCCCACCTGCAGAGGGAAAGCTTTGCAAGTGGTGAAGCAGGACTGCGGGTGTCTCTCTTTCTCTCTCCCTTTCTATCTCCCCTACCATCTCGATTTCTGGGTATCTCTACCTAATCAATAAAGGGTTAGAAATAATTAGGGTTGGAATCAGGTGGTAGCTCAGCGGGTTAATTCCACGCGGTGCGAAGTGCAAGGACTGGCAAGGATCCCAGTTCTAAACCCCTTGCTCCCCACCTGCAGGGGATTTGCTTCACAGGGGTGATGCAGGTTTGCAGGTGTCTTTCTTTCTCAAACCCCCTTTTCTGTCTTTCCCTCCTCTCAGGAACAAGAATATTATTCCTGAACAAATTTGTGGTGATTTATGCCCAAACCTAGAATAGAATATTAGTAAGGAGTGTGAACTTAGAATAATACTAATGTGTGTTTTTGAAATAATATGGAGATATAAGAAGTGTGTACTTGAAATAATTTGTACTTGAAACAATAATATGTACTTGAAACAATATTATGTACTTGAAATAATAAGAAGTGTGTATTTAGGACATATATAAGAAGTGTGAGAATATTAAGTGTGAAAGTATTCTTTTGAGTGTGAAATGTTTTAATAGGCTTTTTTTTGTTTTAATAGGTTAAGAATATTAGGATGAGTTGTTTAAGTTTAGAGCGTGATAAAAGTTGAAGTGAATATTCAAGTGTGAGAATGTTATTTTGAATTTGAAATATGGAAATGCTTATTTTAGTGATGAGCATTGTTAAAATTAAAGTGTTATAATACCTTTGAGTTTTAAGTCTTATGCAGGGAAAGCTCAATGCGGCCCCAGAGTTCTCTGAAATGCTCCATACACCAGCACAAGATAAAGTCTTGTGCAGGGCAAGCCCCACATCTCTATAGCCTGATAAAGTTAGACCTACATGTCAGGAAGACCTCCAACTCTCATTGGCTGGAAATTACCTAACCTACACCCCAGCCTAGCTCAGGGATAAAACCCCCAGACCTTTGGACATGGAAGGCAACTTTTGAACTGCATGCTAGCATGTAAGTTCAGAAGCCCCCATCCAGCATATCCCGTGGCAATCAACAGACCGATGGCCACCGAGGTATCTGCAAATTCCCGGACCAGACCCGGACCAGATCAGGATCAGACCCAAGACCCATCAGGACCAGAACTCTCAACCTGAGGACATCATTTGTCGTGACCTTATCTGCACTCCTACCTGTTTTAGGCCGAGCAGGTATTTGGGGATGCAAAGTTGTAATTATAATAATTTGATGTTAGAAATATGGTGACTTTTGAACAGCATTTCAATAAATTAGAATGTGTTGTTAGAGTGTAATGTGGTGTTAGCGCGCCACCTACTGTCAATACATTAGTACTGCAGTACTTATAAAAAATAATGATAGCCTTGGTTTTCATTGGCAGAATTCTTTAGCATACTTAATCATTATAAGGGTCATATTTTTGGTCAAATGCTCACAACACCTCCTCTCTCCATTTCTCACTGTCCTATCCAACAATGACTTCAAGAACAACAACAACAACAACAAAAATAACTACTTCTAAATCATTAAACATTAAAAAAAAAAAACTACTTGGGCAGGGGTAGATAGTAGTTATGCAAAGAGACTTTCATGCCTGAGGCTCCAAAGTCCCAGGTTCAATTCCCTGCACCACCATAAACCATATCTGAGCAGTGCTCTGGTATAAAAAAAAAAGATAAAAAATCTACTTATGAGGCTGGGGAGATAGCATAATGGTTCTGCAAAAGACTCATGCCTGAGGCTTTGATGTCTCCGGTTCAATCCTAGCACTGTCATAATCCAGTGCTCTAGTCTTTCTGTATCTTTCTCTCTCCCTCTCATTAAAATAAATAAAAGTTTAAAAATGACTACATAAAATATGTTATGAGAAAAACTTCAAATTTTTTTTTTTTTGTGAATGACACAGAAAAGGATCTGAACAGACAGTCTTGTTCTTGGCATAAGTGAAAACGTTATAATGATATTTCTTCCAATAAATATGATACAATCAAAAATTTTAAAAAACTACAACATCAATAAGAAACAACAAAAGCAACAAAAAGGGAAAATAAATAAAAATAAAATAATAATTGGGGAATCAGAATTCATAGAACAGTCACTAAAGAAAAAAAATAGGAGGGTGGGGTTAGATAGTGTACTTGATATGCAAAGAAACTCTCATGTGTGAGGCTCCAAAACCCTAAATTCAATCCCATAAACCAGAGATGAGCAGTGCTCTGGTGGGGAAAAAAAAAGTAAAGGAAAGAAAAGGAAAATTTCTTTGGAGGCTTAGTGGCAGTGCAGCGAGCTAAGTGAACATGGCATGAAATGCAAGGACTGGAGTAAGGATCTGAGTTCTAACCCAAAGCTTCCCACCTGGGGGGGGGGTCACATCATCAGCAGTAAAGCAGGTATGCAGGTGGTGATATTTACACCTCTCTGTCTTCCCTTCTTTTGATTTCTCTTTGTCCTATCTAACAACAGCAATAGCAACATCAAGGGCAACAAATAGGAAAAAAAAAATGGCCTCCAGGAGCAGTGAGTTTATAAGGCAGGTACTGAGCCCCAGAGATAATCCTGGAGGAATAAGTAAGTAAGTAAATAAATAAAATGTTTCCTTGAGCTGTACAATTTTAATTATCATTTTGTTATCATAAATGTTGCTATAGTAAAAATTTAAACAAAGTTGCTATAGCAGTGGCCATATTTCCGTTTTTTTTTTTAAAAATCTATTTCATTTAATAAGATAGAAATTGTGAGGAAAGGAGGAGATAGAGAAGGAGAGAAAAAGATACACCTGTGCAGTCCTGCTTCACCACTCTGTAAAGCTGTTGCCTCTACAAGTAGGGCATGGGACTTGAACCTAGGTTCCTGTGCATGCTAATGTGTGTACTCAACTGGGTGCATCACTGCCTGGCCCCCCTTATTCAACATTTATTGAAACTATGGGCCTTATAAGGACAAAAGAATCAATGATAAACAGGACATGGGTGGAGGTTGCAGGGCACTGAGCAACAGTGCTCAACTCCCAGCCTAGTCACCCTGTCTGGTGTCTTCCAGTTTTTTCTGGTTCTACAAAACGGGATAAGATTCTGATTCCAGAGCCAATACCCCCACTCAAGGATAGAGCAAGACTCAACTCCAGCTCTGGTATGAGGAGAATCAGTTCAACCCCAGGGGAAGCCATGCTGGAAGTTGTGGGCAGACTCTACCTAAAAGGAGACAAGATAGGTGCTGGGGAAGCCTTTCTGCAACCTAAGGCCTGGGCTCCTATCAGGATGTGGAGGACTCAGCCAGAGACCTTGGCCTCAGGGCTGCTTCCAACTACATTCCTGCATCTTTGAAGCAGCCCCTCCACCTGCCAGCCCTGGGGACCCACACTCACCACCCTGCACATGGCTCCTGGCTCTCAGCAGCATTCTTCTGCTGGTCAGAGTCATCTTTCCATGAGCAGCTCCTTAAGGAGAGAAACAGGAATTCTGGTGGCTCAGGGGTGCATTATCTGCTCTCTGAAAAGAGTATTTTTTTTTTAATTTAATGATTTATACTCAAACTTACCTTGTTTTCCAGCAAGACTATTGCTTAATCATATAAAAATAGTACCATCAGTGGGCCAGGTGGCTCTGTGGATAAAGCATTGGGCTCTCAAGCATGAGGTCCTGCGTTCAATCCCTTGAAACATACGTTCCAGAGTGATGTCTGGTTCTTTATCTCTCTCCTCTTTTCTCATTAAGAAATATTTTTTTAAACAGTACCACCAAACATATTGTGCTGCAAAAATTAAGATAGTATTGTTGGTCTTGGGCTATGCACCTACTAATTCTCCACTGCCAATTATTTCCAGTCAATATCACTAAGTACTATGACCAGGGATGGCTTGAGCATCAACATTATAATGAATTAAGATATTAATGCTGTCTTAGAATTACATGATTTTTAGCTAGACATTCTCATAAAATTAGATATAACTGAAGACTGGCCTATATATAATCGGGTGTTATGGGAAAAATAACTGTCATGCTCATATGCAATAGTTAATAAGTTAACGGGTAGTCTAACCCAGTAGTATTGCTATACGTAATTTCTCCTTCCATTGCTATTCTTAGAGTTTTAATTAAAGTCTTTTTTTTAATATTTTATTTTATTTATTTATTCCCTTTTGTTGCCCTTGTTGTCTTATTGTTGTAGTTATTATTGTTGTCGTCGTTGTTGGATAAGACAGAGAGAAATGGAGAGAGGAGGGGAAGACAGAGAGGAGGAGAGAAAGATAGACACCTGCAGACCTGCTTCACCACCTATGAAACGACTCCCCTGCAGGTGGGGAGCCGGGGTTCGAACCGGGATCCTTATGCCGGTCCTTGTGCTTTGTGCCACCTGCGCTTAACCCGCTGCGCTACAGCCTGACTCCCCTTAATTAAAGTCTTATATCTATGAATAATTTAAAACAACTGATTAAGTTGTTTCATACTAGCTTAAGGGTTCTATTTTTATTCCTTGATAGATTTTGTCTTTTACGTTTTTTAAATTTTTTTTAAATAATTTATTTCTTTATTGGGGAATTAATGTTTTGCATTCAACAGTGAATACAATAGTTTGTACATGCATAACATTCCCCACATACCCATTTAACAATACAACCCCCACTATGTAATTCATCATCTTTCATGGACCTGTATTCTCCCCACCCATCCACCCCAGAGTTTTACTTTGGTGTAATACTCCAATTCCATTTCAGGTTCGACTTGTGTTTTCTTTTTTTTTTTTTATTTATTTTTATTTTTTATTTTTTATTTAAGAAAGGATTAATTAACAAAACCATAGGGTAGGAGGGGTACAACTCCACACAATTCCCACCGCCCAATCTCCATATCCCACCCCCTTCCCCGATAGCTTTCCCATTCTCTATCCCTCTGGGAGCATGGACCCAGGGTCATTGAGGGTTGCAGAAGGTAGAAGGTCTGGCTTCTGTAATTGCTTCCTCGCTGAACATGGGCGTTGACTGGTCGGTCCATACTCCCAGTCTGCCTCTCTCTTTCCCTAGTAGGATGGGTCTCTGGGGAAGCTGAGCTCCAGGACATATTGGTGGTGTCTTCAATCCAGGGAAGTCTGGCTGGCATCCTGATGATACCTGGAACCTGGTGACTGAAAAGAGAGTTAACATACAAAGCCAAACAAATTGTTGTGCAATCATGGACCCAAAGCTTGGAAAAGTGGAGAGGTAGTATTAGGGAGGTACTCACTGCAAACTCTAGTATACTTCTGCTTTCTTACTTTGGTGCCATACTCCAAACTCAGTCAATTTCTGCTTTGCGTTTCTACTTCTTTTTTTTTTTTTTTTTACATGCATAACATTCCCCAGATTCCCATTTAGCAATACAACCCCCACTATTTCATTCATCATTTTTCATGGACCTGTATTCTCCCCACCCACCCACCCACCCCAGAGTCTTTTGCTTTGGTGTAATACTCCAATTCCATTTCAGGTTCGACTTGTGTTTTTTTTTTTTTTTCTAATCTTGTTTTTCAACTTCGGCCTGAGAGTGAGATCATCCCGTATTCATCCTTCTGTTTCTGACTTATTTCACTCAACATGATTTTTTTCAAGGTCCATCCAAGATCGGCTGAAAACGATGAAGTCACCATTTTTTACAGCTGAGTAGTATTCCATTGTGTATATATACCACAACTTGCTCAGCCACTCATCTGTGGTTGGACACCTGGGTTGCTTCCAGGTTTTGGCTATTACAAATTGTGCTGCCAAGAACATATGTGTACACAGATCTTTTTGGATGGATGTGTTGGGTTCCTTAGGATATATCCCCAGGAGGGGAATTGCAGGGTCATAGGGTAGGTCCATTTCTAGCCTTCTGAGAGTTCTCCAGACTGTTCTCCACAGAATTGGACCAATTGACATTCCCACCAGCAGTGCAGGAGGGTTCCTTTGACCCCACACCCTCTCCAGCATTTGCTGCTGTTACCTTTTCTGATGTATGACATTCTCACAGGAGTGAAGTGATATCTCATTGTTGTCTTGATTTGCATTTCTCTGACAATCAGGGACTTGGAGCATTTTTTCATGTGTTTTTCTGCCTTTTGGATCTCTTCTGTGGTGGATATTCTGTCCAAGTCCTACCCCCATTTTTGGATGGGGTTATTGTCTTGTTGCTGAGTCTGGCAAGCTCTTTATATATGTTGGTTATTAAACTCTTATCTGATGTATGGCATGTAAAGATCTTCTCCTAGGTTCCTGTGCATGCTGTGAGGGGTCTCTTGGTTTGGGTAGTGGTTTCTTTTGCTGTGAAGAAGCTTTTTAATTTGATGTAGTCCCATAGGCTTATACTTGCCTTAGTCTTCCTTGTAATTGGATTCGTTTCATTGAAAATGTCTTTAAAATTTATGCGGAAAAAAGTTCTGCCAATATTTTCCTCTAAGTATCTGATAGTTTCTGGTCTGACATCCAAGTCCTTGATCCACTTGGAATTTACTTTTGTATTTGGTGAAATACAGTGATTCAGTTTCATTCTTCTGCATGTTTCAACCCATTGTTTCCAACACCATTTGTTGAAGAGACTCTGCTTCCCCCATGTAATAGTCTGGGCCCCTTTGTCAAAGATTAGATGTCCATACATGTGGGGCCTCATTTCTGAGCTCTCAATTCTATTCCACTGGTCAGTGTGTCTGTTCATGTTCCAGTACCAAGCAGTTTTGATGACAATGGCCCTATAATACAGTTTGAGATCTGGGAGTGTGATGCCTCCGGTTCTGTTCTTTTTTCTCAAGATTGTTTTGGCAATTCTAGGTCTTTTCTGGTTCCAGATAAACATTTGTAGCATTTTTTCTATTCTCCTAAAAAATGTGCTTGGGATCTTGATGGGGATAGCATTAAATTTGTAGATGGCTCTGGGTAATATATTCATTTTGATGATGTTAATTCTTCCAACCCATGAACATGGAATATCTTTCCACTTCTTTGTGTCTTTTTCAATTTCTTTGAGTAGTGACTCATAATTTTCAGTATACAAGTCTTTCACTTTTTGGTTAGGTTTACTCCTAGATATTTTATTGTTTTTGTTGCTATAGAAAAAGGAACTGCTTTCTGGATTTCAATTTCTTCTAACTTAGTGTTTGCATAGAGGAATGCCACTGACTTTTGAATGTTAATTTTATAGCCTGACACATTACTGTATTGCCTGGTGATTTCCAAAAGCTTCTTGCTGGATTCCTTAGGTTTTTCCATGTATACTATCATGTCATCTGCAAATAAGGAGAGTTTGACTTCTTCTCTTCTAATCTGTATGCCCTTAATTCCTTGTTCCTGCCTGATTGCTATGGCAAGAACTTCCAACACTATGTTGAATAGTAATGGTGATAGTGGGCAGCCCTGTCTAGTACCTGATCTGAGGGAAAATGCTTCCAGTTTTTCACCATTGAGTATGATGTTGGCTGTAGGTTTGCTATATATAGACTCCACTATCTTCAGGAATTTTCCATCTATTCCCATTTTTTGTAGTGTTTTGATCATAAAGGGATGTTGTATTTTGTCAAAGGCTTTCTCTGCATCTATTGATATGACCATTGGGTTTTTGGTCTTGCTTTTGTTGATGTGGTAGATCACATTGATTGATTTATGTATATTAAACCAACCTTGCATGCCTGGGATAAACCCCACTTGGTCATGATGAACAATCTTTTTGATATACTGCTGTATCCGGTTGGCTAGAATTTTGTTCAATATTTTAGCATCTATGTTCATCAGAGATATTGGTCTGTAGTTTTCTTTTTTGGTTGTGTCCCTGTCTGCTTTTGGTATCAGGGTGATGTTGGCTTCATAAAAGCTGGCAGGGAGTATTCCATTGTCTTCAATCTTTTGGAAGACTTTTAAAAGTAGAGGTATTAGTTCTTCTTTGAAAGTTTTGTAGAATTCATTTGTAAAACCATCTGGTCCAGGACTTTTATTTTTGGGGACATTTTTGATAACTGTTTCAATTTCATTAGCTGTGATGGGCCTGTTCATGTTATCCACTTCCTCTTTACTTAGTTTTGGAAGTTGGTAGGTATCTAGGAAATCATTCATTTCTTCCAGGTTCTCTAGCTTGGTTGCCCTGGCCAGCAGGGCGGTGAGCAGGGGCTAGGAACCCAATGAGACCTGAAATGATAGGGACAAGAGACACGAAGAATGACAGCAAGTCAAGTTTCTGATCAAGCTGAAAATTTTATTGTGAGCACAGGCATTATAAGGCTTTGGGGAAGGAGGGGGCAAGTGCGGCAGGAGGAAGAGGGGGAGCAATCTTCAAAGGGGGAATGTTCCTTGCAACATACAATGGATGAAATCATGTTTGCTAACACAACTATGTGTTGTGTCACTGTTTCTGATAAATGGTCTACCCGAGGGGAAAATGGCCTGCCCAGGGGGAAATGAAACTTGTCTCGAGGGCTTCCATTGTTTCAAAGCTAATCATCTATCAAGCAGAAAAATGGCTCCTGGCACTTGGTGGCATATAGTTGTTCATAGAAGCCTCGCATGATATGTTGAATTTCTGCAGTGTCTGTTGTGATATCTCCTCTTTCATTTACTATCCGATTTATTTGGGTCTTCTCCCTTTTTTGTTTTGTGAGTCTGGCTAAAGGTTTGTCGATTTTGTTTACTCTTTCGAAGAACCAACATTTACTTTCATTGATCTTTTGTATGGTTTTCCTATTCTCAATGTTATTTATTTCTGCCCTAAGTTTAGTGATTTCTGTCCTTCTGGTTGCTTTAGGATTCCTTTGTTGTTCTTCTTCTAGGTCTTTGAGATGTGCAATCAGGCTGTTTATTTGTGCCTTTTCTTGTTTCCTAATGAATGTGTGCTTGTATAGCTATGAACTTCCCTCTTAGGACTGCTTTAGCTGTGTCCCAAATATTTTGATAGCTTGTGTCTTCATAACTCTCAAAACATTTTGATTTCTTCCTTGATTTCCTAATTTCATGTATTTTTCATGTGCTTCCTCACTCATTAGATCATCCAGTTCTGAAGGATTACACCATGTCATCTTGATCAGCCACCCATCTGTATAATAAGATTTATTCCTGAGTCCTGGATTTTCTCCAGGAGTCCCATTAATTTCAGTTACTTTATCCTGGTAGAGGTGTGTGTTGTGAACAGCTTAGGGAAAGCAACACCCTTCCCTCTGCATCTTGGAGGAAGCCAGAATGGAACAAGGCAGAAGACAGAAGCACCAGCACTGCCTGCTACCAGACTGAAAAAAAAGTCACAAAATGCTGATGTGAGATCACCTAAAGACACATCCCCTGAGGCTCCTGCCCTTCCCCCTTGAAACTTTAGAGCTTGCAAGACCAGGAGGCTCTGGCCTTCCTCTCTCTCTGTCTCAGTGTATCCATGCTACATGGCTTGTCCTTCCTTTTTTCCTGTCCTTTTTTGCCCCCAATAATTTTTCATCACCTGAAATATGACTGGCTCTACTGTAATTTCCCTGTCAGAGTCAGTCTGGAATTCCTGCAGGAGGGAACAAGAATGGCCCCAGTTAGCTACTCCCTCCCCCTTAACAGTGAGTCTAGTTCAGTAGTAGCTTATGTACTTTACAAAGACCCAAAGTCATCTGTTCCATTTGGTCTCAAGTTCAGGAAGATTACACTAAGCCACATCTCCCAAAGCTTCCTGTGCAACACTGCTGAAACCCACCATTCCAGTGCCATTTTCTATTGTTATCCATTCTTATTTGTCTGTGGACTTAACCTACAGAGACAGGTCTCAGCATTCACAAGACTGCATGCCAGCACCCTCCAGGTGAAAGGAGCTCACTGCACTCCTGGAGCCAGGCGGTGTGAGCATTCAGCAGAGTGCAGACATCAGCACAGTGAGCAGCACCAAGTCCTCAGGGTGCCAGGTCACAATGTTGTATGACATATGGCCAACCAACAGAAAAGAGTGTGAGCAGGAGTATGGAGAAAGCTGGTGGAAGCATGGCTTTTTAGCTGCTGAATCTTCTAGAAGACTACTTAGGAGAAAGAACCAGCCATTTCTGGCTTCCAGGGTTCTCCAGGCACACCCTCTAGAGAAGCTGATAGGACAGTATTCCTGTCACTTAGACAGCTCTGATGCTGATTGGGTTTAAACATTATCCAATCAGAAGAGGAGTAGTGTGAGCAGGGCAAGGGCTTCATCCAATCAACTGTGAGACAGTGGGCATGAACCAATCTGGGCTGTCGGTGGGTGGTGCAGACAGTCTAGGCCAGAAGACACTCCAGGAAGTAAGACCCACTAGCGATCCATCCTGTGTTTCTGGGAACCCCACTTTCCTCTGTGTTTCTCTCCGTTTCTGATGATTTGCACTTTGGAGAGGAGACCTCAGAAAGTTCAGCACTGGATGGAGTTTCGTAAGTGTCCCTCATTGAGGCTGAGATTGGGAAGGGTCGCTTGAGTCTTCCCAAAATATTCTGGAATGCAGCCTCGTGTCTGGGCCTCTCCCTGGTCAGTCCGCCATATCCACCCCGAGACTGGATTCCTCTTGTGCTGTCCCGATTCTTGTGGGGGAACTAAACACAGGGCGCTCTATGGAGAGCGGGTGAGATCACTCCTCCTTTCCCTCCCCCGCTTGTGTGTGTCAGTGATGCCGTTTCTTGGCCCCGTCCCATTCCCTACTGAGTGTCTCAGGGTCTGGCCCAAGGTGAGGCGAGCAAGGAAGGAAGGACCTGCTGACCCCAGGCAAGATGGGCAGGTCGGGGAGTCAGCATGATGGTCAGCAGCACCTTGCACCTGAGTTGGGTCCAGGGAAGCTGTGATTTCTCTGCCTTCTTTGGTAACTTGGATTTCAGTAGATCTCAACTAAAGATTTCTTTAATTATTTCTTCCCTTTATTTTTCTTTTTTTAGATATTTATTTATTTTCTCTTTTGTTACCCTTTTTTTTTTTGTTGTTGTAGTTATCGTTGTTACTGGGTAGGACAGAGAGAAATGGAAAGGAAGGGAAGACAGAGATGGGGAGAGAAATATAGACACCTGCAGACCTGCTTCACAGCTTGTGAAGTGACTTTCCTGCAGGTGTGGAGCTGGGGCAAACCGGGATCCTAATGCTGGTTCTTGAGCTTTGCGCCAGTTGTGCTGAAGCCATTGAGCTACCGCCCGACCCCCCACTTTTATTTTTCTTAGTGATAAATTGTAGATTTCTGTTAAATTATACCTGGAGCTGCTTCATTTGGATCCAGTAGAAGTGTTTCAGAATTGCCCTGTCTTCTAATAAGGCTGTCAGTGAATCCTATAGTTTTTTTTTTTTTTTTTTTTTAACCAGAGCACTGTTGAGCTCTGGTTTATGGTAGAGAGGGTATTGAACCTGGGACTTTGAAGCCTCAGGCATAAGAGTTTGTTTGCATAACCATTATGCTATCTTCCCTCCGCCTGTTGGAGAATCCTAAGCAGTCCCCCACCTTAACGTGAGGGCCATGAAGAGATGCATGAAGAGTGTTCACACACTTATAGTGGCCTCATTGTAGTGTGCAGAAATTGAGAATATGGGGTCCTGCTCACTGCCTGTTCTAAGCTGGGAAACAGAATTTATTGTTTATGTTCCTCATAATTTTTTTTTAAATTGTATTTATTTTGTTGCCCTTGTTGTTTTTTGTTGTAGTTATTATTGATGTCATTGTTGTTGGATAGGACAGAGAGAAATGGAGAGAGGAGGGGAAGACAGAGAGGGGGAGAGAAAGACAGACACCTGCAGACCTGCTTCACCGCCTGTGAAGCGACTCCCCTGCAGGTGGGGAGCCAGGGGCTGGAACCGGGATCCTTCCACTGGTCCTTGTGCTTGTTCCTCATAATTTTATCAAAATACTGTTCGTTTCTGATTTATGATAATCTGGAGATTGAACCAGAGACCTGGGTGTCTCACTTGAAAATGATTTGCATACCCACCCTATTGTTTTGACTTTCTAATTCCTATTTCCAGGATTGAGGCACTAAAGCAATTCTGTGGTCAGAATCCTCATGAGTGTGAGAATAGCTCCATCTATTTAGAATCTAGGCTTTGGCCAGTGCTCTTTCCAGTCTGGGCTGCTTATGGGCAGTGCTTGCAACTGAAGAAAGTCACTCTAGAAAGTAAGTACTGCTTCTCAAATGTGCACAGGGTCCTTGCTTCCTCCTTTTGATTGCACATGTCTCGCTAATTCACTTCCCTTGGATGGAATCATGAGGCTGGTGAGTCTCAGCCTCCAGAGCTTAGATAGAAAAGGTTGCCTCAGAGAGGCTCCAATGCTTCCCATAGCAGCCATGTGTCTGAGGTCACTACTCCCCCCCTTTTTAAAGATTTGTTTTTTATTCATAAGATATAGAGGAGGAGGGAGAAATAATCATACATCACCGTGATATATTTGCTGTCCAGGATTGAACTCGGGACATCTCACATGAAAGTCCACAGCTTTATCCACTGTGCCACCTCCTGGACTACCCTTCCTTATTTCTAACCCAATGATCCATCTTAGGCCTCAGTGTGGATTCCTATCACCTCTCTTGGCTACTCCTGAGGCTTCTCAATTCAGTGTGCTCTGTTGGCAGCATGGGGCTGCCTATTAATGTCTTTATTCTCTATTTTTGTATTTCTTTATTCATTTTATAATCTTATTATGTACTGTATATAGACGGCGTGAAATTGAGAGGAGATAAGGGTGTGATAGAGAGGGATACAAGAGACATTTGCAGCACTGCTCACCACTCACAAAGCTTTCTCCCTGCAAGTGGGGAATGAGGGCTCAACCCATGTCTTTGTGTATTATTGTACATGTTCAGTCAGGTGTGTTACCGCTTAGTCAGTCCCTATTTTTTAATTTTACTTCATGTAATTTATTTTATAGGACAGAGTTTAATTGATAGGAGAGGAGGAGGGAGAGATAGTGATACCATTTCACTTCCTGTGAATATTCCCTCCACCAGATGGGGACTTGTGTTAGGATAGTGTGACATGAAACGCCCAGAGGGAGAAGCTAGATTCACCCTATCTCGAGTTTTAACACCAAAATAGTAGAAAAGCGAGGCACTGAAAATAAGGCAAGTAGAGTCCAGAGTTCTGGCAAAGGAAAATTCTGTTGTAGCCAAGAAAAAGCTGAGAAGCCACATCTGGGGGATGAGAGGGACCTAAGAAACCTATATGTAAAACAACCTCACCAATGTGTCCTGGAACCCCACCTCCCTAAAGCTCTACCCCAATAGGGAAGCATAGGAGCAGGATGGGGGTGTTGATCAGCCTATGTCCAGTGGAAAAACAATTACAGAAATCATACCTCCCATTTTCTGCTCCCTGTAGAGGTATTTGGTCCATACTCCCAGGGTAATAAAGAACAGAGGACCTTCCATTGGCGGGGATGGGATATGCACTGTGTTGGGGGATTCCCATAGATAAGTGTCCATATAGTTATGGAGAAAATACTGGCTATCCTACTCCTCTGATTGATGGACATGAGGAAGAGGATGAAGCAGTTCATGCTGGGCTGGTGACACAGCACAATGGTTGTGTAAGTGACCTTCCTGCCTGAGATGCATAAGATTCTGAGCTCCATGGTTCAATTTGCATAACTACTTAAAAGCAGAGCTAAGCAGAACTTTGGTAATAAACAAACAAACAAAAGGACACAATAATATTGTTATGTGGAAAACAGAAATGTTATGCATGTACAAACTATTGTATTTACTGTCAACTGTTCAACATTAATTTCCCAATAAAGAAATTTTAAAATGAATAAATAGAGAAATAGAAAAAATTCTCCAGCCATGTATTATTTATGTTAGGGAATGCTGAAATTCAAGGAGATTGGACCCAAAATTGGGTGGAGGAATAATCTAATGTTATTTTAAATTGTGGACTGAGAACCATGGTCGTCACCCTGTAGACTGGCCCAGAATGGGCATTGTGACATTATTTTAAACTAGGATGTGTGAGTAAGTTAAGTTAGCCTTGGATTACCGAAGCAGTGGTTATCACAATTACACAGTGGTTTTCACAGTTACAAGTGGTCATGGTACAAGGACTCTTCTCTTTCAGGACCAGGAGTGAGGGAGTAGGGCATCTTGTCTTTCAAGACCAGGCATTGGGGAGTGGTTAGCATTACTGGAATTTTTCCCTCAGTTAAAATTTCTGAATTCTTTGATTCCCTCTCATCCACAGTTTCAGAACATTGTTTATTTCATTTTATTTTCTTTCAAATTTATCTATTATTGTGAGAGAAGTATAAGTAGAGAATCAGAGACTCACAGCTGCGCATGTAGTGCCAAGGTTCAAAGTCTTAGGACCATATGCTTTGGATTCCAACACTATCCAATGTGCTACTTTCTGGCCTGCACAGTACTATATATATATATATTTTTTTTTAGTTAATTATTCAAATAGTTGTGCTAACTTCTTGCTCATGGGATTTACTCAATTCAACTTTTTTTGGGTTAGAAATGGAGTTTGAAGAAAATTTACTAGTCTCTCTTTTCCCCAGGCTCTGTTCTCCTTTGCTTTCTGAAAATCACTGCTATTATTTTACCAGAGCATTCCTCAGCTCTGGTTTATGATGGTGCTGAGGATTGAATTTGAGGCTTGTAGTGCCTCAGGTATGAAAGTAAGTTTGTATGTGATTATCACTGTTTTGCTGCTGATCTCTGAGAAGTGAGGCCTATGGTAAGTAGGAAGACTCAGACATTTTATTAGATTTTGAAGATCCATGCATTTTTTGAAGGAGAAAGTGAAGAGTTTGAATGAGATATGTCAGTAAAATCTTTAAGTGTAGGGAAGACCCTGATATGCAGGATAACTCATTCAGCAGTTAGTCCCCAAGTGTTTTGTCCTTGTTCCAGAATCCCTTCACCTTGAAAGGCTAGGTTATTGGACCTTTTTTTACATTACAGTATCTTCCTTGTAGGAGCAGTGCTGTCAAGCTAAACAACTTTGCCAGTGGATTTCAGTCATAGTCTCAAACTGGTACTGTGATTTCTCTTCATTTTCTGTCCTGAGAAGGAATTGAGAGGAGGAGGAAGGAATGGCAGTTTCTCAGGTAAGTGGCATGTTCTGCATCTGATGCTGTCTTTTTCTTCCTAGATAAGTTGTATTTTAATTTATAAATATATTTTAATTTATGTCTATTTCACTGCTTCTTATTTGCCTGCATCTCTCTCTTTCCACTTATTTTCTCTTTTTTTTTAAAAAAAATTTTTATTTATTTATGAGAAAGATAGGAGGAGAGAGAAAGAACCAGACATCACTCTGGCACATGTGCTGTCGGGGATCGAACTCAGAACCTCATGCTTGAGAGTCCAAAGCTTTATCACTGCGCCATCTCCTGGACCACTCCACTTACTCTTAAGAAACTTTTCTTTCCTCCAAGTTGATCAGTGGCACACTGTCTGCACATTGTCATCTGTCTTTGCTGCCATTATATCTAGATACCGATATGTATCCATATTAGAAAAGAGGATGGTGGGGGAGAAATGGAAGAAGAGTATCTGCAACACTTCCTCCAGGTGTGAAACTTCCCCTTACAGGTGTTGGGAGATGGGGCTTGGCCTGGAATCTCACAGATGTTACTGTAGGCTGTTTACTCTGTGTGCAGCCATGAAGATCCCCGTTAAAGATTTTTTGAGTGTCACACCCAGATACTCAGTCTCAACCCCTGGTACCACATAGGGTCACGAAGAGGGAAACGTCATGAGTAGCACTCTGTTTACTTCCCTCTGCCCTTAATTTATGCTCTATAGGGAACTAGTAAAATTATTCCACCAGTTGAATTGAAGTTCATTAGAACATAGTTTCTTGTCCCCAAAGACTTCTATTCCTTCTACACAGGCATTCTATGTGTGATGGATTCTTACCTGGAGGGTTGAGTGATAGTGCTCCCAGCTAAGTACACAAGTTGTCATGCACAGGGACCCACTTTCAAGACCCCTCTTCACCTGCGGGGGGGGGGAAATACTTAACAAGCAGTAGAACAAGTCTGCAGGAGTATCTCTTTTTTCTCTCCCTATCTGCCCCTTTGCCTCTCAACTTATCTGTTCTATTAAATTTAAAATAGAAGAAAATGGGGAAAAATTGCTACCTGGAGGCATATTTGTATAGCTGGCACTGATTCTCAGCTATAGTGAAGTTAAATTCCATGTAGGTTTTTGCATAACTTCTGTCTGGAATAGGATGAAAATGACTAAGTCTTTAAAAGTATGGCAATCCATAATTACTATTTCTTTTAAAATTATTTTGCAGGATTTTTTTTTGTTTCCTATGCAATTATCTGACAATCATTGATTGTAAACTGTTTAATTTGAATATGTTTTGGTTGAAGAGAGCATTCATTTCTTTGTCCCCCACATTTATTTATTTATTTCCCCTATTGTTCTTGTTGCTTTATTTTTTTTTTAATTTCTTTATTGGGGAATTTATGTTTTACATTCAACAGTAAATACAATAGTTGGTATGTCATAACTTTTCCCAGTTTTCCATATAACAGTAAAACCCCCACTAGGTCCCCTGTCATCCTTTTTGGAATCGTATTCTCCCCCCAATCACCCACCCACCCCAGAGTCTCTTACTTTGGTGCATAGTCTCTTACTTTAGTGCAATATGTCAATTCCAGTTCAGGTTCTACTTGTGTTTTCTTATCTGATCTTGTTTTTTAACTTCTTCCTGAGAATGAGATCATCCCATATTCATCCTTCTGTTTCTGATTTATTGCACTTAATATGAATTTTTCAAGTTCCATCCAAGATCACCTGAAAATGGGTGAAGTCACCATTTTTTATAGCTAGTATTCATATATATATACCACAACTTGCTCACCCACTCATCTGTTGTTGGACACCTGAGTTGCTTCCAGGTTTGTCTATTACAAATTGTGCTGCCAAGAACATATTTGTACACAGCTCTTTTGGGATGAGTGTGTTGGGTTCCTTAGGACATATCCCCAGGAGAGGAATTGCAGGATCATAGGGTAGGTCCATTTCTAGCCTTCTGGGAGTTCTACAGACTGTTCTCCACAGAGTTTGGACCAATTGACATTCCCACCAGCAGTGTAGGAGGGTTCCTTTGACCTCACAACCTCTCCAGCATTTGTTGCTGTTACTTTTTCTGATGTATGACATTCTGACAGGAGTGAACTGGTATCTCATTGTTGTCTTTATTTTCATTTCTCTGACAATCAGAGACTTGGAGCATTTTTTCATGTGCTTTTTGGCCTTTTGGATCTCTTCTGTGGTGAATATTCTGTCTATGTCCTCCCCCCATTTTTGTATGGGGTGATTTGTTGTCTTGTTGTTAAGATTTGCAAGTTCTTTATATATTATGATTATTAGCCTATTGTCTGATGTATGGCATGTAAAGATCCTCTCCATTCTGTGAGGAGTGTCTTGGTTTGGGTAGTAGTTTCTTTTGCTGTGAAGAAGCTTTTTAATTTGATGTATTCCCATAGGTTTATGCTTGTCTTAGTCTTCTTTGTAATTTATGTGGAAAAGATTTCTGCCAATATTTTCCTCTAAGTATTTGATAGTGTGTGGTCAAACATCCAAGTCCTTGAGCCACTTGCAATTTACTTTTGTATTTGGTTAAGCATAGTGGTTCAGTTTCATTCTTCTGCATATTTCAACCCATTTTTTCCAACACCATTTGTTGAAGAGACTCTGCATTCTCCATTTAATAGTGTGGGCACCTTTGTCAAAGATTAGATTTCCATAGGTATGGGGGCTTACTTCTGGGCTCTCATTTCTATTCCACTGGTCAGTATGTCTATTCCTGTTCCAGTACCAAACAGTTTTGATGACAATGGCCCTATAATACAATTTGAGATCTGGGAGTGTGATGCCACCAGTCCTGTTATTTCTTCTCAAGAGTGTTTTGACAATTCTAGGTCTTTTCTGGTTCCAGATAAAACATTTGTAGCATTTGTTCTGTTCTCCTAAAAAATGTGGTAGGGATCTTGATGGGGATAGCATTAAATTTGTATATGGCTGTGGGTAGTATATTTATTTTTCTGATGTTAATTCTTCTACCCACAAAGATAGACTATCTTTCCACTTTGTGTCTTTTTCAGTTTCTTTGAGTAGTGACTCAGTTTTCAGTATACAACTCTTTCACTTCTTTGGTTAGGTTTACTCCTAGATATTTTATTGTTTTAGTTGCTATAGTAAAAGGAATTGATTTCTGGATCTCATCTTCTTATAACTTAGTGTTTGCATAGAGGAATTCCACTGACTTTTAAATGTTAATTTTGTAGCCTGACAACTTACTTTATTGCCTGATGCTATCCAAAACTTCTTGCTGGATTCCTTAGATTTTTCCTTGTATACTATTATGTCATCTGCAAATAGCGAGAGTTTGACTTCTTCTCTTCCAATCTGTATCCCTTTAATTCCTTGCTCCTGCCTCCTTGCTACAACAAGAACTTCCAACACTATGTTGAATAGTAATGGTAATAGTGGGCAGCCCTGTCTAGTACCTGATCTGAGGGGAAATGCTTCCGTTTTTCACCATTGAGTATGATGTTGGCTGTAGGTTTGCTATATGTAGACTTCACTATCTTCATGAATTTTCCATCTATTCCAATTTTTGTAGTGTATTGACCATAAAGGGATGTTGTGTATTGTCAAAGGCTTTCCTGCATCTATTGATATGACCATGTGGTTGATGTGGTGGATCATGTTGATTGATTTATGTATATTAAACCACCCTTGCATACCTGGGATAACCCCACATGGTCATGATGAACAATCTTTTTAATATACTGCTGTATCCGGTTGGGTAGAATTTTGTTCAATATTTTCGCATCGATGTTCATCAGAGATATTGGTCTGTAGTTTTCTTTTTTGCTTGTGTCCCTGTCTGCTTTTGGTATCAGAGTGATGTTGGCTTCATAGAAGCTGGCAGGGAGTATTCCATTGTCTTCAATCTTTTGGAAGACTTTTTAAAGTAGAGGTATTAGTTCTTCTTTGAAGGTTTTGTTTGTTGAATTCATGTGTAAAACCATCTGGTCTACGACTTTTATTTTTGGGGAGATTTTTGATAACTGTTTCAATTTCATTAGCTGTGATGGGCCTGTTCATGTTATCTACTTCCTCTTTACTTAATTTTGGAAGTTGGTAGGTATCTAGGATATCGTCCATTTCTTTCATGTTCTATAGCTTGATGGCTTAAAGTTGCTCATAGAAACCTTGCATGATATGTTGAATTTCTGGAGTGTCTGTTGTGATATCTCCTCTATCATTTAGTATATGATTTTTTGGGGTCTTCTTCCTTTTTTGTTTTGTGAGTCTGGCTAAAGGTTTGTAAATTTTGTTCACTCTTTTGAAGAACCAACATTTACTTTCATTGATCTTTTGTATGGTTTTCTTATTTTCTTTTTTTTTTTAATTTTTTTTTTATTTAAGAAAGGATTAATTAACAAAACCATAGGGTTGGAGGGGTACAACTCCACACAATTCCCACCGCCCAATCTCCATATCCCACCCCCTCCCCCGATAGCTTTCCCATTCTCTATCCCTCTGGGAGCATGGACCCAGGGTCTTTGTAGGTTGCAGAAGGTGGAAGGTCTGGCTTCTGTAATTGCTTCCCCGCTGAACATGGGCGTTGACTGGTCGGTCCATACTCCCAGTCTGCCTCTCTCTTTCCCTAGTAGGGTGGGTCTCTGGGGAAGCTGAGCTCCAGGACATATTGGTGGGGTCTTCAATCCAGGGAAGTCTGGCTGGCATCCTGATGACACCTGGAACTTGGTGACTGAAAAGAGAGTTAACATACAAAGCCAAACAAATTGTTGAGCAATCATGGACCCAAAGCTTGGAAAAGTGGAGAGGAAGTGTTAGGGAGGTACTCACTGCAAACTCTAGTGTACTTCTGCTTTCTTACTTTGGTGCCATACTCCAAACTCAGTCAATTTCTGCTTTGCGTTTATACTTCTTTTTTTTTTTTTTACATGCATAACATTCCCCAGATTCCCATTTAACAATACAACCACCACTATTTCATTCATCATTTTTCATGGACCTGTATTCTCCCCACCCACCCACCCACCCCAGAGTCTTTTACTTTGGTGTAATACTCCAATTCCATTTCAGGTTCGACTTGTGTTTTCTTTTCTAATCTTGTTTTTCAACTTCGGCCTGAGAGTGAGATCATCCCGTATTCATCCTTCTGTTTCTGACTTATTTCACTCAACATGATTTTTTTCAAGGTCCATCCAAGATCGGCTGAAAACGGTGAGGTCACCATTTTTTACAGCTGAGTAGTATTCCATTGTGTATATATACCACAACTTGCTCAGCCACTCATCTGTGGTTGGACACCTGGGTTGCTTCCAGGTTTTGGCTATTACAAATTGTGCTGCCAAGAACATATGTGTACACAGATCTTTTTGGATGGATGTGTTGGGTTCCTTAGGATATATCCCCAGGAGGGGAATTGCAGGGTCATAGGGTAGGTCCATTTCTAGCCTTCTGAGAGTTCTCCAGACTGTTCTCCACAGAGGCTGGACCAATTGACATTCCCACCAGCAGTGCAGGAGGGTTCCTTTGACCCCACACCCTCTCCAGCATTTGCTGCTGTTACCTTTTCTGATGTGTGACATTCTCACAGGAGTGAAGTGATATCTCATTGTTGTCTTGATTTGCATTTCTCTGACAATCAGAGACTTGGAGCATTTGTTCATGTGTTTCTCGGCCTTTTGGATCTCTTCTGTGGTGAATATTCTGTCCAAGTCCTCCCCCCATTTTTGGATGGGGTTATTTGTTGTCTTGTTGTTGAGTCTGGCAAGCTCTTTATATATGTTGGTTATTAAACTCTTATCTGATGAATGGCATATAAAGATCTTCTACCAATCTGTGAGGGGTCTCTTGATTTGGGTAGTGGTTTCTTTTGCTGTGAAGAAGCTTTTTAATTTGATGTAGTCCCATAGGCTTATACTTGCTTTAGTCTTCCTTGTAATTGGATTCGTTTCATTGAAAATGTCTTTAAAATTTATGCGGAAAAAAGTTCTTCCAATATTTTCCTCTAAGTATCTGATAGTTTCTGGTCTAACATCCGAGTCCTTGATCCACTTGGAATTTACTTTTGTATTTGGTGAAATACAGTGATTCAGTTTCATTCTTCTGCATGTTTCAACCCATTGTTTCCAACACCATTTCTTGAAGAGACTCTGCTTCCCCCATATAATAGTCTGGGCCCCTTTGTCAAAGATTAGATGTCCATACATGTGGGGCCTCATTTCTGGGCTCTCAATTCTATTCCACTGGTCAGTGTGTCTGTTCATGTTCCAGTACCAAGCAGTTTTGATGACAATGGCCCTATAATACAGTTTGAGATCTGGGAGTGTGATGCCTCCGGTTCTGTTCTTTTTTCTCAAGATTGTTTTGGCAATTCTAGGTCTTTTCTGGTTCCAGATAAACATTTGTAGCATTTTTTCTATTCTCCTAAAAAATGTGCTTGGGATCTTGATGGGGATAGCATTAAATTTGTAGATGGCTCTGGGTAATATATTCATTTTGATGATGTTAATTCTTCCAACCCATGAACATGGAATATTTTTCCACTTCTTTGTGTCTTTTTCAATTTCTTTGAGTAGTGACTCATAATTTTCAGTATACAAGTCTTTCACTTCTTTGGTTAGGTTTACTCCTAGATATTTTATTGTTTTTGTTGCTATAGAAAAAGGAACTGCTTTCTGGATTTCAATTTCTTCTAACTTAGTGTTTGCATAGAGGAATGCCACTGACTTTTGAATGTTAATTTTATAGCCTGACACATTACTGTATTGCCTGATGATTTCCAAAAGCTTCTTGCTAGATTCCTTAGGTTTTTCCATGTATACTATCATGTCATCTGCAAATAAGGAGAGTTTGACTTCTTCTCTTCCAATCTGTATGCCTTTAATTCCTTGCTCCTGCCTGATTGCTATGGCAAGAACTTCCAACACTATGTTGAATAGTAAATGATAGTGGGCACCCCTGTCTAGTACCTGATCTGAGGGGAAATGCTTCCAGTTTTTCACCATTGAGTATTATGTTGGCTGTAGGTTTGCTATATATAGACTCCACTATCTTCAGGAATTTTCCATCAATTCTCATTTTTTGTAGTGTTTTGATCATAAAGGGATGTTGTATTTTGTCAAAGGCTTTCTCTGCATCTATTGATATGACCATGTGGTTTTTGGTCTTGCTTTTGTTGATGTGGTGGATCACATTGATTGATTTACGTATATTAAACCAACCTTGCATGCCTGGGATAAACCCCACTTGGTCATGATGAACAATTTTTTTGATATACTGCTATATCCGGTTGGCTAGAATTTTGTTCAATATTTTTGCATCAATGTTCATCAGAGATATTGGTCTGTAGTTTTCTTTTTTGGTTGTGTTCCTGTCTGCCTTTGGTATCAGGGTGATGTTGGCTTCAGAGAAGCTGGCAGGGAATATTCCAGTGTCTTCAATCTTCTGGAAGACTTTTAAAAGTAGAGGTATTAGTTCTTCTTTGAAAGTTTTGTAGAATTCATTTGTAAAACCATCTGGTCCAGGACTTTTATTTTTGGGGAGATTTTTGATAAGTGTTTCAATTTCATTAGCTGTGATGGGCCTGTTCATGTTATCCACTTCCTCTTTACTTAGTTTTTTTTTTTTTTTTTTTTTTGAAATCTAGAATTCAGGTTTTCATGGTCATTTCATAGGAACAGTTTAACAGCTTTGTCAGTTCTATCAGTCAACTGGAATAGCTCCTATCATGCCATTTTAATGACTCCTGGTAAACTTTAGCTGAGATATTTTGTTTAATTGTTGTTTTGTTTTAGATAAAGACAGAGAGGGAGAGAGAGAAAGAAAAAGAAAGAGACCATAGCACCGACACTTTCTCAATGCTGTAGAAGCCAGGTTCATGTATAGGTCATACACATGGCAAAGCAATAAACTATCCAAGTCAACTATTTCTTTTTTTTTTTTTTTTTTTAGTCTGGGCCCCTTTGTCAAAGATTAGATGTCCATACTTGGGGCCTCATTTCTGGGATCTCAATTCTATTCTACTGGTCAGTGTGTCTGTTCATGTTCCAGTACCAAGCAGTTTTGATGACAATGGACCTATAATACAGTTTGAGATCTGGGAGTGTGATGCCTCCGGTTCTGTTCTTTTTTCTCAAGATTGTTTTGGCAATTCTAGGTCTTTTCTGGTTCCAGATAAACATTTGTAGCATTTTTCTATTCTCCTAAAAAATGTGCTTGGGATCTTGATGGGGATGGCATTAAATTTGTAGATGGCTCTGGGTAATATATTCATTTTGATGATATTAATTCTTCCAGCCCATGAACATGGAATATTTTTCCACTTCTTTGTGTCTTTTTCAATTTCTTTGAGTAGTAACTCATAATTTTCAGTATACAAGTCTTTCACCTCTTTGGTTAGGTTTACTCCTAGATATTTTATTGTTTTTGTTGCTATAGAAAAAGGAACTGATTTCTGGATTTCAATTTCTTCTAACTTAGTGTTTGCATAGAGGAATGCCACTGACTTTTGCATGTTAATTTTATAGCCTGACACATTACTGTATTGCCTGGTGATTTCCAAAAGCTTCTTGCTGGATTCCTTAGGTTTTTCCATGTATACTATCATGTCATCTGCAAATAAGGAGTGTTTGACTTCTTCTCTTCCAATCTGTAAGCCTTTAATTCCTTGCTCCTGCCTGGTTGCTATGGCAAGAGCTTCCAACACTATGTTGAATAGTAATGGTGATAGTGGGCAGCCCTGTCTAGTACCTGATCTGAGGGGAAATGCTTCCAGTTTTTCACCATTGAGTATTATGTTGGCTGTAGGTTTGCTATATATAGACTCCACTATCTTCAGGAATTTTCCATCTATTCCTATTTTTTGTAGTGTTTTGATCATAAAGGGATGTTGTATTTTGTCAAAGGCTTTCTCTGCATCTATTGATATGACCATGTGGTTTTTGGTCTTGCTATTGTTGATGTGGTGGATCACATTGATTGATTTACGTATGTTAAACCAACCTTGCATGCCTGGGATAAACCCCACTTGGTCATGATGAACAATCTTTTTGATATACTGCTGTATCCGGTTGGCTAGAATTTTGTTCAATATTTTCACATCTATGTTCATCAGAGATATTGGTCTGTAGTTTTCTTTTTTGGTTGTGTCCCTGTCTGCTTTTGGTATCAGAGTGATGTTGGCTTCATAGAAGCTGGCAGGGAGTATTCCAGTGTCTTCAATCTTCTGGAAGACTTTTAAAAGTAGAGGTATTAGTTGTTCTTTGAAAGTTTTGTAGAATTCATTTGTAAAACCATCTGGTCCAGGACTTTTATTTTTGGGAAGATTTTTGATAACTGTTTCAATTTCATTAGCTGTGATGGGCCTGTTCATGTTATCCACTTCCTCTTTACTTAGTTTTGGAAGTTGGTAGGTATCTAGGAAATCATTCATTTCTTCCAGGTTCTCTAGCTTGGTGGCATATAGTTGTTCATAGAAGCCTCGCATGATATGTTGAATTTCTGCAGTGTCTGTTGTGATTTCTCCTCTTTCATTTACTATCCGATTTATTTGGGTCTTCTCCCTTTTTTGTTTTGTGAGTCTGGCTAAAGGTTTGTCGATTTTGTTTACTCTTTCGAAGAACCAACATTTACTTTCATTGATCTTTTGTATGGTTTTCCTATTCTCAATGTTATTTATTTCTGCCCTAACGTTAGTGATTTCTGTCCTTCTGGTTGCTTTAGGATTCCTTTGTTGTTCTTGTTCTAGGTCTTTAAGTTGTGCAATCAGGCTGTTTATTTGTGCTTTTTCTAGTTTCTGAATGTGTGCTTGTATGGCTATGAACTTCCCTCTCAGTACTGCCTTAGTTGTGCCCCAAATATTTTGATAGCTTGTGTCTTCATTTTCATTGAACTGTTGAAACATTTTGATTTCTTCCTTGATTTTCTCTTTTACGCAGAAGTAGTTAATAAGTGTACTGTTGAGTTTCCACATTTTGGGGCTATTACTAATCTTTTGTTGATTGTGAAGTGTTAGTTTAATTCCACTGTGGTCTGAGAAGGTGCTTGGAATAATTACAATGCTCTTGAATTTTCTGATGCTGTCTTTGTGGCCTAGCAAATGGTCTATCCTTGAGAATGACCAACGTGGACTTGAGTAAAATGCGTATTCCAGTTTTTTGGGATTAATGACTCTGAAAATGTCCAATAGTTCTAGTTTCTGTATCTGTTCATTTTACTCCCTTATGTCTTTGTTGATTCTCTGTCTGGATGATGTGCCAAGTTGAGAGAGTGGGATATTCAAGTCCCCTACTATGACTGTGTTGATGTTTATATAATATATTACTGTAGCTCTTTCAGTAGACGTTTGATGTATTTATATGGCTTCTCCTTGGGTGCATAGATGTTAATAATTGTTAAGTCCGCTTGATTGACTGATCCACTGAGCATTAAGTAGTGTCCATTTGTATTTTTTTAAATCTTCTATTTTAAAGTCTATTGTTTCAGATATGAGAATATCTGTTCCTGCTCTTTTTTTGTGGTCCATTGTCTTGTATGATAGTTTTCCATTCTTCACTTTGAGCCTGTGTTTGTCTTGTTGAGTTAGGTGGGCCTTGTTGCTTTTTACTGTTGTTGTATTTATTATTGTTTTTGTTACTGATGACATTATTGTTAGACAGGGCAGAGAGAAATGGAGAGAGGAGGGGAAGTCAGAGGGGGGAGAGAGATAGACACCTGCATAACTGCTTCAGTGCTTGTGAAGTAACTCCACTGCATGCCGGGCGCTGGGGGCTCGAACACGGATCCTGCAGCCCGACCTTGGACTTTGGCCACGTTCACTTAGCCCACCACCCAACTCACTGTCCCCCTTTAAATATGGTTGTTTCTTTACCCCACTGAATTCTGTGAGTGCATATATTGGTTACTATCCCTTTACCTGATGTCTGACATGTAAATATTTTTTCTCATTTGATACTGCGTCTCTCTGTCGTGCTGATGGCACCCTTTGTTGTGTCCAATATTTGAAGTTTGATTTAGTCCCATTGGTCATTTTTTCCCTCTTTTGTTATTCTTGCTATTGAGATCTATATAGGCTCTAGAGTGGGAATGTGAGGTTCCAGCTGTCTTAGGGTTCAAGACGACAATGCATAGTTATTGCTGTCATCACATTATTTGGTAATTGTTGTAACTCTGAAAGGGCCCTTTGTTAGGATTTGCTTCTCACCATGAGTACTTAACCTGCTACAGTACTGCCCGACTCCCTGAAGTGTTTTCTCACAAATATATACTTCATATATTTTAGTGCTCAGTGACCTATGAAGATATAACTGTGGTATTCACTCAAGAGGAGTGGACACTATTAAATCCTTCAGAGAAGAAACTCTACAGAGATGTGTTGTGGGAAAACCATAGGAATTTTCTCTCAATAGGTAATTATAATCTTCATTCATTCATTTGTCAATTAGAAGAAATATTTGTCCACCACTGTTCACCATTGTAAATTCAATATATATAAATGATTTGTACTACTTTTTTCATTTTTAGGAAAATTACTAGAGGAACATTCCACCAATAAGCAGCAGTATAACCACCAAGGAAGTAAACAAAGGTTTGAGTACATTGCATAATACAATCATTTTAAAGTAATCATTTTAAAATTTATAACCACTGCTTTGAATATATAATTCTTAAGCTATTTCATCAAAAATGATGCTATGAGTATGTTATGGAGTATTTGGGCAAATGACTTAAATAGTGATTGATGTGACATCATGCCTAACATCCTCATTTAACTCACTGGCAACACATGTACCATAGTGATTTTCTGGATTATCACTTTTCTTCACTTAAGAAAAAACTTTCCACAAATAATAAGCAAATGGAAGCTATAAGAAATAGATCAGTGGGGAGTTCGGCAGTAGCCCAGGGGGTTAAGTGTACATGGAGCAAAGTGCAAGTACTTTTTTGAGCCTCCATCTCCCCACCTGCAGGGGAGTTGCTTCACGGGTGGTGAAGCAGGTTTGCAGGTGTCTATCTTTCTCTCCTCCTCTCTGTCTTCTCTTCCTCTCTCCATTTCTGACTGTCCTATCCAACAATGATGATGTCTATAATAACAATAATAACTACAACAATAAAACAACAAGGGCAACAAAAGGGAAGTAAATAAATATAAAAAAATAGATGAGTGAAATTCAGTGTTTATGAAGTAGTATGGTTGAGAAGAGTAAGCATATCTCCTATAAATTAATAACTACTTTTATATTGTTTAGGTGTAGTCCGTAGTAGTGGGGAATTTCAAAACAAAGACACAGTATGTTGTTTTTAAAGGTATTTCAATGAATAAATTCAAAATACCTGGAAATAAATTATTAGTTATCGTTTAATGCATTTGTGTATTATATAAAGAGATTTAGTATTTACCAACATTTTATTTGAGCTTTGTCTTACGTTTAACTGTTAAACTATGTCTTTTTATAATTTTAAATTATTGTCCTTATATTGTTAGTATAATAATTTCAAATATTTTGATAATGTCTGTGTTTTTTGGGTTATTTATAATAATGACTTGCATTTTCCTTTAAAAAAAAGAATATTGTTGTTTTCATTAAAGTATCATTAAGTACCGTCTCACTATTTTACAGAAATATCGTCAATTATCTTCAGCTACATGAAAGAACTCACAATGGAGAGAAAGCCTATGAATGCAGACAATGTAGTAAAGCATTCAGTTCAGCCAGTCATCTTATGGTACATGAAAGAAGTCACAGTGGAGAGAAACCCTATGAATGGAAACAGTGTAGGAAAATATTCACTGGGGCCAGTGATCTTAGGTTATATGATAGAACTCACAGGAGAGAGAAACCCTATGAATGTAGACAATGTGGTAAAGCATTCAGTCAGGCCAGTCATCTTCAGAGACATGAAAGAACTCACAGTGGAGAGAAACCCTATGAATGTAAACAATGTAGGAAAACATTCAGTTGGCCCAGTCATCTTGAGAGACATGAAAGAACTCACAGTGGAGAGAAACCCTATGAATGTAAACAATGTAGGAAAACATTCAGTCAGTCCAGTGTACTTAGGGTACATGAAAGAACTCACAGTGGAGAGAAACCCTATGAATGTAAACAATGTAGTAAAGCATTCAGTCAGGCCAGTCATCTTCAGAGACATGAAGGAACTCACAGTGGAGAGAAACCGTATGAATGTAAACAATGTAGGAAAAAATTCAGTACGGCCAGTCATCTAAAGGTACATGAAAGAAATCACAGTGGAGAGAAACCCTATGAATGTAAACAATGTAGTAAAGCATTCAGTTTGGCCAGTTATCTTAGGATACATGAAAGAATTCACAGTGGAGAGAAACCCTATGAATGTA
Source organism: Erinaceus europaeus (assembly GCF_950295315.1). Classification (NCBI taxonomy): domain Eukaryota; kingdom Metazoa; phylum Chordata; class Mammalia; order Eulipotyphla; family Erinaceidae; genus Erinaceus; species Erinaceus europaeus. The sequence continues at coordinate 10,517,815 of NC_080184.1, read as the reverse complement.
AACAATGTAGTAAAGCATTCAGTTTGTCCAGTAATCTTAGGGTACATGAAAGAACTCACAGTCGAGAGAAACCCTATGAATATAAACAATGTAGTAAAGCACTCAATCAGGCTGGTCATCTTCAGAGCCATGAAGGAACTCACAGTGTAGAGAAACCCTATGAATGTAAACAATGTAGGAAAACATTGAGTAGTGCCAGTTATCTTAAGGTACATGAAAGAAATCACAGTGGAGAGAAACCCTATGAATGTAAACAATGTAGTAAAGCATTCATTCGGGCCAGTTATCTTAGGATACATGAAAGAATTCACAGTGGAGAGAAACCCTATGAATGCAAACAATGTAGTAGAACATTTAATTATTCTAATTCTCTTCGGTTACATGAAAGAACTCACAGTGGAGAGAAACCCTATGCATGTAAACAATGTAGGAAAACATTCAGTAGGGCCAGTAATCTTAAGGTACATGAAAGAAATCACAGTGGAGAGAAACCCTATGAATGTAAACAATGTTGTAAAGCATTCAGTAGGGCCAGTTATCTTAGGATACATGAAAGAATTCACAGTGGAGAGAAACCCTATGAATGTAAACAATGTAGTAAAGCATTCAGTTTGGCCAGTTATCTTAGGGTACATGAAAGAACTCACAGTGGAGAGAAACCCTATGAATGTAGACAATGTAGTAAAGTATTCACCTGGGCCCATAATCTTCAGAGACATGAAAGAACTCACAGTGGGAGAAACCTTATGAATGTAAACAATGTAGGAAAACATTCAGTCGGGCCAGTCATCTAAGGGTACATGAAAGAAGTCACAGTGGAGAGAAACCCTATGAATGTAAACAATGTAGGAAAACATTCAGCCGGCCAGTCATCTTAGGGTACATGAAAGAACTCAGTGGAGAGAAATCCTATGTATGTAAGCAATAGAAAAGACAGGAAAAAAATCAATGGAGCCAGTACCACCTCACCATGGTTCACTTCAGTCAGTGTTACACAAGCTCCTGCACTAAATCTGGTCCCCAGATCAAATTGTTGGGGTTTATAGTTAACAATATATGGTTATATATCAGCAGAGTTCAGAATTAAAGTCACTGGGAAACAAGTCTTCAGACTGTGAAGCAGAATGAAGTGACCTGAGGGCATGCAGATGGTTTTTACAGGGTAGAACAGGCCCAGTGAATTGTAGTCGTGGCTTATTTTACTGATCAACAACATAAAAGATGATTACTATATGAGCTCACTCAACAGGAATTCATATAACTGAGGTTCCAGAACTTACCCAAAAGAAAGATTTTTTAAAAAAAACAACAGAAACAAAGGGACTGTTTCTATTACATTATAAGAACTGTAATTGTTATCTTTGAGAAACTGGGAACATAAAACTTTGATGTTGGATGTGGTGTGGATCCATACTCTGTAACTTTACTATCTGGAATTCCACTATTAATCACAAATAAAAATTGCATAAAATCATTTCTCGATATATTTTGAATTGTTCATCTGAGTATTAAATTTATATATGCAACACATTTATACCCAAACTGTATATACCACTGAATTGCCTTGTCCATCCCAAAATATTTTCCATTTAGGAACACAAACCTAATTGTCTAGCTTGGACAATAAAAATATGTTCCCTTATTTTTCATTCATAAATGTAATCAAGCATAAGATGGCCTGCAGCCTCCCAGCAAGGCAATTAGATGTCAGTATATTCGTTGGTGTGAATTAGAGGCTTCATTGTGTAGTGGTAGGAACATTTTTCTAAACTTTCTTGAACAAATTTGCCAATCACCAGTGCTGTCACAAGCTGACAGGAAGTTACTCCCACACTGAAGAGGCACCACATATCTCTCCATGCCTCACCTGGGCATGCCAGTCTTTGGCAATGCAGAAATAAGCTCCATCCCTTAAAAGTGTAGAACAATGGCTTCTTCCTGGTAGTTACAAAGTGGAGAAACCATTCTACCGATCTGACCTATTGTTCACCTAGAGGCCAACGTCAGTGTGGGCAGGGCCTAGGTGTGCACAGAGCCTTGTCCTTGGGCTTGGCAGTCAGCAGAGCTAAGACCTCCAGAGATGCTCTGCAACTGTGCTTATCTTTCTCTGGGTCGGAGATCATTCCTGATTCTTTCCAGGGGGCTTGAACCACATTTGGGAGTTCAGGAGTGTGCGTTGTAGTTTGCCTCTCCACTATGTGCTCAGTGTCCTTTGACTGAAGCAGGCCACAGTCCTAGTTCAGGATCATGGTTGGGGAAATGGAGGCCCCTCCTAAAGGAGGGCTCATGGGAAAATGTGTGTGGCTAGGTGGAGACAGTGGGGCCACTTCTGCAATCAGCCCAGTGCCCACTTAACTCACATATGGGAGCTTGTTTACATTGTAATTATAGTCATTATTGAGTATCTAGATGCTTAGAAGGTAGACATGATGACCTTCTGACACTTGAGGAGCTGCATCAAGGACATCACCCTGATCTTCCTGGTCAGCACAATCATGTAGTTCTCTGCCTGTGGAGGATTCAGGAGCTTACACTCTACTCCACACAGGAGGCTTGGTCTCTTTAAGAATCAGAGTGGTTTACCCAGACCTGGGTCCTAGGACAGGAAGGGTCCTCATGACTTCTGCTGGTTCAGAAGTAGATAGATTTTTATCACATCATCATACTGATAATTACCTCATCTTAGTTACCCTCTGGACAAACCAGTATATCAGTTAATGCTGGGCAAACTCTGGATGGCCTGTCTTGACCACCCCATGCTCACCAGTCTCTTGACCACCAGAAAGGTGTCATAGGAGAGGAGAAGAACAGGCTGTGGTGGCAGTGAGTATGTAGAGTGACCACTCTGGACACTACAGTAGGGGATAGTGTATTAATTGGGTTACACAAAGTATTCTTATACTCAAACAAGCAGGCAGAAAAAAGGAAGTATGTTTGGACCAATCATTGTATAGGTCAGTATCATGAAGTGGGAACAAGCTGGGGTAGGGAAGTTGCAGTCTTATCAGGAATGGACTGGGCAAAGGCTGATGCCTTCTCAATGGTTACACTATTTGTAGCAACACCCTTTTGTCTGCAGGACATGGAAACTTGACTGTTCTCTGCAAGAGTTTCAGTAAACAGCTCTTGCCTTTGAGACAGGTGCAAAATACTGGCAACCAGGCCAGCTGGGGAGAGGGTGGAGGGGCAGGGAGGCTCTTTGGCTCCTAGTCTCTGAGAGATCATTGTGGTGTCAGCCCTGCTCAACCTGCTATATCCCCACAATTTAAGTCATGACTTAAAAAGTAGACTTTTATTCATAACATCTCTTGCTTGCACTGATGAAACACTGGACACTCACCAAGCTGAGGAGGACTGCATATGCCCCACTAACAATGCAGCTACACTATCCCAAATAAAGTGCCCAATAGGCAGAGCTGTGATGGAACAGGTCCCACCCTGAGTCATCTTCTGAGGATGCTCTTCTTTCCCAGCTACAGCAAAAAGGAAAGCAACAGATAGCAGGTGTCAACACACCTTTGAATTTCACATTGTGGAGTCTGAACACCAAGATGCCATTAGATCTGGGGTTTATGAGCCCTTCCTGGGTCACAGGGACATTTTTTTTCCTAGGTCTCTATCTGGCAAAGAGATATAGTCTCTGCCTCTCTAAAAGTATGAGGAAATGAGTGGATTTCTATTCAAAACATTTTTATGAGTGTGAACCTTCTTTACATTTTTCTTTCATATGCAATGCTTGTAAGTGAACCCGGGGCCTCTAATCATTCACAACACTACTGCTGATCTGCCTTTCCAATCAAACTTTCTGTTGATTTCCTTGAGGCTTTTATCCTAGATAAACTGGCAAGTCTTCACACCAGCTGTGATTATATTGCATATGACAAGTCAGTCTTTTAAGTCAAAATTAGAATTTTAGAAAACACTTATGTGCCAAAACTTTGATGGTGAGAACCTCTTATATTTCCACTGAGATGACAGACACTATTGACTATCAGGCCAATTGCATAGTGAAAAACATCAATAATAAAATTGTGTCAATTATGTGTCCAGGAGCCCGGTATTGCACACCTGGTTAAGCACATGCATTACAGTGTGCAAGGACTGTGGTTTAGCCCCTGATCACCACTTGGAGGAAGAAAGTTTCATGAGTAGTGAAGCAAGGTTTCAGGTGTCTCTCCGTCTTCTCTATCCCCTCTCCTCTCAATTTCTCTGTTTCTATCCAATAAATAAATAAAATAATGTGTCCACACCATAAATATTAGCTAAAATGTAACAAGCACAAGGGTTGAAGAGGTGCTCACAGTGTGACTTTGTGTGTCACAAATTCACGTAAATGGAAATTGCATTAACTTTGTCCTATATTTGCATCTTGACTATTGTTTGCTATATTTCCCCATACTATCGAACACTCAGTTATCTGAAAAGAATATAAATCACCCTGTCTTTTCCAGTTCTGTATAGTGGGAGATGATTTCTTTCCCTACTTCAGTGTTCACCTTATGTCAGACTGAATGTGAGCAGAGGATCCATCTGTGTTATATGATCTATAAATATGGAAGTTTCCCATAGTCACTAGGAGTGTCATATTGAATATTTAGTCATTTTTTCCTAGAAATATTGGCACTTGCATTAATAATGGTGGGTGCAATATTGTGAAAATAATTAAACTTTTCCATTATTACAAGTTTAATTGAGTAAGTAACATGATTCTTATTTTCAGAAATTACCATGTCCTAGCTGAACTAAAATATTTGGTTACAAGGAAGCAGGTCTGCAGGTGTCTGTCTTTCCCATTCACTGTCCCCTGATCCCTCTCAATTTATCTCTGTCCTGTCAAATAAAAATGGAACAAAAGGCCTCTAGGAGCAGTGGATTCATTTGCAGGCACAAGCCTAGGCAATAACCCTGGAGGCAAAAGAGAGGAAGAAATAAAGAAAGAGAAAGATAGAAAACATCCAGTGGAGAGGATGGAATTCAGAATTCTGAGTGTGGGAACTGTATGGAATTGTACCCATGTTAACAAGATTTTACAATCTTGTTAATTATTATTACATCACTAATTACTATTTTTTCTAAAGGAAATATTTGGTTCAATCATCCAGTCAATAGTACTTGACAGTGACACTGATACTGATGAGAACTGCAGAATCAGTGAACTTTGGTACAAACAGGACAGGACACACACTGCCATCATTCAGTGCCAAGGCTTTGGAGAAAGCCCCCAGAGTTAAATGGATGAGAGACATCACCTGTGAATTAACAGAGTGCAGGCATGAGACTCCAAGCTATTGTCAGTAATGGCTCCAAGTGACTTTAGGTGAGCCCAGGAAGAAAAGAGGCTTTTGGGTAATTCACCAGGGTGGAAACATAGTGTTGGTGAGTGGAGAGGTGGCAGGGTATGTTCTGTGGAGTGTCTAGTGGGGTCCTACAGTCAGCAGTCCCAGCTAAAGGAGATTTGTGGGAGTCTGTAGGGTGGAAACTCCTGAATACAAAGGAAGCATCCAATTGGTCTCTGGAGGGGCATTGTCCCTGACTGCTAAAAGAAAAGAAGAAAGAAATTCCAGTTCCTCTGCCTACAGTTGTGTGGGGCAGGGAGGGCCTGTCCTTGCCTCTCTATAGGATATTGTAAAAAGTCAACTGTCATTCCGCAAGATCATCTCCCCTGAACTAAAGGCTGAACAGGAGAAGCAGAGGAGATGGTATGTTCATTCTTGAGGGGGCTGTATTTGCTTTTCCTGCTGATACCCCATGAATGCAGGACCTGAAAAATAACGACCTTTCCTGTTTCCTTTGTCCCTGAAAAGAGCCTTTGATTTCTGCTCATTCCTTATTTCGTCATAGGTAAATAAAGGCTATCCCTTCAGAATTATTTATGATATTCTTTCTTTTTTGCCTCCAGGGTTATGACAGGGACTCAGTGCCTGCACTATAAACCCACTGTTCATGGAGGCCATTTTGCCCATCTTGTTGCACTTGTAGTTGTTATTTGTTGTTGGGTAGGACATAGAGAAACTGAGAGAGGAGGGGAAGACAGAGAGGGGGAGAGAAAGATACCTACAGACCAGTTTCACCACTTGTGAAGGGACCCTCTGTAAGTGGGGAGCCAGGGGCTTGAACTTGGATCCTTACACCAGCTCTTGCACTATGCTTCACGTGCACACTTAACCTGCTGTGCTACTGCCCAGCTCCCTATTTCTGACATTCTAGAAAGCTCTCTCCTCATCTTTGATTCCAGACAGTCTGAATATCAGGACAGTCCTCATCACATGTGGCCTTCATCTGTGAATAATCTCCCTTGTGACCACTTGTTGTGGGGAAGAGGCAAAAAAAAAAAAAAACAACTTGATACCAATATCTAATTTGAAAGTCCTTATTGCCTGGCCAGGGACTGGCTCCCAGTGAGGTACTGTCTGAGAGCAGTGTCAGCCTTTGTTACACAGCTGGCTATAAAAGCCAAAAGCACAGCTTTCACAAGCAAGCAGGGTACAGAAGTTAATACAGGCAGTTATTTTTGAACTCTCCCTGTTGACTCTCCACACCATTTCCAAGAGATCCACACTCACTACAAATTCTTTCTTGTAAGTGCACTGTGCACTCTAGTAAGCCAAGTTTTTCCTGGAGCTGACTGGTACTGACAGGGTTACCAGGAGGCCAGGATGGAGCACTTCAGGTCAATCCCTTACTCACTTAGTCCAGAAGTGTGTGATTTTCTAGCACGACTAATAGGGTGAGGGTTGGGGGGACATATATAGTTTAAAGTGAAATAGATTGAAGCTTTAGATTTCTTACAACTATAACCCAGTTCTGAACAAAGGATATAGAACACATAAATTAGGCTGCAGAAAGTGCCTAATTATTGTGTCAAAATAATTGTATCTTGGGAGTCAGGTGGTAGCACAGCGGGTTAAGCACATATAGTGCAAATGCAAGTTACAGTGGAAGGATCCCAGTGCGAGCACCCAGCTCCCCACCTGCAAGTGTTGTTTGTGCTAGGTTGGCTTCATGGGAAGGTAACAGATGACCAGAAACTCGTGGCTGAGCTGAGAACGCAGTTTAATCTTTATTCACGAGCGGGCAAACAACCTAATAACCACACCATGTGCTCCTCCATCTTTCTCCTCCAGCAGCAGAGTGGGACTCAGGAAGTACGTAGGGTAGGGGGCTGGGAGAAGGGAGAAGCCTTAAACTGGCAAGGTCTAAACCAAATCTCCCAGAGGTGTGGGCGTGAGACCAAACCAATGTAACAGAAAGATCATGTAAATAGACCACAATGTCAAGCAATGTAACAGAAGCAGAACTAGAAGCTTACCAACAAGTCCCCCTTTTCTTTTTAACTTAATTGACCATAGTATCAGGAGTGTGGGGTGAACAGAAACCTGTATTGTACAGGCATTTAAAAAAAAAAAAAAAAGAAAGAAACTGGCACAAACGTGGAGGAACAAGTAAGCGAACAACAAGAACCAGTGTGCTGCCAAGGGAAGGCCTGAGGGGGGCGTTTCTTGCCTCTTTGGGCAAGGCTTTATCAGCTAAAGAACATTTCCTGCCTTGCCTCTGGGGGGGTGTTTCTTGCCTCTGTGGGCATTACCTAGCATGGGGGGGAGTATGGCCTATAAAGTCCCATGGCAGCTGGCTGCAGTCAGTCTTTGAGAGTACCAGCAGCATAAAGGGAAGCTGCTAGTTTTGTGCGAAGTGTCCAAGAGGTGTACCAGTGAGTCCGATAGAAGTGCCAGTCCAAAGCAGATGTCTACGGAAGAATGCCAGGGGGTGGAAAGTTGTATGAGGAAAGTCAGCTGCTGGAATTCAGCTTTTCTGTATAGAACCTGACAGCTGCAATTCACTTATGAAACAAAACTTGTAGCAGGTTAGAAGTTTACCACAATAGATAACTCGATGATTATAATTGGTTTAAGTATCTTTATAAATTTGGAAGGTCTCTTTTTGTTTCATTTTAAGGCTCCTAACCAATCTAAGCACAATAAAATGTGGTAAGGCAAAGAACTGTTGCTAGAGCCTCAGGCATGAGAATCATTAACATAACCATTGTGCAATCTACCATTTCCAATTGAGAAGGTATTTGAGAGTTTTACATATCAACAATGTCTTATTTAACGTTTTGTTATATCCATTCAAGATAGAGACACACCCCAGTGCCGCCGACCACCCAACTGGGGGCTCAGCAGGCCGATCCAGGGAGAATGAGACTTATAGGTGGGAGGTGGATTCGGCGCGACAGACAACACTGAGACACATGAGTTTCAATGCTGCTGCGATCTTTTACTGATATAGAGATTCTTTTTATAATAGCATAACAAAGAAGCATAAATCAAAAGCTGGCCAAGTCAGTTGACCACAAAGTACGCAGGGTACATTTTTTATAAGTAACACAGACAGGAGGAACTGAAGGCATACAACTACCAACAAAACGAAAGCACAGCCATACTGTTCTTTCATGGGTTATTAACCACATCCCTTTGGTTTCAGACAAAAGTCAATTTATCAGTAAGAACTAAATGCTTTCACTGCTCTCATTTATCCAAAGGGCTATTCTTTCTCCTTCCAAGCACTGGACCTTAATACCCAGAATAGGGGGGGGGCACTAGTGGGAACACGGCGCCTTGCTCTGATCCTTAAGCCAAGCTCACTTTCCTGTAACCTACCTAAGACAATATGCAGGTGCATTTCAGGGTTGCTATGTAACATGTTTCCTGGGAAAGCTAAAGGACCATTGTCTGTATGATTGAATGTAATATTTCTGAGAATAGTGCTCAGTCCTTGCTCAACCTGGATAGCCAAGTCATTGGGGCTTGAAGTGCTGGGATTTACTGTTGTAAGGGGCTTTTCATCCAGTGGGGTCTCGTCTGGAATGTCCAGACTAGACTTGGGGGGTTGCACTGTAAGCGTCTCCGGAGTCTCCTGGACATTCCCTGGGTGGCCTGCATAAAGCATGATAAACAACAATAGTAAGCTTTCAGAAGCGAAACCAAGTCCACCTAGCCCTCCAAGGCCTTTCCGCCAACCGGGAGACCCAGGGATCCGTCCACACAAATATCCAGGCTTCTGTCCACCACCTATCTTGGGTACGGTCTACCGTACAGGAGCTTGTAAGGCCCCTGTCCGGTTCCCTAACCAGGTCACCCGCACTGTTTTGTCACACCGCGGTCGTGGCCTGCCTATCTGGCCAGACAGGTGTGGCAGTTCCCGGTTTTTTGTTTTTAAGACGGAATTCCTCTAGGTCCCTCCGGGTGGTTTTGATGGCCAATAGGAGAGCTCTGAAAAGACAAGGAAACACCATGAAAACCACTATGATTATTATTAGGGCAACAGCTGCCACTATTGCATAATGCCACCAAGTGAAAGGATTGAGAGCAGAGACATTCTCATAGAGCTGCTGAGCTAGGGATTCGAATCCAAAATTATTTAAATGAGCAGTGCTGGTAGCAGTGATATAATCTTGCACCTCCTGAAAATCATGAGTTAAATCATTATCTTTCCAGATTCCTAGTAAATGTGCTTTTGTCTTATTCCAATTTTCTGTATCATTATATTTAGCTGGGGTGACACAAATGTACTTAAAGGAGACGTGACACTTTGTTGCCATTCTAGCTTTTATGTTAGCTACATCCTGCCCCAGGGCTATAACCACTTCCTCAAGAGCGTTGAGTTTTGCTTCTAACTTTTTATCTATAATATGCTGTTCAGCAAGTATTAAGGAAATGTTCCTATGCATGTCATTCACAAAATGGGCTGTCTGGATGTTTTTTACTAAAGCTGTTGTCGAAACGGCGAAAGAGGTAAGGATAGCTATTAAGGCTGAAATTCCTAGGATAAGTGCTGCCACAAATCTTTTTGGCCGCAATAATTCATTTAGTCTTTGTACAACCATGAGTCCTGTATCCTCAAACCATGCTTCCTGTTTAAGGTCTACAGGCATCATAACATAAGCAGGTCTTTTTACTAACAGCATAACATCAAACTCCTTTTTAAAATCATTTTCCATGCAATTTGTTAGAACACATTGTAGACATTTAATATGGTATGAGTTGCTTGAAATGGGGCAGACTGAGAAGAAAGAGCGTTTTGCCATCAAAATGCCAAAGGGATACCCAACACATGCCCTAGCTCCTATTGGCTCAGGGTGTGTAGCTTTTGGTTTGGTCCATAAAATCATATCTGCTGCAGCAGCCAATCTGAACAGATCCATTTGCATTAAGGAGGAACCGTCGGTGTTCTTAGTTATCCAAACAGGTTCCACAAAGCCTGCTGTAAAAAATCTATGAATAACTTTGTCTTTGGAGTTATAATTATTAAACTTTTCACTATTATTTTTAAAATAACCAGCTTGATTATAATTAGGAGATGAGACCGAAAAGTCCCATACTGTAGTGTTAGTTCCTGTAACCACATAGGGGATTCCCCTTTTCTGGAATCCACACGAGAGCCAATTAGGGGTCTGATCATCATATATCCACTGAGAGTCTTGATTTTTATATTTATGCAGACAGTCAGTGATGGGTAACGTCTCTGTGGTACTCGCAGTCTCATTTTCTGTATACCATCCCAAAGTTTTAATCTGTAATTCCCAAACCAACCTTTTTTCAGGTGTTGGTATTTCCACAGACTCCGGGGCGTCAGTCACAAAAGTCCTATATGCCACTGGCAAGCAACCAGAGATTGAGAAGCCTAAGAGGCTGAAGCATATAGGGGCGGAGTCTGCTCTGCCCTCGTAAGTTAATGTGGAAGACTTTATTGGGCCCACAGAGAATATTGGAGTTCCCCCTAGAATATCAGACACATTAGTCATAACCTTTATATGCTCTCTTTCCTGCCACGTAACGGGATGAATTAATGGAGGTTTTGGAACATATGCCCAATATGAATCACCTTGTGTTGGAACTGCTGAAAGTAAAAGCATGCAAGCAAGGAAAATGTTAGCCATAGAAGGGGGTTTCCCCTCCTCATGCACTGCCTGCGTGGCCACTTGGATCAACCGCTGTATCTGACTCATGGTTGGGAGCGATCCCGCCATCGGCTGCGGCATCAGTGTGCACCTCTGCAGTTTCCTCCGTAGCTGCTTCATCTTCTTTCGGTTTCTGTTGTGGCGTCGCGACGTGCCTGATGAGTCGATCTGGGATCCAGATGGGAGATTCTCCATCCTGTGGAAAGACACAAGCATACCCTCGCCCTGAAGTTATAAGAGGGTCTGGCCCTTTCCACAGTCCTGTAAGTCTACCAGGCTCGGATATGAGATGAGACCTTTTGATGGAGAGTGGGGCAGATGGACCCATTCTAGCAGAGCATCTTGCCACAGGCATCCTGTGGGTGTATAAGCAGTTTTCATTATGAGCAATGCCCAAGGTATGGCGTAATTCACTTGATGCAGTCTAGCCTGTTCTAGCCTTTCCTCCACCAATTGTAGTGCAGCTGTGGCCTCAGGGGTCAGCTGTCTTTTTGACTTAGGATGTGAATCCCCATGTAATATATCAAATAGGGGGCTTAATTCTCCGGTTGTGATTTTCAAATATGGTCTAACCCAATTAATGTTTCCCAGCAATTTCTGGAAGTCATTTAAAGTATTTAATTTGTCCCTACGAATGTGGGCATGCTGAGACGTTAGATATCCTTCATGTATCTTGTGTCCCAAATACTGAATTGGTCTATTTTCTTGTATCTTGTCTGGGGCTAGACTTAGCCCAAACTTTTCTAGAGACACAGTCATTTCTCTTAATATTTGTCTAGCCTGATTAATGTCTTCATGCCCAATCAAAATATCGTCCATAAAATGTATGATATATGCCTCTGGATATCCATGCCTAAGGGGGGACACAGCCATATCTACAAATTTCTGGCACAACGTAGGACTGTTTTTCATGCCTTGAGGCAACACCTGCCATTCATATCTTTTACAAGGCTCTTTATGATTAACTGAGGGAACAGAGAATGCAAACCTTTTACAATCTATGGGATTTAATTTGATAGTAAAGAAACAATCTTGCAAGTCTATAACTATAATATGATAATTTCTAGGAATAGCCACAGGAGAAGGAAGCCCCGGCTGCAGGGCTCCCATGTCTTCCATAGTGGCATTAACTGCTCTTAAGTCTTGCAGCAATCTCCATTTGCCTGATTTCTTTTTAATTACAAAAACCGGTGTATTCCAAGGACTATTGCTTTCTTTCAAATGTCCCTTATCCACTTGTTCTTTCACAATTTGTTGTATGGCTTCTATTTTTTCCATGGTGAGGGGCCATTGATTTTGCCATACAGGTTCAGATGACTTCCATGGAATGCTATCTGCATATAAATTATCAATGGCCCCTATGAAAAATATTGGTCCTCTACATTGTCAGTGGTCAGGGCGAGATTTAAGTCCTGCATAATGTCTCGCCCCCACAAAGAAAAAGGCAATGAGGGAATTACATAGGGCTGTATATGCCCTGTCTTTTTTCCATGTCTCCAGGGAATGATCCCAGAGCTTTTGGCCACATTAGCTGCCATCCCTAGACCCATTAAGATTGAATCTGTTCTGATGACTGGCCATGCCTGAGGCCAGTCTTTTCCTGCTATACAGGTTTTATCTGCTCCTGTATCCAACAACCCTTTTATAGGTTTTCCCTGAATGTGTATTTCAAGAAACGGCCTTGCTGCAGTAATTTCCTGAGTCCATGCCACAACGTCAGAGGAGCCAAACTGCCCCTCTCTGGACTGCATCAAAATTGGATTGGGCAAATTTACATAGGGGAGCAATATGATCTGTGCAATCCTTTGTCCTTTTCTGATGATTACAGCCTCTCTCAGGGCTCTACACAAAATTTTTATATCATCCCGGGTATCTGCGTCTATCACTCCTGGTATGACTTCTACACCTTTGTCCTTTCCAGAGCTTCTGCCTAAAATCAACCCAAACAGCCCTGATGGTAAGGAGCCCTTAACCCAAGTCTCTATTACCACTATTCCATCCAGGGGTGACAACACATAGTCCTTCTGTGCTGCGAGATCAAGCCCTGCACTACCCGGGGTGGCTCGAGGAAGGTCATGAATAGTTTTAGAGGGGGGCTCAATCTGTGTCCCTGTGTCTGGACATTCTGTCCCTTTTGGATCCTCTCTTGGCGTGGGGCTGAGAGGCAGCCCCTCAATTAGTTTTTTGTCTCTGTTTCCTTTAAAGTGGTCCCATCTTTGTGGAACTTTGACCTGCATTCATTTTTCCAATGTCTCCCTTTATTACATCGGGGACATATTCCTGGTGCCACACCCTTACTGGCCGACTCTCTGTTCTGGCCTTTATTGGGACATGCTGCTCTTTTATGACCAGGCTTACCGCAACCAAAGCAGTTCAGGTCTTTGTCTGACCGCCCACCCCCATAAGTAGTCTTGATAAATTTGGTAATGGGGGTACGATGCATTGCAGCTGCATATGCCATTCCCTGTACCACCGCAGGTGAGGCATCAGCACAGGCTCGTATGTAATCCTGTAGGGACCCTGTCCTACGTATGGGACGAATTAGGTCCCGACACAGCTGATTGGCATTTTCCCAAGCCAATTGCTTTAATAATATGGCTGTCCCTTCACTTTGGGGCATCATCCTATTTATGGCTTCTTCTAACCTAGCATAAAATTCTGCGGCAGTGTCTTCTGACACTCGGAGCCCACGCTCTAACAGCATGTGCTGCAATACTGAGAGGAACATACGTTTTCCCTTTGATCCTGACAATCCCATACTGTTAATGATTACCTGCCCTTAACCAAATACTTCTGGCGGGTCTGCAGCACCCTCCGGCAGGAACCGATCCCCTCCTGACAATATACTCACCTGTCTTCAAGTCCCTGTTCCAGGCGCCAGGTGCCGCCGACCACCCAACTGGGGGCTCAGCAGGCCGATCCAGGGAGAATGAGACTTATAGGTGGGAGGTGGATTCGGCGCGACAGACAACACTGAGACACATGAGTTTCAATGCTGCTGCGATCTTTTACTGATATAGAGATTCTTTTTATAATAGCATAACAAAGAAGCATAAATCAAAAGCTGGCCAAGTCAGTTGACCACAAAGTACACAGGGTACATTTTTTATAAGTAACACAGACAGGAGGAACTGAAGGCATACAACTACCAACAAAACGAAAGCACAGCCATACTGTTCTTTCATGGGTTATTAACCACATCCCTTTGGTTTCAGACAAAAGTCAATTTATCAGTAAGAACTAAATGCTTTCACTGCTCTCATTTATCCAAAGGGCTATTCTTTCTCCTTCCAAGCACTGGACCTTAATACCCAGAATAGGGGGGGGGCACTAGTGGGAACACGGCGCCTTGCTCTGATCCTTAAGCCAAGCTCACTTTCCTGTAACCTACCTAAGACAATATGCAGGTGCATTTCAGGGTTGCTATGTAACATGTTTCCTGGGAAAGCTAAAGGACCATTGTCTGTATGATTGAATGTAATATTTCTGAGAATAGTGCTCAGTCCTTGCTCAACCTGGATAGCCAAGTCATTGGGGCTTGAAGTGCTGGGATTTACTGTTGTAAGGGGCTTTTCATCCAGTGGGGTCTCGTCTGGAATGTCCAGACTAGACTTGGGGGGTTGCACTGTAAGCGTCTCCGGAGTCTCCTGGACATTCCCTGGGTGGCCTGCATAAAGCATGATAAACAACAATAGTAAGCTTTCAGAAGCGAAACCAAGTCCACCTAGCCCTCCAAGGCCTTTCCGCCAACCGGGAGACCCAGGGATCCGTCCACACAAATATCCAGGCTTCTGTCCACCACCTATCTTGGGTACGGTCTACCGTACAGGAGCTTGTAAGGCCCCTGTCCGGTTCCCTAACCAGGTCACCCGCACTGTTTTGTCACACCGCGGTCGTGGCCTGCCTATCTGGCCAGACAGGTGTGGCACCCCAGGTGTGCGCAGGTTTTTTTTAGACCAACTTAGTTAAAATATATTGATTTTTAACTAATTTTTACCTCAGACTTTAAATGTAAGTTAATTTTACCTTTATGAGAATTACGTTGAAAACCTTTTTCATTTAACTGTCTGGTAAGAATGTAGCCTTAAAGTTACATTTTTAACCTTAAAGTTAATGTTTACCAAACTTTAAACACACACATAAGCATGGTCTTCAATACACAAGGAGAAAAGCTTTTGTTATGAAGACATGCCATTTTAAACACGAATTTAGATCTGTATTGTCTAGCTGTTTGGGGGTGCGTTGTCTGGCGGTGGCTTCTAGTGCAACTTCAGCTCCAGGAATTGCAGGTTGTGATCTCTGCATATTCTAGCTCCTCTGCCTTCAGAGCCAAGCTGGGGATCTCCACCAGTGGGCCCAGTCCCGGCAGGGAGCCCGTGGTCTCTGGGTGGTCTGGGATCTGCCCAGACTTCATAGCAGGAGGGCGGGCGGGCTGGCTGTGAAAAAGGCATGGGCCGAGGTCCCCGGGCTGGTGGCCAGGATGGGCTGTACCCCTGCCCGCCTTGTCTGCTACCCTGCTCCCAGTGGCCGAGCAGTGTGGAGAGAGCCCGCGCCGAATGCCCTGCACCACGCAGCAACGAGCCAGCTCCTGCAGGCAGGCATTGGGTGGAAACCATAGTGTGGCCAAGAGAGAAATGTTCCAGAAACAGAAAAACAGTCTCATGAAGAAAGGGCAGAGGTCTTTGGAAACCTCTTCACAAGCAGAAAAGCAGCCCATAGTAGATAGGTAGCCAAATTGTCTTCACTTATCTGAGAGATGCACAGGTCAGGCCCCACGTTGTAGTGCCGTATGTCGTTTTTGCCAGGTTGACTTCACGGTTGGGTAACAGATGACCAGAAACTCATGGCTGAGCTGAGAACGCAGTTTAATCTTTATTCATGAGCAGGCAATCTAGTCACCACACAATCTGCTCCTCCATCTTTCTCCTCCAGCGGCAGAGTGGACTCAGGAAGTACGTAGGGTAGGGGGCGGGGAGAAGGGAGTTGCCTGAAACTAGCAAGGGCTAAACCAATAACTACAAGAACAGTAAAAAAGGGCATTAAGATGGAAAATAGATAAAAGAAAAATTAATAATTGTATCTTAGATTCACAGATCCCAGTTTCATTCCTCAGCCCCAATGACCAGAGATTAGCTTTGGTAAACTAAGACACCATACACATACACACAAACACACACACACACACACACACATACACACCATACACACACAAATGATTTGTGTGTACTACAGGTTAGATCCTGAGCTTCACTGCACTGGAATGCTGTGGTTTTTATTTCTCTGTATCTTAAAAAAAAAAGAAAAAAAAGAAAAAAAAGAAGCATGTATATATGAGAAATACCTTGGTGAGAAGAGAAGCTCAGAGAAAGCCCCAAAAAGAAGAATAATTACCAATAATAACTCTCAATAGATGGCTAAGGAAAGCTTTACAGCATAAACACACTTTTAGAGTTTAGTGGTAACTGAGTAATATAAGGCTTATAATTTGTCTAGGATTGACTTTCATTACTACATTTCAATGAAGATCTGTTCAATTTACGCTAACATTCCCCAACAGGGAGGAATCTATGAGGAATCTATCACTGAGGCATCTATGGAAAGTCTTACATTTTATCTTAGTACTTTTTTTTCTTTCTTTTTTTCTTTGTTTCTTTTCTTATGAGAATAGCAAAATATTTCACTTTTTATACCCTCAGTCATGGATGTTTATGGAACTTTGGATTCACTAAGCCTTAATTCTATGTCTCCATTAGATTCTATACACATCCCACAGTGACCATTTTTTCTTTTTCAGTTTTTTTCAGTAATTTAGAAACTTACAAATTAACAGAGGTACAATTCCATACCATTTCTACCACCAGAGTTCTGTGTCCCTGTCCCCTGCATTGAAAAATGCAGTGGCTCTTCCAAGGTCACACATGGATTGACTAATATATGTCTACATGTAATGCATAAGTATGTATATATTAATTATATTATTTGTTATTGGATAAAGATAATTTGAGTAGGAAGGAGAAGACAGAGAGTAAGAGTGGCCTATAGCCCTGATCTCCACTTATGTAGCTTTCCCTCTGCAGATAAGGGTCAGAGGCTTGAACCTGGATCCTTGAACACTGTAAGAGATTGATGAGGTGTACACCTGAGTGGCCATAGCTCTCTGTCTTTATATACTTTTACTCATTTTTCCTTTTCTTTTTTATTTTCTTTTAATGATTTTTATTTATTGGATATACACAGCCAGAGATCAAGAAAGAATGGTGCTATATAAGAGATAAAGCAGTCCTGCTTCACCACTTGCAAACCTTTCCCTTGCAGGTGGGTACTGGACTTGAACCCAGGTCCTTAACACTTTGTAATATATGCACTCAACCAGGTGCACCACCACCCAGTCCCTGCCCATTTTGCCTTTTTTTTTAGTTGTTTTAATGATCTTTATTGGATAGAGACAGGCAGAAATTGAGAGGGAAGGGGATGATAGAGAGGTAGAGAGACAGAGACACACCTGCAGTATTGGGTCACAACTTGTGAAGTTTCCCCCTATAGGTGAAGGACCTGTGTCCTTTCACACTGTAGTGTGTGTGCTTAGCCAGGTGTGCCACAACCTGTGCCCCCATTTTTTCTATTATTGTACCGTCTCTTCTTTTTCAAGTCATACCTACAACTATTGAGCAATGGACCGCTCAGGCGGCAGAGCAGCAGGAAGGATCAGGGAACTCAGAAGGTGACCACCTGGTGGGTCTGGAGTCGGAGGCGCAAGGGAGAATAGAACACACCACACTCTGTTGGAGGGTGATTCTGAACTAATTTTTATTCAGCCAGTGAGAACATATATATCTTTCAGCCTTACATAAACAATATCTGGAACAAAGCTCATTTCTTCATTAGATGGCCTTGCAGTTTTATACAGTAATGTCATACTTCATGAGGTGATGCGTTGCTGAGCAATAGGCTTAGCAGATAGTATTTTACGTAGAGTTTTAACATATTTCGTAAGAGGAGGTGAGTAAGTATTATTAAGAATTTTTCCTAAAACTTTATGTATTTGATGATCCATAACTTTGTCTACCTCATTTCTTGTTCTTCTGTATCTAATCTGGGAACAGGGGCTGTTTGTCCCCGATTACACGGCATCATTACCATGTAAATAATGAAAACAATAATCAGAGTTTCCAATTTAGATCTGCTCAGAATGCCAAGACCCACTCCCAGAATTCTTCTTCCTTGAAGAGAGTTTTCTTTGGTGCTGACCCTGTCAGACCCATCATTCTGGAGTTGAGTGGGGCGTGGCACTATTGCTACTTCAAAATGTTTTTTCTTTATTCTTCTCTGTCAGGGTCCTGATGGATTTGGGTTACTGGGCCCTCAAGTGATCTTCCCCTAACCTTTCTCCCCTCTGGAGGAGAGGACCAAATTTTTCTGGGCAGTCCTGGGGATGGGGAAGGGGGGTCTCTTAGGCCAAAGCCACAAAGTTAAGGAAATCTAGGAGGCAGCCTGGGCTCCAAGCCCTCCCCCCCAGGTATTGACTCAAGGCAGTGGGCGGGAGGCCTCAGGCTCCAAGCCCTTCCCCCAGGTATAGACTCAGGGTGTCTGGCCTGGGACAGGAGTGGGTTGGAGGCCTCAGTTTCTTACCTTGAAGGCCAGGAGGAAAGTCTTGTTTCAGAGCCAGTGAGAGGGCAGCACCGAGCACATGAAATTGTGGCTGTTGGTGTGGGCCAGCTCCACCAGGTGGTCCGCGATGATTTCCACCATGGTGCAGTTGTCCTGCGGTGGCCTTAACCTGGGGGCTCACTTCGCTCATCTTGCAGGGCTGCAGGCTGCTGCAGGCTGGCGCTGAAGTGCTGGCTGGTGCTTGGATCTATGGGAATAAGCATCACAACAGCTGCAAGTGGCCAGGGGAGGAGGAGGAGGATGGAAATGAGGGGCAAGGAGGAGGGAATTGGGAGGGGTTGTAGGCAAGAAGGCAGAGGGGGTGGGGGGCAAGTGGGATGGAGGTGATGCGGTTGAGGAGGTGAGGAATCAAGTTCTATGATGCCAGCTGCCTGGTGGAGTCCGACTAGGGGATGGGCAGCGGTTGGTGATGCAGAACGGAGGGGCTGGCAGGCAGGGAGACCCAGGAGGTACGGATCTTAGCTGGAGCTTTTGAAAGACCCAGGGTGGCAGTTGTGAACACAAGGGTACAGAGATGTGTTTGGCTCAAGAAGGCAAGAGGGCTGGGGCTGGGGCGGGCGGGGGTGGTGTGGCAGGGTGAGGGGTCTTGAGTTTGCACTTGGAGCAGGCTCCCTTGGGGCACCATATCCTGGGTAAGCCTACTCTACCAGTTCGAGTCCACCTTGGCGCTGAGTGGCTTCAGCAGTCCAGCCCTGGGGCTTGCACAGCCGCTTAGCTACTTTCAGGCTCCCCAGCCACTGCCTGACTGCCAGGATGTGGCCGCAGCTCCCCACCCACACCACCTGCAAGCTCAAATTCCTCAGGCTCAGGCTTTCAGTTGCCTCCCCTGCGCAGTCTCTTCCTCTCTCTTTTCCTTTTTTTTTTTTAGATATTTATTTATTTATTTATTTATTCCCTTTTGTTGCCTGTTGTTTTTTTACTGCTGTTGTAGTTTTTATTTTTGTTGTTACTGATGTCATTGTTGGATAGGACAGAGAGAAATGGAGAGAGGAGGGGAAGAAAGGAGGAGAGAAGGACACCTGCAGACCTGCTTCAACGCCTGTGAAGCGACTCCCCTGCTAGTGGGGTGCCTGGGTCTCGAACCGGGATCCTTATATTGCTCCTTGTGCTTTGTGCCACATGCGATTAACCTGATGCGCTACAGCCTGACTTTTATTTTTTTAACCAGAGCACTGATCAGCTCTGGTTTACAGTGGTGCAGGGGATTGAACCTGGGACTTTGAAGCCTCAGGGATGACAGTCTGTTTGCATAACCATTATGCTATTTACCCCTGCCCTTCTTTTATTTATTTTTATTTTTTTTAACCAGTGCACTGTTCAGCTCTGGCTTATGGTGGTGCGGGGGAACTGAACCTGGAACTTATTTTTCCTTTTTTCTTTTAATTTTTTAATATTTATTTATTTATTTTCCCTTTTGTTGCCCTTTTTATTGTTGGTTGTTGTAGTTATTACTGCTGTTGTTGTTGGATAGGACAGAGAGAAATGGAGAGAGGAGGGGGAGAGAAAGATAGACACCTGCAGAGCTGCTTCAGCTCTTGTGAAAGGACTCCCTTGTAGGTGGGGAGCAAGAGGCTTGAACCAAGATCCTTTTGCTGGTCCTTGTGCTTCATGCTCTGTGCATTTAACCCATTGCGCCACCGCCTGACTCGGGAACCTGGGACTTCAAAGCCTCAGGGACGACAGTCTGTTTACATTCCCATTATGCTATCTACCCCTACTTCCCCTTTTTTATTTTTTATTTTTAACCAGAACACTGTTCAGCTCTGGCTTATGGTGGTGCAGGGGATTGAACCTGGGACTTTGGAGCCTCAGGCATGAGTCTGTTTGCATAACCATTCTGCTATCTACCCCTTGGCTCTCTTCTCCTCCTGTCCCTTCTCACTGCCACCTCTCTGCACACAGAAGCTGCCGCTGCTGCTGCGGTTTGCAAAAATTCCTCTGACCCTGGAGGCTGGAGGTGCCAGGAGGTTAAGACTCCGGACAACTGATCTGGAGCTTGGGAAGCAGAGCCACTGCCACTGCCACTGCCACTGCTGCCCCACAAGCCTGGAGAAGCAGCCTGCGCCCCGCCCCCACCTCCCATGCAGCATGCAGCTTCAGAAGCCCAGAGAGGCTGCCCAAGGCTCTGGGTTCTGTGTGTGTGTGTGTGTGTGGGGGGGGTTCTCCAGCTAGTGTCCTCTTGCTCCCCCTTTCCTCCGCACCAGGACAAGGAACCCTTTTAGCTCTGGCGAGATTGGAGTTGAGACTCCAGAGAGCCGCCAATGGATCTGACTGTCATTTTTGGTATAACTTCAGGAGAGGAGGAAGGAAAAGTCTTGAAAGTCTGTGCTGACTTCTCAGCATGCTCCACCCTTCCCCCACCTCACCCCCATCTCTGCAAAGCTACTGGAGGCGGGGTGAAGGGCTTCAGCTTTTTTTCTTTTTCATAAGGACTCAAAACTGGGGGTGGGGGCTCTTGTCAAAATAGTTTTTTAGAAACTCAAGTGGGGGGGATTAGACACTTCTATATATTCAAACTTATTTCCTAGAGAACAACACTGAGTTATTTAAGGACAAAAACTGACAGTTGATGGTTAAAATAAATTGCAAAAGTTCTTGCTAGGGAAGAAAATAAATAACCTAGCAGTTTTCCAAGAATTCGAATATTTTATTAAATCTACTCAACCTCTAAAGTCTAATGTCTTTTTAAAAAATATTTATTTGTTTATTTATTCCATTTTGTTGCCCTTGTTGTTTTATTGTTGTTGTTGTTGATCTCATTGTTGTTGGATCAGACAGAGAGAAATGGAGAGAGGAGGGGAAGACAAAGAAGGGGAGAGAAAGGGGAGTCGGGCTGTAGTGCAGCGGGCTAAGCGCAGGTGGTGCAAAGCACAAGGACCAGCACAAGGATCCCGGTTTGAACCCCGGCTCCCCACCTGCAGGGGAGTCGCTTCACAGGCGGTGAAGCAGGTCTGCAGGTGTCTATCTTTCTCTCCTCCTCTCTGTCTTTCCCTCCCTCTCTCCATGTCTCTCTGTCCTATCCAACAACAACAACAACAATAATAACTACAACAATAAAAAAACAAGGGCAACAAAAGGGAATAAATAAATAAATAAAATAAATTAAAAAAAAAGAAGGGGAGAGAAAGATAGACACCTGCAGTCCTGTTTCACTGCTTGTGAAGCGATTCCCCTGCAGGTGGGGAGCCAGGGGCTGGAACCGGGATCCTTACACTGGTCCTTGTGCTTAGCGCCACCTGCGCTTAACCCGCTGTGCTACTGCCCGACTCCCTAAAGTCTAATGTCTTTTCTTTCTCTCCACCTCCCCTTCCTGGAGAAAAATAAAAATGTAAAATAAAATATTTTTTAAAAGTAAGATAACAGGTATAATTCCACACTGTTCCCATCCATGAGAGTTCTCTGTCCCCACTCACTTTATTGACACTGAAGTAGTTCTCTCAAGGTCACAGATATGGGCTGACTGATTTCTATAACTATATTTAAATATATCTGCCCATTTTTCCCCTATGGTCCTGCTTTTTCTTCATTTCTTGTTTTTTAATATTTATTTATTGATTTTCCCTATTTGTTGCCCTGGTTGTTTTTATTGTTGTAGTTATTATTGTTGTTGTTATTGATGTCATCGTTGTTGGACAGAAAGATAAATAGAGAGAGGAGCAGGAGACAGAGAGGGGGAGAGAAAGACACCTGCAGGCTTGTTTCACCACCCGTAAAGCGACTACCCAGCAGTTAGGGAGCCTGGGGCTTAAACCGGGATCCTTATGCTGGTCTTTGCCCTACAAGGGACCTGCAGCTCCTGGCTGGAGAGGGCGAGGGAGAGGGAGAAAGAGTAAATAACAGAACTGGGAGGTGGTGCACCTAATTGAGTGCAATTTGCAAGGACCTGGGTTTGAACTCCTGGTCCCCACCTGCTGGGGGAAAGCTATGCTGCAAGTGTCACTCTGTTTCTCCCTGCCTTCTTGACTTCTGGCTATCTCTACCCAATAAATAAAGATATATAATTAAAAATATTTTTAAAAATAACATGATTCGGTACCCAACATTCAGACCGACACTTTTAAAAATTATTTATTTATTTATTTATTGGATAGAGACAACCAGAAATTGAGAGGGAAGGAGAGTTAGGGAGGGAGAGAGACAAGGAGACATCTGCAACCTTGCTTCACCACTCTCAAAGCTATCCCCCAGCAGGTGGGGATCTGGGGCTCCAACCTGGGTCCTTGTGCATTATAACGTGAGAGCTCGACCAGGTGTGCCATTCCCTGGCTCCCTGACACTAAGAACTAATAATCACAATTATAATTAGAAACTACAGTTTAAGAATATGAATCATTAAGAGAATTGTTACTTTTTCTTTTTGCACATCTTTTATTTTTACAATATTTCCAGAATAGTTTGCTATGAAGTTGAGATGTTGTCGGGGTCTCTCTCTGGTGGGGTGATCTTCAGGGGAAAGGTAACAGACTGCTTCTTTCTCACTCACGACAGGGGTGACATGAAGTAAAAGACACCAGGGAGCTCTTCACGTGTTCAGGACTCAGAATTCAGAACTCAGAACTTGTTTATTAGCAAGGTGGACATGAGTTAAGTAGAAAAACAAACGAAGGGAATATTACTGAAATATGTCAGAAATTACAGGTTTCTTAATGGTCGGCATGCCCCTAAGGTAGGGGGCTGGTATGACAGGAATTGATGAGATACAAGACAGTTATTCTCCATGACACAAGCAACTTAATTATCCAAAGGTATTTGAGAGAAGCATAGGGGTTAAACCCATATGGTGAGACAGAGAGAAGATGGATATCAAAAAGCCATATAGTTTGAAATTTCTCTTGTCTGGGGTCTGAGGTGTGTGATGAAGTGTGATAAGGTGTGTTCTTCTGTGATCAGAAGGTGACTTTGAATAAGTGAATCTGTGGCCATGTGGCCTGCAGTTAATGGAGGGAAGTACTGGGGTTTCTGTGGGCCTGAGAGTCAAGAAGGAAAGAACCAAGTCTGAGTTTCCCCCCTTATGCTCACCTCGGTTGAGAGAGACTTACCAAGAGGTTATCTTCTCAGACCTCCATCCAAGGATGGGGGTGGTTCTCCCTAAGCTCTATCAGGCTTACACATAGTCCCAACAAGATGTTACATACAAAAGATAAATATACAAAATTGAAACACTGTATTGGAGTGTGTGTGTGTGTGTGTGTGTGTGTGTGTGTGTGTGTGTATAAAAAGGAAAGAAAACTATTGAAAAGGAAAGATTTGTTTGGAATAAGCAAAGTCAATGGAATACTACTCAGCATGCCCAGAGACCCACCCTACTAGGGAAAGAGAGAGGCAGACTTAGAGTATGGACTGACCAGTCAACGTCCATGTGCAGCATGGAAGCAATTACAGCAGCCAGACCTTCCACCTTCTGCAACCCACAACGACCCTGGGTCTATGCTCCTAGAGGGATAGAGAATGGGAAAGCTATTGGGGAGGGGAGGGGATATGGAGATTGGGTGGTGGGAATTGTGTAGAGTGGTACCCCTCCTATCCTATGGTTTTATTAATTTATCCTTTCTTAAATAAAAGATAAATTAAAAAAAGAATTTATACCTATTGGGTGGTTGGAAAAGTATGATCTATTTTTCTATGCAAAACATACACTATGATTTTTTAAAACAATCAATACATTCTACAGAATTGCAACATTAAATGTTAACACTAAAAACAAACAAACAAAATAAACCCTTCCAGCTTCTTCTTTTTTTTTTTTTCCCTCCAGGGTTATTGCTGAGCTCGGTGCCTGCACCATGAATCCACCGCTCCTGGAGGCCATTTTTTTCCCTTTTTGTTGCCCTTGTTGTTGTAGCCTCGTTGTGGTTATTATTATTGCCTTTGTTGATGCAATTCGTTGTTGGATAGGACAGAGAGAAATGGAGAGAGGAGGGGAAGACAGAGTGGGGGAGAGAAAGACACCTGCAGACCTGCTTCACCACCTGTGAAACGACTCCCCTGCAGGTGGGGAGCCGGGGGCTCAAACCAAGATCCTTACGCCAGTCCTTGCGCTTTGCACCACCTGCGCTTAACCCACTGTGCCACTGCCCGGCCCCCCCTCTTCCAGCTTCTATGAAGCCAGAGCCACCCTGATAACAAAAGCAGATAGGGACATAACAACAAAAAAAAAAAAAAAAGAAAGAAAAAAGAAAAGAAAAAGAAAAAAGAAAACTACAAACCAATATCTCTGATGAATATAGATGCTAAAATACTAGCCAAACAGATAAAGTAGTGTATTAAAAAGGTTGCTTATCATGACCAAGTGGAATTTATCCCAGGAATGCAAGGCTGTTTCAATATGTGTGTTCATCAATGTGATCTACCACATTAAAAGCAAAACCAAAAATCACATGATTATCTCAACAGAAGCAGAGAAAGCCTTTGACAAAACCCAACACCCATTCATGCTCAAAACACTACAAAAAATGGGAATAGATGGGAAATTCCTCAAGTTAGTGGAGTCCACAGAGAGCTAACCCACAGCCAATATCATACTCATGGACAGAAGCTGAAATCATTCCCACTCAGACTGGAGACTAGACAGGGCTGTCCATTATCACCATTGCTTTTCAACATAGTATTGGAATTGCTCTCCATAGCAATCAGGCAAGAGAAAGAAATACAGATAGGAAAGGAAGAAGTCAAAATATGACTATTTACAGATGAAATGATAGTTAATAGATATATAAAGAATCCATTAGAAATCTTCTGTCAGGATACAAAATTAATATACAAAACTCAGTGGCCTTCTGTTGCTGAGGAATTATTCTGATGCAGTCTCTGCCCCAAGGTTTTACCACGCCCCACGAAATCCTAGCAGTGTCCCCTTCAACCAATCCTGGCCCCACACGTCACCCCTGGTTGTCGCCGCCCAATAAAAAGCCCCTTCACCCCCCCTCTCTCTGGGCTCTCAGCTCCCCCTCTCTCAGATCTCATGATATGTGTACACCCATGTTCGTAGCAGCACAATTCATAATAGTCAAAACCTGGAAGCAACACAGGTGGCCAACAACAAATGAATGGCTGAGAAATTTGTGGTATATATACGCAATAGAATACTACTCAGAGAGGCAGACTGGGAGTATGGACCGACCAGTCAACGCCCATGTTCAGCAGGGAAGCAATTACAGAAGCCAGACCTTCTACCTTCTGCAACCCACAATGACCCTGGGTCCATGCTCCCAGAGGGATAGAGAATGGGAAAGCTACTGGGGAGGGGGTGGGATATGGAGATTGGGTGGTGGGAATTGTGTGGAGTTGTACCCCTCCACCCTATGGTTTTGTTAATTAATCCTTTCTTAAATAAAAAAAAATTAATTAACTAAAAAAACAATTATACTGTAAAAAAAAAAAAGAATACTACTCAGTTATTAAGAACAATGAACCCACCTTCTCTGACCCATTTGGATGGAGCTAGAAGGAACTATGTTAAGTGAGATAAGCCAGAAAGACAAAAATGAGTATGGAATGATCCTACTCATAAATAGAAGTTGAGAAAGAAGAACAGAAAGGGAAATGCAAAGCAGAATTTGACTGAGTTTGGAGTATTGCACCAAAGTAAAGAACTCAGACCTTTGGTAGCAGGAATGGTATTAATATAGACTCCTATTAATTTATAGTCTTACAAATCACTATTTAGTCAATTGAGGGGATAATAGATTGAATGTTTCAAAGTTTTTGGTGCATAGATCTAAATAAAAATATCTTTAAAGATATGCTTAGATTGGACAAGGAGTATTCATATTATTCCTCTCAATTCATTGGGTAATGGCATGACCATCACTCAAAATTTCACAGTAGCATCCTATAAAGCCTATCAAATTATTGCCTGAGGCCAACAGCTACCATGCAAGTGGGCTGAAAGTATTGTCTGAGGAGATGTCAGAGTTGAGTATAGGAGTATAATGCTGAATCAGGGCATAGAGTAGGTCCCAAATGGAAGGAAAGTATAAAAATACTGTTAACCTTAAACCTTATCAATCAAACATGAAGACCCCAAATCTCATCTGCTCTATTATTATCTTTTTAAATTTTAAAAAATATTTATTTATTTTCCCTTTTGTTGCCCTTGTTCTATTATTACCTTTATGTTCCTGATTATTAAACAATTTGTTGTGCTTCATATCTTAAAGCTTTTCAGCCACCAAACTGCAGATGTTACAATGATGCCAACCTAACTTCCCTGGACAGTGGACCTTACCAATATGTCCTGGAACCCCACCTCCCCAGAGCCCTACCCCACTAGTGAAAGATAGAAACAGGCTGGGGGTATGGACACACCTTCCAAGACCCATGTCCAGCAGAGAAGCAATTACAGAAGCCAGAACCACCACTTTCTGCATCCCATAAAGAATTTTGGTCCATACTCTCAGAGGGATAAAAATAGGGAAGATTTCAATGGAGGGGATGGAGTATGGAATTCTGGTGGTGGTATATGAAATTGTACCCCTTCTAGCCCACAAACTTGCTGGTCTTTAAAAAAAAATCAAATTAAACAAACAAACAACAACAAAAACCGCTAGGAGTGTGGGCACCAGCTGCTGCTTGGTGAGAATAAGAGATGCTGGGGAGAGCTGTTCCCTGAGCCAGGCTCAGCAGTGGCTTCTCCTGCACCTGGCACCTCTCTTTCCTACCTGCCTTCCCAGTGGGGCTCCTTGGCTCCCCTACCCCCTCCCACCTGCCATTGCGGCTGAGAGTTCTAGCTGCTTTGTTGTGTGGACCCTGGGCATTGCTTGGAGTTCCAGCGCTGCTAGGAGATGCCACGAGGACAGAGGTAGGACCGCCGTGTCTGAGAAATGAAGCGAATTTTGGGGCTCAGGAGCCAGACAAGCGTCCATGTCCTTGAGGTTGATGACAGGAGTGGTTACCTCCTTGAAGATGCAGACATTAAAAAGATCCAGAAGGCTACCATTCTTGGCGACTCCGAAAAAATTAAAAATTTGTTAGGGCATTCAAAACACAAGTTAAACTCGAGAGACCAACAGAACAGGTAAGAGGTGGATTTGGGCTCATGTGCACCTACACCTCAGCCTAGGGGTGGAGCCTCCTGGGGGCATCTCACCCTGCCTTCTGGACCACAGCAGGATCCTGAGCCTCATCTGCTCTAAAGACAGCGGCTAGACAAGAATATTAGCTTTTGGCCTGATTCATACATACTCCTATAGGACACTTTACAGACATTTTCAAAATGAATTAACTAATAATTATAGAAACCAAGAGCATCAAGTATAATTATTTTATTTATTTTTATTTTATTTCATTTTATATTTCCCTCCAGGGTTACTGCTAGGGCTCAGTGCCTTCACTATGAATCCACTGCTCCTGGAGGCTATTTTTTTTTCCTTTTTTGTTGCCCTTGTTGTTTATCGTCATCGTCGTTGTTCTTATTGTTGTCATGCCGTCACTGTTGTCGAATAGGGCAAAGAAAGATCGAGAGAGAAAGGGAAGACAAATTGGGAGAGAGAAAAACACACACCTGCAGACCTGCTTCACCACTTGCGAAGCCAGGCCCCTGCAGGTGGGGGTCAGGGGTTCCAACCAGGATTCACAAGCATGTCCTTGAGCTGAGAGCCATGTGAGCTTAACACACTGCATTATCACCCGGTCCCTAATTATTTTATTTTTGACATATATATTCCTATACCATTATGTTATATGTTACAGAAAGATGCCTAAGAAGAATAACTCTCACAATAGATCAGCTCTTAGGCCAAATGTCCAATAGACACTAGTGTGTATTTTATGTCCCTGTGCATTTTCCCAACGGGCATTACAAGGAAACTTTGAAGTTGGATGGTGGCTCTGTATTGTTCTTGACTCACAAGAGTCATTGACTTAAGATGCTAGCCTTTCTTGTGTTTATCAATTTTTTTCATAAGCTGGACAAAAATATCAGGGTTTTAACATTTTTTAGTAATACCTGCTCCCTGTTTTTGATTCCTGTAATGAAATAAGAGATATTTGGGGGAACAGGCGGTGGTGCAACTGGTTGAGCATAGGTAGTACAGTGCGCAAGGACCCGGGTCTGAGTTCCTCGTCCCCATCTGCAGAGGGAAAGCTTTGCATGTGGTGAAGCAGGGCTGCACGTGTCTCCCTGTCTCTCTCCCTCTCTATCTCCCTGTTCTATCTCGGTTTCTGACTGTCTCTGTCAAATAAAGATAATGAAAAATATTAAAAAAAAAATAGGGACCAGGTTATGGCACACTTGGTTGAGTACACATGTTACAAAGTGCAAGGACCCAGGTTCAAGACCCCGGTCCCTACCTGCAGGGGGAAAGCTTCACAAGTGGTGAAGCAGACCTGTAAGTGTCTCTTTGTCTTTCCCCTTCTTTATCATACCCTTCCCTCTTAATTTATGGCTGTATCTATCCAATAAATAAATAAAAATAAGAAAAAAATTTTTTAAAATATATGGGAGCTCCCCATTGAAAATCTTAATAAAAAAATAAATATTTGAGATAGTAGACAAAGACCTTTAGAAGCATGAAAATCCATCATACATTCTGACAATCTGTTTATTTAGTTATGAAAAGTGGCACATGGAACAGAATAGAAAATGCCAAAACATCCAAATCTATGTCAGATATTAGAATTTGATACTGCTCGATTTCCATATTAATAAAAGAAGGTGAATTATTCATAAATCATGGAGAAATACCTGCTATCTCACAAAAACTACCTAGATTTTTGCATCTAATGCACATTGCAGATGGAACAGTAATAAAATCTTTTTTTTTTTTTTTTAATTTTTTTTAATATTTATTTTATTTATTTATTCCCTTTTGTTGCCCTTGTTGTTTTATTGTTGTAGTTATTATTGTTGTTGTTGTTGTTGGATAGGACAGAGAGAAATGGAGAGAGGAGGGGAAGACAGAGAGGAGGAGAGAAAGATAGACACCTGCAGACCTGCTTCACCGCCTGTGAAGTGACTCCTCTGCAGGTGGGGAGCCGGGGTTCGAACCAGGATCCTTATGCCGGTCCTTGTGCTTTGCGCCACCTGCGCTTAACCCGCTGCACTACAGCCCGACTCCCCGGAACAGTAATAAAATCTTTAAATGTACAAAATAAAAAAAATTATTAGAAGAGAGGGAGAGAGAGGCTGGGAGTATAGGTTGACCTACCAATGCCCATGTTCAGCAGGGAAGCAATTACAGGAAGCTAGACCTTCCACCTACTGTACCCCATAATGACCTTGCAACCATACTCCCAGAGAGATAAAGAATAGGACAGCTATCAAGGGAGAGGATTATATATGGAGTTCTGGGAGTGGGAACTATGTGGAATTGTACCCCTCTTATCCTATGATCTTGTCAATATTTCCATTTTACATATAATTAAATATAAATAGAAATTTTAGAAATAAGAGTATCAGAAGGAGACATCTTTTTCTTTGTTATGCTTCCTACACCTTTCCTAAAAACTATTTAAAATGCAAAGATACTGAAGGTTTATTTAGCATTAAAGTTTTTTAGTTTTTATTTTTTTTTACATTTATTTATTAATTTTCCCTTTTGTTGCCCTTGTTGTTTATCGTTGTTGTTGTTGTTGTTGTTGTTGTTATTGCTGTCATCGTTGTTGGATAGGACAGAGAGAAATGGAGAGAGGAGGGGAAGACAGAGAGGGGGAGAGAAAGATAGACACCTGCGGACCTGCTTCATCACCTGTGAAGCGACTCCCCTGCAGGTGGGGAGCCGGGGGCTCGAACCGGGATCCTTATGCCGATCTTTGTGCTTTGCGCCACCTGCGCTTAACCGGCTGAGCTACGCTCGACTCCCAGTTTTTATTTCTTATATATATATATATATATATTTTTTTTTTGCCTCCAGGGTTATTGTTGTGGCTTGGTGCCTGTACTATGACTCCACTGCTCCTAGAGGCTATGTTTTCCCTTTTTGTTGCCCTTGTTGTTTATCATTGTTGTTGTTATTATTGCTGTTGTTGAATAGGGCGGAGAGAAATTGAGAGAAGACAGGAAGACAGAGGGGAAATAAATAGACACCTGCAGACCTGCTTCACCACCTGTGAAGAGACCCTCCCCCCCCCCCATAGGTGGGGACCTGGGGGCTCAAACCAGGACCATGTGCATTTAACCAGCTGGGCTACTGCCTGGTCCCCTTATGATTTTTTTCTTTAAAATGAAATGTCTGTATTGGATGATGATACAAATAAAACATGGCTTCCATGCAAAAATACAAATACTTTGATTAATAACAGAACATCATTTTATAGCGAATCCTTTTAAGTCAGTAAGAACCAATTATATTTTGAAATTGGGAAAAGTTCTTTTATTTTTATGTATTTTTTATTTAATTGATTTAATAATTATTGACAAGATTGCAAAAGATAAGAGGGGTACAATTTCTCATAATTCTCACCACCAGAGTTCCATATCCCATTCTCTCCATCAGAAGAGATCCATTCACATTCTCCTTCTCCTTCTCCTTCTCCTTCTCCTTCTCCTTCTCCTTCTCCTTCTCCTTCTTCTTCATTTTATCTTCTTCTTTGCTTTGGTTCACTTTTATTAATATAACAAATCTTGAAAAAAAAAAGGAAAAGGAAAGAAGCAATATACTTCAGGGGCCGGGTGGTGGTGCACCTGGTTGAGTGCACATGTTACAGTGTGCAAGGACCCAGGTTTGAGTCCCCTTCCCCACCTGCAGGGGGAAAGCTCCACAAGCAGTGAAGCAGTGTCACAGGTATCTCTCTGTGTGTATCTCTATCTCCCTTTACCCTCTCAATTTCTGGCTGTCTCTATCTTATAAATAATGATAATAAAAAAAAATTTAACGGGGCCAGGTGGTGGTGCACCTAGTTGAGAGCACAGGTTACAGGGTGCAAGCACCTGGGTTTGAACCCCCGGCCCCCACCTGCAGGTGGGAAGTTTCACAAGTGGTGAATCAGGGCTGCAGGTGCCTCTCAGTCTCTCTCCCTCTCTATATCCCCTTCCCTCTCAATTTCTGGCTGTCTCTATCCAAATAAGTAAATAAAGATGATTTTTAAAAATATATATATATATATATTTCATTCAATAAGATAGAAATTGTGAGGAAAGGAGGAGATAGAGAGGGAGAGAGAAAGATGCACACCTGCAGTCCTGCTTCACCACTCATAAGCTGTTGCCTCTGCAGTCAGGGAATGGGTCTTGAACCTAGGTTCCTGTGCATGCTAATATGTGTGATCAACTGGGTACATAACTGCTTGTTCCCCCTTATTCTATATTTACTGAAACTATGGACCTTCTAAGGGCTAAACAACCAGTGCTAAACAGGACATGGTGGAGGCTGCAGGGCACTGAGCAACAGTGCTCAGCTCCCAGCCTAGTTGCCCTGTCTGGTGTCTTTCAGTTTTGTCTGGGTATACAACCCAGGATAAGGTTCTGATTCCAGAGCCAGAACCCTCACTCAAGGACAGAGCAGGACTCAACTCCAGCTCTGATATGAGGAGAATCAGTTCAACCCCAGGGGAAGCCATGCTGGAGGTTGAGGGCAGAGTCTGGTGTCCAGTCTACCTAAAAGGAGACAAGATAGGTGCTGGGGAAGCCTTTCTGCAGCTTAAGGCCTGGGATCCTATGAGGATGTGGAGGACTCAGCCAGAGACCTTGGCCTCAGGGCTCCTTCCAACTATATTCCTGCATCTTTGAAGCAGCCCCTCCACCTGCCAGCCCTGGGGACCCACACTCACCACCCTGCGCATGGCTCCTGGCTCTCAGCAGCATTCTTCTGCTGTCAGAGTCATCTTTCCATGAGCAGCTCCTTAGGGAGAGAAACAGGAGTTCTGGTGGCACAGGGGTGCATTCTCTGCTGTCTGAAAAGAGGAGTTTTGCTTTTTTTTTTTTTTTAAATTTAATGATGTATAATCAAATTTACCTTGTTTTCCAGCAGGACTATTGCTTCATTATATAAAAATAGTACCATCAGTGGAGAAAGTATTGGGCTCTCAAGCATGAGGTCCTGCAATCAATCCCTCAAAACATATGTACCAGAGTGTTGTCTGGTTCTTTCTCCTCTTTTCTCATTAATAAATATCTTTTAAAAATTGTACCATCAAACATATTGTACTGCAAAAATTAAGACAGTACTGTTGGTCTGGAACTACTGTTGGTATGCAACTACTTCTCCTCCACTGCCAATTATTTCCAGTAAATATCACTAAATACTGTGAACAGGCATGGTTGTGAGCATCTACATTATAATGAATTACGATATTAGTGCTGTCTTTGAATTACATTATTTTTCAGCTAGACATTCTCATAAAATTAGATATTATAACTGAAGACTGGTCTATATATAATCGGGTGTTATGGGAAAAAAAGAACTATGTCATGCTCGTATGCAATAGTTAATAAGTTAATGGGTAGCTTAACCCAGTAGCATTGCTGTAAGTAATTTCTCCTTCTATTGCTCTTCTTAGAAGTTGTTAATTAAAGTCTAATAGCTATGAATAATTTAAAGCACCTGTGCTAGATTTTTCTTTTTTTAACCTGAGCACTGATCAACCCTGCCTTATGGTGGTGAGGAGGAGGTCTGAACCTGGGACTTTGGAGCCTCAGGCTTAACAATCTGTTTTTATAACCATTATGCTATCTACCCCATCCTCCTTGATAGAGTTGAGGTATTATTATTTGTTTTTTTTACTAAAGCACTGGTCAGGCCAGCCTTATGGTGGTATAGGGATTGAACCTGGGACTTTGGAGGCTCAGGCATGAGAGACTCTTTGCATAACCATTATGCCACTACCCCCACAATTTCATGTATTTTTCATATGCTTCCTCACTCATTAGATCATCCAGTTCTGAAGGATGACTCCCTGTCATCTTGATCAGCCACCCATCTATATAATAAGATTTATTCCTGAGTCCTGGATTTTCTCCAGGAGTCCCATTAATTTCAGTTACTTTATCCTGGTAGAGGTGTGTGTTGGAGGGCAGCTTAGGGAAAGCAGCACCCCTCCCTCTGCATCATGGAGGAAACTAGAGGGACAGAGGCAGAAGACAGAAGCACCACTGCCTCCCTACCAGACTGCAAAAAAAAAAAAAAAAAGTCACAAAATGCTGATGTGGGATCACCTAAAGACACATCCCCTGAGGCTCCTGCCCTTCCCCAAGAAACTTTAGAGCTTGCAAGACCCGGAGGTTCTGGCCTCCCTCTCTCTTAGTCTCAGTGTATCCATGCTACATGGCTTGTGCTTCCTTTTTTCCTGCCCTTACTTCCTCACAATAATTTTTCATCACCCTGAAATATGACTGGCTCTCTTGCAATTTCCCTGTCAGAGTCAGTCTGGAATTCCTGCAGGAGGGAACAAGAATGGTCCCAGTTAGCTACTGTCTCCCCCTTAACAGTGAGTCTAGTTAAGTAGCAGCTTGTGCACTTTGCAAAGTAGCAAAGTCATCTGTTCCATTTGGTCTCAAGTTCAGGTAGACTACACTAAGCCACATCTTCCAAAGCTTCCTGTGCAACACTGCTGAAACCGGACCTGCCAATATACATGGATATCTTCGCCCACCCTGTCCAATGCTTGACGTCTCATCACCCAATCTGGTCCCCTAAGCCTACACTGAACTTCTCTGTTCCAGTCTCTTGGAAACAGAGCTGGCAGTCAGCTGAGGTAAAGAACAAACACCTCATCACAGACCCCTGCGAGCGTCAACCCGGCTTTGACCTAGCACGTTATGATTGGGCCCTCCTCAATCGCTATCGAACAGGCCATGGCCGGTTCGCCGCTATGTTCCAATGGCTGGGGAGCCAGAGA
The DNA here is from genome assembly GCF_950295315.1 of Erinaceus europaeus. Lineage (NCBI taxonomy): Eukaryota > Metazoa > Chordata > Mammalia > Eulipotyphla > Erinaceidae > Erinaceus > Erinaceus europaeus. The sequence continues at coordinate 10,483,416 of NC_080184.1, read as the reverse complement.
CGACCCGAACTGCCCCTGTGGCTCCAGACAGACTAGGACCCACATAGTCAATGACTGCCACCTCTCCAGATTCAAAGGAGGTCTCGAAACTTTACATCAGGCTCAACCTGACGCTGTTGACTGGCTACGGAAGAAGGGCAAACGCTAGAAGAAGAAGCTGCTGAATCTTCTAGAAGACTATTTAGGAGAAAGATCCAGCCATTTCTGGTTTTCAGTGTTCCGCAGGCACACCCTCTAGAGAAGCTGATAGGACAGTATTCCTGTCACTTAGAAAGCTCTGCTGTTGATTGGGTTTAAACATTATGCAATCAGAAGAGGAGTAGTGTGAGCATGGCAAGGGCTTCATCCAATCAACTGTGAGACAGTGGGCATGAACCAATCTGGGCTGTCGGTGGGTGGTGCAGACAGTCTAGGCCAGAAGACACTCCAGGAAGTAAGACCCACTAGCGATCCGTCCTGTGTTTCTGGGAGCCCCACTTTCCTCTGTGTTTCTCTCCGTTTCTGCTGATTTGCACTTTGGAGAGGAGACGTCAGGAAGTTCAGCACTGGATGGAGTATGGTAAGTGTCCCTCATTGAGGCTGAGTTTGGGAGGGGTAACTTAAGTCTTCCCAAAATATTCTGGAATGCAGCCTCGTGTCTGGGCCTCTCTCTGGTCAGTCCGCCATATCCACCCCGAGACTGGATTCCTCTTGTGCTGTCCCGATTCTTGTGGGGGAACTAAACACAGGGCGCTCTATGGAGAGGGGGTGAGATCACTCCTGCTTTCCCTCCCCCGCTTGTGTGTGTCAGTGATGCAGTTTCTTGGTCCAGTCTCCTTCCCTACTGAGTGTCTTAGGGTCTGGCCCAAGGTGAGGAGAGCAAGGAAGGAAGGACCTGCTGACCCCAGGCAAGATGGTCACGTTGGGGAGTCAACATAATTATTTCTTACCTTTATTTTTCTTCTTTTAAATATTTATTTATTTTCTTTCTTGTTACCCTTGTTGTTTTATTGTTGTAGTTATTGTTACTGGATAGGACAGAGAGAAATGGAAAGGAAGGGAAGACAGAGATGGGGAGAGAAATATAGACACCTGCAGACCTGATTCACAGCTTGTGAAGTGACTTTCCTGCAGGTGTGGAGCCGGGGCTCAAACCGGGATCCTAATGCTGGTTCTTGAGCTTTGCGCCAGTTGCGCTGAACCCATTGACCTAACGCCCGATCCCCTACTTTTATTTTTCTTAGTGATAAATTGTAGATTTGTGTTAAATTATCCCTGGATCAGCTTCATTTGAATCCAGCTTCATTTGAATCCACTTCATTTGAAGTGTTTCAGAATTGTCCTGTCTTGTAATAAGGCTGTCAGTGAATCCTATAGTTTTTTTTTTTTTTTTTTTACCCAGAGCACTGTTCAGCTCTGGTTTATGGTAGAGAGGGGGATTCAACCTGGGACTTTGAAGCCTCAGGCATAAGACTTTGTTTGCATAACCATTATGCTATCTTCCCTCTGCCTGTTGGAGAATCCTAAGCAGTCCCCCACCTTAACGTCAGGGCCATGAAGAGATGCTTGAAGAGTGTTCACACACTTATAGTGGCCTCATTGTAGTGTGCAGAAATTGAGAATATGGGGTCCTGCTCACTGCCTGTTCCAAGCTGGGAAACAGAATTTGTTATTGTTTTTTTTGTTCCTCATAATTTTATCATAACACTGTTCGTTTCTGATTTTCGATAATCTGGAGATTGAACCAGAGACTTGGGTGTCTCACTTGAAAGTGATTTGCATACCCACCCTACTAATTAGCTCAGCTACTTGTAGTTATATTAAATAATATTTTTATTGATTAATTTTGGCTAGATTCAGGGAGAAACTTGAATGGTAGTGCAGGATAGAAAGGGAAAGATAGGGGGCTGTGCAGTAGAGCAGCAGGTTATGTGCATGTGTAGGGAAGCACAAGGACCAGAATAAGGATCCCAGTTTGAGCCCCAGGCTCCCCACTTGCAGGGGTGTCACCTCACAAGTGGTGAAGCAGGTGTGCAAGTGTCTATATTTATCTTCCCCTTTCTGCCTTCCCCTATCTCAATTTCTCTGTGTCCTATCCAACAATGACAACAATGATAAACAAGGGAAACAAAATGGGGTGGGGAGCCTCCCAGGAGCAGTCTATTTGTAGTGCAGGCCTAAGCAACAATCCTGGAGATAATAACAAAACAAAATAAATCAAAACAAAAAAATAAGGGGATGGAGAGACACACATATAGTGCTGCAGCTCCAGTCTTTACTCTTTTCCACCATCATAGACCAGAAGTTGAACCCAGGAAGTGAGCAGAGCAATGTGTGTACTCAGCCAGGTCCACTATCACCATTTGGCATCTATAATAGGTTTTCCCCCCTTTTTTTGCCCTTGTTGTTTTATTGTAGTTATTCTCGTTGTCCTTGTTGGATAGGAGATTGAGAAATGGAGAGAGGAGGGGAAGACAGAGAAGAGGAGAGAAAGACAGACACTGCAGACTTGCTTCACTCCCTGTGAAGTGACTCCCCTGCAGGTGGGGAGCCAGGGACTCGAACTGGGATCCTTAATGCTGGTCCTTGAGCTTTGCGCCATGTGTCCTTAACCTGCTGTGCTACTGTGTGACTACTCCCTTCTCACACAGAGTATGGATCGCACCATACTAATCTTTCTCTTTCTCACCTATCTCACTTAACACAATTCCTTCTAGCTCCATCCAAGATGAGTCAAAAAATGCAGTCATATTTTCACTTATATAGAGAGACAGAATGTTAAACAAACACTGAGCCATGCACAAAGCAAGAGAGGCATTCTGCATAGTGAACTTCTGCTCTTCCTCAGGCCACCAGCATAAATTTAATAATTGGATCCTAATTATCTCTCCCCAACCTGATACTGCTGCCTAGGGTTATCTAGTTTTTCCTTGATGCCCCACACCAGATCAGTGGGCTAGTGCAAACTCAGACCCCCACATTCAAGCTGGGACAGGAGTCTGTACTTTACACCCCTGGATCCATGGATAATTAGACTCAAACCCCAAAGGTATCCATGCTGGCATACAATTGAGGGCAGAGCCTGGTGTGTGTTCCCAAAGTGGGAACACAGCAGGTCTTGGGGACCTAGTCACAGCAGAGGAGACACAGTAGGGTGACTTTAATCCCCTAGGCTGCTTCCAGACAAGTCCTGTTATTTTTGAGACAACAGTTCTTGATTTTCATTCTTGGCTCCAACATACATCATCTTCCTCCCAAGTTCCTTGCTGTCTTCAGTGCAGTCTGAGCAGGGCTTGGAGAGAAAAGCAGGAACTGGCCTGACTCAGGGGCACCCTGTATGCTCTCTAGAATGTTTAAATTGTTTTCTGCTGGCATTTTCACCTCTTTTTCATGATTTCCTGTTACTACTATTCTCCCAGCTCACCCTCTTTAGAAACAGCTCTCCTGCCATATAGCCAGGTCAATGCTTCATTCAATATTATTTTGACTTTCTGATTCCTATTTCCAGGATTGAGGCACTAAAGCAATGCTGTGGTCAGAATCCTTATGAGTGTGAGAATAGCTCCATCTATTTAGAATCTAGGCTTTGGCCAGTGCTCTTTCCAGTCTGGGCTGCTTATGGGTAGTGCTTGCAACTGAAGAAAGTCACTCTAGAAAGTAAGTGCTGCTTCTCAATGTGCACAGGGTCCTTGCTTCTTCCATTTGGTTGCACATGTCTCCTGCTAATTCACTTCTTGAGGAGGACACTTCAGTGACTCCAGAGTCTGGATGTAATCATGTGACTGGTGAGTCTCAGCCTCCTGAGCTTAGATAGAAAAGGTTGCTTCAGAGAGGCTCCAATACTTCCCATAGCAGCCATGTGTCTGAGGTCACTATTCCCCCCCTTTTAAGATTTTTTTTTAATTTTTATTTAAGAAAGGATTAATGAACAAAAACATAAGGTAGGAGGGGTACAACTCCATACAATTCCCATCACCCAATCTCCATAACCCACCCTCTCCCATGATAGCTTTCCCATTCTCTAGCCCTCTGGGAGCATGGACCCAGGGTTGTTGAGGGTTGCAGAAGGTAGAAGGTCTGGCTTCTGTAATTGCTTCCCCGCTGAACATGGGCGTTGACTGGTCAGTCCATACTCCCAGTTGCCTCTCTCTTTCCCTAGTAAGGTGTGTCTCTGGAGAAGCAGAGCTCCAGGACACATTGGTGGGGTCTTCAATCCAGGGAAGCCTGGCCAGCATCCTGGTGGCATCTGGAACCTGGTGATTGAAAAGAGAGTTAACATACGAAGCCAAACAATTTGTTGAGCAATCATGGATCCCAAGCTTGGAATAGTGGAGAGGAAGTGTTAGGGAGGTACTCACTGCAAACTCTAATGTACTTCTGCTTTCAGGTACATATTTTGCAGTAGTTTATGGATACGTGTGAACATAAGCTCTCTCTCACAGAAACTGGTGTATATCTAGGTTATGGGACTTTGTTATTAAGTGAACTACCTGAGATAAAATTAGAGTGTACTATAAAAGGAAAGGTCTCACCCGAGTAATGAAGCCGAAGGGTTGTCATTCCACATGTGAAGTCTCTGGACACAGTCTGAGGTGAAGCATGTTGAGGTGGCAATCATTGCGTTGGTTAGGTTGTGATCAGCGGATGCAATATTATTTGGTTTGGATTGGGAGACACATATGGGCAAGTGGGCCCTGTCCAAGGGTTCCAGGACTGGGGGAAGTAGGGCTCTATAGTGGAGATGTGAGGTTCCTGCTGTCTTAGGGTTCAAAAAGACAATCGATAGTTAATGTTATCATCACATTATTTGGTAATTGGGTTAACTTTGAAAAGTCCTTTTGTTATGGTTTGCTGTACATTATCCAGTATCTTGTATATAGCTCTGCTATTGGATGCTTCTAATCTACTTGGTCTAGGCTTTTGAGAGAGTCCGCATATCAAATATACAGCCTATATATTAAAAGGATTCAGTTTGTGTTTTGAGAAACTTTGAGACATACAACTGATTTTCCCCCTCTCATATTAATTAACTACTGATTTATAAGTCTACATTTTGCTAGGAGTGTACATAAACACCATTCCCACCACCAAAAGACTGTGACCCATCCCTCCCACCCACTCCCACCCCCCACTGGCCCAGGAAGATGCATGTCTACCCCTCACCACAGGGTTTTTACTTTGGTGCCCTACTTACAATTTGATCAGGTCCTGCTTTTAGTTTCTCTTTCAGATCTTCTTACTCAACTTCTTTTGATGAGTGGGATCATCCCATACTCATCTTTATCTTTCTGACTTAGTTCACTTAACATAATTCCTTCTAGCTCTGTCCAAGATGGGTCAGAGAAGGTGGGTTCATTGTTCTTGATAGCTGCATAGTATTCCATTGTGTATATATACCACAGCTTTCTCAGCCACTCATCTGTTGTTGGGCACCTGGGTTGCTTCCAGGTTTTAGCTATTATGAATTGTGCTGCTATGAACATAGGAGTACACACCTCTTTTTGGTTGGGTGTTATGGAGTCTTTGGGGTATAACCCGAGGAGAGGAATTACTGGATCACATGGAAGGTCCATGTCTAGCCTTCTGAGAGTTTTCCAGACTGCTCTCCACAGAGGCTGTACCCATTTACATTCCCACCAGCAATGTAAAAGGGTTCCTCTGTCCCTACATCCTCTCCAGCATTTGTTGCTGCTGTCCTTTTTGATGTATGCCATTCTTACAGGAGTGAGGTGGTATCTTAGTGTTGTCTTAATTTGCATTTGTCTGACAATCAGTGATCTAGAGCAGTTTTTCATATGTTTTTTAGCCTTTTGGATCTCCTCTGATGTGAATGTTTTGTTCATATCCTCTGCCCATTTTTGGATGGGGTCATTTGCTTTTTTGGTGCTATGTTTGCTGAGCTCTTTATATATTTTGGTGATTAGTTTCTTGTCTGATGTCTGGCATGTGAAGATCTTCTCCCATTCTGTGAGGGGTCTTTCTTTTTGTTTAATAGTTTCTTTGGATGTGCAGAAGCTTTTCAATTTGATGTAGTCCCATTGGTTTGTTTCTGCTTTAGTCTTCCTTGCAATTGGGTTTGATTCATCAAAGATGTCCTTGAGGTGTATGTGGGAAAGTGTTTTACCAATGTTTTCCTTATTGGCTGGCCTGCTAAAGGCAGAAAATCCTATTGTTTCCAGGAGATGTGTTCAGATGTGTTCAGAGCTCAGCTGCTAGCAGCTTCTCAGTCTGCCATCTTCCGGTAACCCCCCCCCCCCTCCAGACTTTTTTTTAAAGGATTTCTCGAAAATGAAAACTAGCTGCAAGTCCTTTGATCCAATGAGAGCTATACTCAAGAAGTCTTTGGATCCGCCCTCAGGGTCGCGGTGGTCCCTGGAGACTCCCAAGAGAAAGCCCCCGAGCTACAGTGCTCCCTCCGGGTCCTCTGCCCGCTGCCCAGCAGCGCTCTGCAACCGGCGGAGGAGTTGCCTTCCCGGGCGGAGGACAATGCCCGGCCCACCCACCTTGCCCGGCGCCACCTGGGAAGTCTCTAGCAGCCACCCGCTAGTTCGTGCCACCTTTACTCTAATTCTTAACCCAAATTAAGTTATAATCACCACCTTGGTGTCACCGATATGGCCCCTTATTGACTGGCCTGCTAAAGGCAGAAAATCCTACCGTTTCCAGAAGATGTGATTGGAGCTCATGCCGCTAGCGGCTTCTCAGTCCGCCATCTTCCGGGAACCCTCAAGATTTTTTTTTTTATTCATAAGAAATATAGGAGGAGGGAGAAATAAACTTACATCACCATGATATATATGCTGTCCAGGATTGAACTCAGGACATCTCATTTGAAAGTCCACAGCTTTATCCATTGTGCCACCTCCTGGACTACCCTTCCTTATTTCTAACCCAATGATCCATCTTAGGCCTCAGTGTGGATTCCTATGACCTGTCTTGGCTACTCCTGAGGTTCTCAATTCAGTGTGGTCGGTTGGCAACAAGGGGCTGCCTATTAATGTCTTTATTCTCTATTTTTGTATTTCTTTATTCATTTCATAATCTTTTAAAGTTTTTTTTCTTTCTTTCTTTTCTCCTTTCTTTCTTTTTTAAAATATTTATTTTATTTATTTATTTCCTTTTGTTGCCCTTGTTGTTTTTTATTGTTGTAGTTATTATTGTTGTTGTTGTTGTTGGATAGGACAGAGAGAAATGGAGAGAGGAGGGGAAGACAGAGAGGAGGAGAGAAAGATAGACACCTGCAGACCTGATTCACCATCTGTGAAGTGACTCCCCTGCAGGTGGGGAGCCGGGGTTCGAGCCGGGATCCTTATGCCGGTCCTTGTGCTTTGCGCCACCTGTGCTTAGCCTGCTGCACTACAGCCTGACTCTCTCTTTAGGTTTTTCTATGTATACTATTGTCATCTGAAAATAGGGAGAGTTTGACTTCTTCTCTTCCAATCTGTATCCCTTTAATTCCTTGCTCCTGCCTGCTTGCTACAACAAGAACTTCCAACACTATGTTGAATAGTAATGGTGATAGTGGGCAGCCCTGTCTAGTACCTGATCCGAGGGCAAATGCTTCCAGTTTTTCACCATTGATATGATGTTGGCTGTAGGTTTGCTATATATAGAGTTTGCTATCCTCATGAATTTTCCATCTATTCCCATTTTTGTAGTGTTTTGTTCATAAAGGGATGTTGTATAGTGTCAAAGGCTTTCCTGCATCTATTGATATGACCATGTGTTTGATGTGGTGGATCATGTTGATTGATTTACGTATATTAAACCATCCTTGCATACCTGGGATAACCCCACATGGTCATGATGAACAATCTTTTTAATATACTGCTGTATCCGGTTGGGTAGAATTTTGTTCAATATTTTCGCATCGATGTTCATCAGAGATATTGGTCTGTAGTTTTCGTTTTTGCTTGTGTCCCTGTCTGCTTTTGGTATCATGGTGATGTTGGCTTCATAGAAGCTGGCAGGGAGTATTCCAATGTCTTCAATCTTCTGGAAGACTTTTTAAAGTAGAGGTATTAGTTCTTCTTTGAAGGTTTTGTTTGTAGAATTCATTTGAAAAACCATCTGGTCCATGACTTTTATTTTTGGGAAGATTTTTGATAACTGTTTCAATTTCATTAGCTGTGATGGGCCTATTCATGTTATCTAATTCCTCTTTACTTAATTTTGGAAGTTGGTAGGTATCTAAAAATCTTCCATTTCTTCCAGGTTCTCTAGCTTGGTGGCTTAAAGTTGTTCATAGAAACCTTGCATGATATGTTGAATTTCTGGAGTGTCTGTTGTGATATCTCCTCTTTCATTTAGTATACAGTTTTTTTGCGTCTTCTTCCTCTTTTGTTTTGTGAGTCTGGCTAATGGTTTGTCGATTTTGTTCACTCTTTCGAAGAACCAACATTTACTTTCATTAATCTTTTGTATGGTTTTCTTATTTTCAATGTTATTGATTTCTGCCCTAACTCTAGTGATTTCTGTCCTTCTGGTTGCTTTAGGGTTCCTTTGTTCTTCTTCTTCTAGGTCTTTAATATGTGCATTCAGGCTGTTTATTTGTGCTTTTTCTAGTTTCTGAATGTGTGCTTGTATGGCTATGAACTTCCCTCTCAGTACTGCCTTAGTTGTGTCCCAAATATTTTGACAGCTTGTGTCTTCATTTTCATTGACCTGTTGAAACATTTTGATTTCTTGCTTGATTTTCTCTTTTACGCAGAAGTTGTTAAGAAGTATACTGTTGTGTTTCCACATTTTGGGGCTATTCCTAATCTTTTGTTGATTGTTAAGTGTTAGTTTAGTTCCACTGTGGTCTGAGAAGATGCTTGGGATTATTTCAATGCTCTTGAATTTGCTGATGCTGTCTTTGTGGTCATCCTTGAGAATGACCCATGTGGAACTGAGTAAAATGTATATTCCAGTTTCTTGTGATTAATGACTCTGAAAATGTCCAATAGTTCTAGTTTCTCTATCTGTTCATTTTACTCCCTTATGTCTTTGTTGATTTTCTGCCTAGATGATCTGCCAAGTTGAGAGAGTGGGGTATTTAAGTCCTCTACTATGACTGTGTTGCTGTTAATATATTACTGTAGCTCTTTCAGTAGACGTTTGATGTATTTACACGGCTTCTCATTGGGTGCATAGATGTTAATAATTAAGTCCGCTTGATTGACTGATCCACTGAGCATTAAGTAGTGTCCATTTGTATTTTTTTTACTTTCTTTTTTATTTATTTATTATTTATTTATTTATTCCGTTTTGTTGCCCTTGTTGTTTTATTGTTGTAGTTATTATTGTTGTCATTGTTGTTGGATAGGAGAAAGAGAAATGGAGAGAGGAGGGGGAAGACAGAGAGAGGGAGAGAAAGATAGACACCTGCAGACCTGCTTCACTACTTGTGAAGCAACTCTCCTGCGGATAGAGAGCCGGGGCTTAAACCGGGATCCTTACTCTGGTCCTTGTGCTTTGTGCCACCTGCACTTAACCCACTGCGCTACAGCCCGACTCCCCATTTGTATTTTTTTTTAAATCTTATCTATTTTAAAGTCTATTCTTTCAGATATGAGAATAGCTCTTCAAGCTCTTTTTTGTGGTCCATTGGCTTGTATGATAGTTTTCCAGCCTTCACTTTGAGCCTGTGTTTGTCTTGTTGAGTTAGGTGGGCCTTGTTGCTTTTTATTGTTGTTGTATTTATTACTGTTTTTGTTCCTGATGACATTATTGTTAGACAGGGCAGAGAGAAATGGAGAGAGGAGGGGAAGTCAGAGAGGGGGATAGAGATGGACACCTACATAACTGCTTCAGTGCTTGTGAAGTAACTCCATTGCATTTGGGGAGCTAGGGGCTCAAACCCAGATCCTACAGCTCAACCTTGCACTTTGGTCATGTTCACTTAGCCCACCACCTAACTCACTGTCCCCCTTTAAATATGGTTGTTTCTTTACCCCACTGAATTCTGTGAGTGCATATATTGGTTACTATCCCTTTACCTGATGTCTGTCATGTAAATTTTTTTTTTCATTTGATACTGTGTCTGTCAAGCTAATGGCACCATTTATTATGTAAAATATTTGAAGTTTTATTTAGTTCCATTGGTAATTTTTTCCCCTTTTTTTATTCTTGCTATTGAGATCTATATAGGCTCTATAGTGGAAATGTGAGGATCCTGCTGACTTAGGGTTCAAGACGACAATGCATAGTTATTGTTATCATCACATTATTTGGTAATTGTTTTAACTTTTAAAGGTCCCTTTGTTAGGACTTGCTGTACAATATCAAACATCTTCTATGTAGCTGTGCCACCAGTTGCTTCTGTTCGCCCTGTTCTAGGCTTTTGAGAGAGTCAACATATCAAAGACTCAGCCTCACCATCTCTTGTTTTTTTGTGATGCATAGAGAAATGGTGCTCATGCTACAGTTATAATACCAATCATTATATCACCTTATAGGCCATGAATGTAATGTATTTTATGAACAAGTTACCTAATATATGTTTGCAGATTAATCAGTGATTTTATAAAATTGAGAGTGGATGTCTAATATTTTGTCAGTATGAAGTGTTTTTTTAATTTTATAGATGTTCCCTTTTGTTGCCCTTGTCTTTTTTTTTTTGTTCTTTTTTTTTGTAGTTATAATTTTTTGTAGTTATTATTATTGTCATTGACTGAGAGAAATAGAGAGAGGAGGGGAAGACAGAGAAAGGGATAAAAAGACGTATTTAGACCTGCTTCACTGCTTGCAAATCAATCTCTCTGCAGGTGCAAATCAACCTCTCTGTAGGTGCGAAGCTAGGGTCTTGAACCATTATCATTATGCTGGTCCTTGTGCTTCACACCATGAGTACTTAACCTGCTACAGTACTGCCCGACTCCCTGAAGTGTTTTCTCACAAAAATATGCTTCATATATTTTAGTGCTCAGTGACCTATGAAGATATAACTGTGGTATTCACTCAAGAGGAGTGGACACTATTAAATCCTTCAGAGAAGAAACTCTACAGAGATGTGTTGTGGGAAAACCATAGGAATTTTCTCTCAATAGGTAATTATAATCTTCATTCATTCATTTGTCAATTAGAAGAAATATTTGTCCACCACTGTTCACCATTGTAAATTTAATATATATAAATGATTTGTAATACTTTTTTCATTTTTAGGAAAATTACTAGAGGAACATTCCACCAATAAGCAGCACCATAACCACCAAGGAAGTAAACAAAGGTTTGAGTACATTGCATAATACAATCATTTTAAAGTAATTAAAATTTATAACCACTGCTGCCAATATATAATTCTTAAGCTATTTCATCAAGAATGATGCCATGAGTATGTTATGGAGTAGTTGGGCATATGACTTAAATAGTGATCGATGTGACATCATGCCTAACATCCTCATTTTAATCACTGGCAACACATGTACCATAGTGATTTTATGGATTGTCACTTTTCTCCACTTCATAGAAAAATCTCTCCCACAAATAATAAGCAAATGGAAGCTATAAGAAATAGATCAGTGGGGAGTTGGGCAGTAGCCCAGGGGGTTAAGTGTTCATGTAGCAAAGCGCAAGGACTGGTTTAAGGATTCCGGTTCAAGACCCCAGCTTCACACCTGCAGGGGAGTTGCTTCACAGGTGGTGAAGCAGGTTTGCAGGTGTCTATATTTTGCTCCTTCTCTGTCTTCTCTTCCTCTCTCCATTTCTGACTGTCCTATCCAACAATGATGATGTCAATAATAACAATAATAACTACAACAATAAAACAACAAGGGCAACAAAAGGGAAGTAAATAAATATAAAAAAATAGATTAGTGAAACTCTGTGTTTATGAAGTAGTATGGTTGAGAAGAGTAAGCATATCTCCTATAAATTAATAACTACTTTTATAGTGTTTACCTGTAGTCCGTAGTAGTGGAGAATTTGAAAACAAAGACATAATATTTTCAAAAGTATTTCAATGAATAAATTCACTTGTTTTCAATTCAAAATTAAAATTCAATTTGTTTTCAAAGGTATTTCAATGAATAAATTCAAAATACCTGGAAATAAATTATTAGTTATCGTTTAATGCATTTGTGTATTGTATAAAGTGATTTAGTATTTACCAACATTTTCTTTCAGCTTTGTCTTACGTTTTACTGTTAAATTAGTCTTTTTTAATTTTAAATTATTGTCCTTATGCTGTTAGTAGAGTAATTTCATATATTTTGATAATATCTGTGTTTTTTTGGTTGTTTATAATAATGACTTGCATTTTCCTTTAAAAATAAGAATACTGTTGTTTTCATTTAAGTATCATTAAGTACCGTCTCTCTCTATTTTACAGAAATATCGTCAATTATCTTCAGCTACATGAAAGAGCTCACAATGGAGAGAAAGCCTATGAATGTAAACAATGTAGTAAAGCATTCAGTTCAGCCAGTCATCTTATGGTACATGAAAGAAGTCACAGTGGAGAGAAACCCTATGAATGGAAACAGTGTAGGAAAACATTCAGTTGGGCCAGTGATCTTAGGGTACATGAAAGAACTCACAGTGGAGAGAAACCCTATGAATGTAGACAATGTAGTAAAGCATTCAGTCCCGCCTGTCATCTTCAGAGACATGAAGGACCTCATAGTGGAGAGAAACCCTATGAATGTAAACAATGTAGGAAAACATTCAGTCGGGCCAGTGAGCTTCAAAGACATGAAAGAAGTCACAGTGGAGAGAAACCCTATCAATGTAAACAATGTAGTAAAGCATTCAGCCAGTCCAATAATCTTAGGGCACATGAAAGTACTCACAGTGGCGAGAAGCCCTATAAATGTAAACAATGTAATAAAGCATTCAGTTTGGCCCGTTATCTTAGGGTACATGAAAGAACTCACAGTGGAGAGAAACCCTATGAATGTAAACAATGTAGTAAAGCATTCAGTTTGGCCAGTTATCTTAGGGTACATGAAAAAACTCACAGTGGAGAGAAACCCTATGCATGTAGGCAATGTAGTAAATCATTCAGCAAGTCCAGTAATCTTCAGAGACATGAAAGAACTCACAGTGGAGAGAAACCCTATGAATGTAGGCAATGTAGTAAACCATTCAACAAGTCCAGTAATCGTAGGGTACATGAAAGAACTCACAGTAGAGAGAAACCCTATGAATGTAAACAATGTAGTAAAGCTTTCAGTTTGGCCAGTTATCTTAGGGTACATGAAAGAACTCACAGTGGAGAGAAACCCTATGCATGTAGGCAATGTAGTAAATCATTCAGCAAGTCCAGTAATCTTCAGAGACATGAAAGAAGTCACAGTGGAGAGAAACCCTATGAATGTAGGCAATGTAGTAAACCATTCAACAAGTCCAGTAATCTTAGGGTACATGAAAGAACTCACAGTGGAAAGAAACCCTATGAATGTAAGCAATGTAGTAAAGCATTCAGTTTGGCCAGTTATCTTAGGGTACATGAAAGAACTCATAGTGGAGAGAAACCCTATGAATGTAAACAATGTAGTAAAGCATTCAGTTTGTCCAGTTATCTTAGGGTACATGAAAAAACTCACAGTGGAAAGAAACCCTATGAATGTAGACAGTGTACTAAAGCATTTGCCTCGGCCGGTAATCTTCAGAGACATGAAAGAACTCACAATGGAGAGAAACCCTATGAATGTAGACAATGTACTAAAGCATTTGCCTGGGCCGGTAATCTTCAGAGACATGAAAGAACTCACAGTGGGAGAAACCCTATGAATGTAAACAATGTAGGAAAACATTCAGTTGGGCCAGTCATCTAAGGGTACATGAAAGAAGTCACAGTGGAGACAAACCCTATGAATGTATACAATGTAGGAAAACATTCAGCCAAGTGAGTCATCTTGGGTACATGAAAGGACTCTTGGAGAGAAATCCTATGTATGTAATCAATAGAAAAGACAGGAAAAAATCAATGGAGCCAGTACCCCCTCCCTATGATTCACTTCAGTCAGTGTTACACAAACTCCTGCACTAAATCTGGTCCCCAGATCATATTGTTGGGGTTTATAGTTAACAATATATGGTTACGTATCAGCAGAGTTCAGAATTAAAATCACTGGGAAACAAGTCTTCAGATTGTGAAGCAGAATGAAGTGACCTGAGGGCATGCAGATGGTTTTTACAGGGTAGAATAGGCCCAGTGAATTGTAGTCGTGGCTTATTTTACTGATCAATAACATGGAAGATGACTACTATATGAACTCACTCAACTGGAATTCATATAAGTGAGGTTCCAGAACTTGCCCAAAAGAAAGATTAAAAAAAACAAGACAGAAACAAAGGGACCGTGTCCATTACATTATAAGAACTGTAATTGTTATCTTTGAGAATCTGGGGACATAAAACTTTGATGTTGGATGTGGTGTGGAGCCATACTCTGTAACTTTACTATCTGGAATTCCACTGTTAGTCACAAATAAATGTTGCATAAAATCATTTCTCGATATATTTTGAATTGTTCATCTGAGTATTAAATTTATATATGCACACATTTATATCCAAACTGTATATACCACTGAATTGCCTTGTCCATCCCAAAATATTTTCCATTTAGGAACACAAACCTAATTATCTAGCTTGGACAATAAAATCCTCTTCCCTTATTTTTCATTCATAAACGTAATCAAGTATAAGATGTCCTGCAGCCTCCCAGAAGGGCAATTAGATATCAGTATATTGGTTGGTCTGAATTAGAGGCTTCATTCTGTGGTGGTAGGAACATTTTTCTAAACTTAAAAGCATCAACTTTCTTGAACAAATTTGTCACTCACCAATGCTATCACAGACTGACAGGAAGAGTTCCTCCACACTGAAGAGACACCACATATCTCTCCATGCCTCACCTGGGCATGCAAGTCTTGGCAATGCAGAAATAAGCTCCATCCCTTAAAAGTGTAAAACAATGGCTTCTTCCTGGTAGTTACAAAGTGGAGAAACCATTCTACCGATCTGACCTGTTGTTCACCTAGAGGCCAAGTTCAGTGTGGGCAGGGCCTGGGTATGCACAGAGCCTTGTCCTTGGGCTTGGAGTCAGCAGGGCTAAGACCTCCAGAGATGCTCTGCAACTGTGCTTATCTTTCTCTAGGTCGGAGATCAGTCCTGATTCTTTCCAGGGGGCTTGAACTACATTGTGGGAGTTCAGGAGTGTGCGTTGTAGTTTGCCTCTCCACTATGTGCTCAGTGTCCTTTGACTGAAGCAGGCCACAGTCCTAGTTCAGGATCATGGTTGGGGAAATGGAGGCCCCTCCTAAAGGAGGGCTTATGGGAAGATGTGTGTGCTAGGTGGAGACAGTGGGGCCACCTCTGCAATCAGCCCACTGCCCACTTAACTCACATATGGGAGCTTGTTTACATTGTAATTATAGTCATTATTGAGTATCTAGATGCTTAGAAGGTAGAAATGATGACCTTCTGACACTTGAGGAGCTGCATCAAGGACATCACCCTGATCTTCCTGGTCAGCACAATCATGTAGTTCTCTGCCTGTGGAGGATTCAGGAGCTTACACTCTACTCCACATAAGAGGCTTGGTCTCTTTAAGAATCAGAGTGGTTTATCCAGACCTGGGTGCTAGGACAGGAAGGGTCCTCATGACTTCTGCTGGTTCAGAAGTAGATAGATTTTATCACATCATCATACTGATAATTACCTCATCTTAGTTACCCTCTGGACAAACCAGTACATCAGTTAATGCAGGGCAAACTCTGGCTGGCCTGTCTTGACCACCCCATGCTCACCAGTGTCTTGAAAACCAGAAAGGTGTCATAGGAGAGGATGAGAACAGGCTGTGGTGGCAGTAAGCAGAGTGATCACTCTGGACACTACAGTAGGGGATAGTGTATTAATTGGGTTACACAAAGGTATTCTTATACTCAAACAAGCAGGCAGAAAAAAGGAAGTATGTTTGGACCAATCATTGTATAGGTCAGTATCATGAAGTGGGAACAAGCTGGGGTAGGGAAGTTGCAGTCTTATCAGGAATGGACTGGGGCAAAGACTGATGCCTTCTCAATGGTTACACTATTTGTAGCAACACCCTTTTGTCTGCAGGACATGGAAACTTGACTGTTCTCTGCAAGAGTTTCAGTAAACAGCTCTTGCCTTTGAGACAGGTGCAAAATACTGGCAACCAGGCCAGCTGGGGAGAGGGTGGAGGGGGAGGGAGGCTCTTTGGCTCCTAGTCTCTGAGAGATAATTGTGGTGTCAGCCCTGCTCAACCTGCTATATCCCCACAATTTAAGTCATGACTTTAAAAGTAGACTTTTATTCATAACACCTCTTGCTCACACTGATGAAACACTGGACACTCACCAAGCTGAGGAGGACTGCATATGCCCCACTTACAATACAGCTACACTCTCCCAAATAGAGTGCCCAATAGGCAGAGCTGTGAGGGAACAGGTCCCACCCTGAGTCATCTTCTGAGGATGCTCTTCCTTCCCAGCTATAGCAAAAAGGAAAGCAGCAGATAGCAGGTGTCCACACACCTTTGAATTTCACATTGTGGAGTCTGAACACCAAGATGCCATTAGATCTGGGGTTTGTGAGCCCTTCCTGGGTCACTGGGACATTTGCTTTCTGGGTCTCTATCTGGAAAAGAGAAATAGTCTCTGCCTCTCTAAAAGCATGAGGAATCTGGGGAGTGTATTTCTATTCAAAACATTTTTATGAGTGTGAACCTTCTTTATGTTTTTCTTTCATATGCAGTGCTTGTAAGTGACCCCTGGGCCTCTGATCATTCACAACACTACTGCTGATCTGCCTTTCAAATAAAACTTTCTGTTGATTTCTTGAGGCTTTTATCCTAGATAAACTGGCAGCTCTTCATACCAGCTGCTTTTATTTATTGCATATGACAATCCAGTCTTTCAAGTCAATATTAGAATTTTTGAAAACACTTATCTACCAAAACTTTGATGGTGAGAATCTCTTATGTTTCCATTGAGATGATAGTCATATTGACAGACACTATTGACTGTCAGGCCAATTGCACAATGAAAAACATCAACAATAAAACCTCCCAAAAGACTAAGGGACCTAGAGGCTGGTGTCCAAGAGTTAAAGGAAATGATCATAACACTTACCCAGAACTATAAATGCTTACAAGAAGAAGCAAATCCTGTTCCTATCCTGACCCACCATAAGCCCTCTGCATCTTGCCCCAAGGCTCTCATTTTGGCAGATACGTGTCCGAATTCTTCTGCAGCCTCCACAGCTGCTTCTTTGGCCACCCCTGTTTTGGCATACACATGTCTGGATTCTCCTGCAGCCACCACAGCCACTTCTCTGGCCACTGCTTATCCAGCAGCTTTGACTTCTGTGACTCCTCCCCCCACTGTTTCACAGCTATCAGAGCAAGTCCACAGATTCCTGGTCAATGTTGCCCCCAATATACAAAAATCTCAGGCCTGGTATTCGTATTCCGCCACAGATATTAAACTTCATAAGACTAAAAAGAAAATGGAATTCATGCTCCACGGACCAGGTCCATTTTACAAGGCTTAATCCCAAACCTTAACATCCCCCAAGATTGGAGGAATGTAACTCATGGTACACCCCCAGGCCCCCTCTTCCTGCAATGGGAGGCATTTTTTTCATAACGAATGTTTACAGCAATCACGGAAAAATAGTCAAAATCAGACGGGAATTTTGATGCATTGTTTTGAATGGGTAATTTGGAAACAGGAATTCAACAGGCAGAGGCCAAGTTTACACCGAGTTATTTTGATCAGGTATGCCTTTGTGCATTACAAGCATGGGAGAGGTTAACACCACCCATGGGAGTGGCCTTAGCCCCCATTCCCTCCATTCACCAAGAACCAGATGAGTCCCTGGCTAAATTCATTGACAGGGTCCAATCGAGTTTGGAAAGAAAGATTTATAATCCTGACACCCGTTTTCTTCTCCTGTGGTCCATTTTCTGGGATCGCATGCTTCCGGATTCCTGACAGGCATGTCTCAGTCTTAAAAATGAACACCCAGATACCTGGATTTTAGCTACATAGAATATTAGATCAAGTTCGTGTTGGGAACCTATTGTGCAGGCCTATGCAGCTATCCTACATAAGCAAAAAGGGGCTTTCTTTCAGTGCGGTCGCCAAGGGCATTGACGTAGCCACGTCCAGAAAATAAACTGAGACCCCACCTCCAGTCAGGGCAACACCACCTCCAGTCAGAGCCAGAGACCCCGAATGCCTTGTCCCAGATGCCAGAAGGGGTTTCATTGGAGGAGATATTGTTGGCCAAGGTTCCATAGGAATGGCAAGCCCCTGCCAAATTTAAACTACGTGTGGGGCATCTCTTAGCCCCACCTTCAAGAGGATTGGAGCAGGTCACCCGCTTGGTGTCATGCCCTTCTTCCATAAACAAAAGCCCAGTTTGGGACCGAACCCATCACTCCACCCACCATTCCAAGTAAGAATAACAGAGGGTGAGCGGAAGGAGGAGCGTGCAGTGTGTGGGAACTCCCAGTGTAGAAATAACTGGCTGGATCAAGAGAATGGCTTGGATTCAGAGCCTGAAATTTTGTGGACCACCCCGTGTTAGAAAGGGGTCACCCAACTATGATGGTAAGGATTGGTAATACTCCCTTTAAGCGTTTGATTGACACGGGCAGACAACAACAATCTTTTTTAAAATTTTTATTTATTTATTTATTTATTTTGTTGCCCTTGTTGTTTTGTTGTTGTATTTATTATTGATGTCATTGTTGTTGGATAGGACAGAGAGAAATGGAGAGAGGAGGGGAAGACAGAGAGGGGGAGAGAAAGACAGACACCTGCAGACCTGCTTCACCGCCTGTGAAGTGACTCCCCTGCAGGTGAGGAGCTGGGGGCTCGAACTGGGATCCTTCTGCTGGTCCTTGTGCTTAACCCGCTGCGCTACTGCCCGACTCCCCAAAACAATCAGAGGTTCCCAGAGTTGGGACTCCTCCCAGGACCATGCTTACATGGTGTTGGAGGGTTGACTCAAGTTTTCCCCACATGAGATTCGCTTGTGTGGGAAGATCCAGAAGGGACTACCAGACGCTTTTGTCCTTTAATAGCTGATATAAGCACCAAATTATTGGGTAGAGTCTTGCTGGAATATTCCAAGGTATATTCACGTGACTGTACTGGTTTTTGCCTGAACCTGACAGCTACCATGCAGGTGGACCCAAGGTAATATCTAGGGAGGTGGTGTTATAGTTGGATAAAGGACTAGAAAGCTGGATCAGAGAAGAGCATATCTCCAAAACATGGGAAAAAAATATATATATAAATATTGTTATCTATGAAACCCATCAGTTTGATCTGGGGCCCATATTCAACACAGGGGCCTGTGTAACCTGTGCTTCCCTATAGGTCTTGTCAGGCTGAGCTTCACTGATGGGAGACAGATGACCCAGGACTCATGGCTGGGTTGTACACAGTATCTCTTTATTCATGCAGGATGCAGCACAATCTAAGCCGAGCTAAACTAAACTAAAAACTAAAACTAAAAACAATCTTGTCATTATATATATATATACTAGCCAAGTAGGGTGGGAACAGGATGTGACGTAGAGAGGGTGGAGAGAAAAGTGACTGGTGAATATCAGGGTGTGACAAGGAGAGGGGCAGAGCAGACAATTCTACCACTGAACCACCAATGCCCTGGAAGGGAGGGTGGTGCTTTATGTAAATGTAAAAGTGATTTATGTAAATAGACCGCAGCTTTGAGTGGGATCAAACCAATCCCATACAGGCATACCAGTGCTTAAGCAGGATTAGAGACAGAACACAGGGGGAGCTGGCATACTACCCAACAGGTCTGAGCTTGGGATTCTGTGTTCATGGCTAGGAACATTCCACGCTGCACTGATTTCAGGACCCATATTCTTTTCTTTTTTTTTTTAATTTTAATTTTTTATTTAAGAAAGGATTAGTGAACAAAAGCATAAGGTAGGGGGGGTACAACTCCACACAATTCCCAACACCCAATCCCCATAACCCACCCCCTCCCATGGTAGCTTTCCCATTCTCTATCCCTCTGGGAGCATGGACCCAGGGTCGTTGAGGGTTGCAGAAGGTAGAAGGTCTGGCTTCTGTAATTGCTTCCCCGCTGAACATGGGTGTTGACTGGTCATCAGGACCCATATTCTTAGAGTGGTAGAGTATGTTGCTCAGCCTCACTTTGGAGACTGGAGCAGCCCCTACCACTGTTGATCCACATTGATGGTGATGTCTTATAGAGAACCAAAAAAGCGTCCATGTTGTTCCAGATGAAGATGACCAGTGACAGTGACACCCCTGTGTTCTGGTCACATTGGAGCTGATGCTTCACGGTGTGATCACATTATTGATACACTCTTATTGTTGATACATTTCATTTTTTAAAATATTTATTTTATTTATTTATTCCCTTTTGTTGCCCTTGTTGTTTTATTGTTGTAGTTATTATTGTTGTTGTCGTTGTTGGATAGGACAGAGAGAAATGGAGAGAGGGAGGGGAAGACAGAGAGGAGGAGAGAAATATAGACACCTGCAGACCTGCTTCACCGCCTGTGAAGCGACTCCCCTGCAGGTGGGGAGCCGGGGTTCGAACCGGGATCCTTATGCCGGTCCTTGTGCTTTACGCCACCTGTGCTTAGCCCGCTGCACTACAGCCCAACTCCCTGTAGATACATTTCATCATGCAATTGGCCTGACAGTCAAATATGATTGTCAATATTACTATCATAGTTTTGGCATAGACTGAATTTCCTTCTGGGGTACAGAAGGTGGAAGGTCTGACCACTGTAATTGCTTCTCCACTGGATATTAATCTTGACAGGTTTCTCCATAATTCTTCCCTAGTGGGGTTGAGCTCTGGAGAGGTGAGACTTCATGAAATATTCATGAGGTTGTCTGCTTAGGGAAGTCAAGATGGCATCATAGTAGCATCTGCAACTTGGTGAATGAAAGGAAGTAGGATATAAACATCAAATGCTTTGTCAAATGTGGCAATTACCAGTGTTGTAATGGAATAACAGGAAATGCTGCTCTGACTCTCCAGGCTTCACTTGGGCATGCCAGTCCTTTGAAGTGACAGAAAATGAGCCCCTTCATTTAAAATGTAGAACAGTGGTTACTCCCTGGTAATTGTGAGGTGGAGGGACCATTCTAAAGGTCTGGCTGGGCTGACCTAGAGGCCAAAGTCAGTGTGAGCTCTTCTGGGGCTAGGGGTCCAAGCATCCCTAAACTTTCATCTGGCAGTCAGCAGGGCTGGAACCTCCATAGGTGCTCTGCAACTGTGCTTGTCTTCCTCTGGGCAAGGGAAGTCAGTCCTGCTTCTTTCCAGGGGGACTTCAGCCAATTTTGTGGGAGGAGGGGCAGCCCCTGTAGGTTGAGGCATCAGCTACAATGTGACCAGCACTCAGGGGTAGAAGAGATGCTCACAGTGCTGACTATGGGAGTGAATTCAAGTAAACCAGAAATTCCATTACCTTAGTTTCTTTATTTTGCATCTTGATCTTTTTTTTTTCATCTTGATCTTTTGCTATGTTTTCACATATTATCAAATACAGTTATCTGAAAATAACTACAAGTCACCCTTGTATTTCCTTTTTCCTAAAAGTGGAAGTTTATTTTCTTTCTCTACTTCTGTACTTCAGCAAACAACTTCTCTCAGATTGAATTATAAGTGCAGAACTGAGAATCCAGTTTTGTTCCATGAGCTGCAAATAGGAAAACCTTTCACAGTCACTCGCAGTGTTCTATTGAATATTTAGTCATTTTTCTAGAAATAATGATCCTTTGTTACTAAATGGTGGTTGCAGTATTATGAAAATTTTCAGTGCATTCTCCATTATTTTAAGTGTAACTGAGTAAGAAAACACTAGAGGAAGTAACATGCTTCTTATTCTCATAAGTCACCATTCCCTAATTGAGCCAAAATATTTGGTAAAACCATCCAAACAATCAGTGGTATTTGGTATTCATCCTGGTGAGAACTGAAGAACCAAGTAACAACTTTAGTCCAAACAAGACAGGACATACAGAGAAATTCTTCAGTGCTAAGGCTTTAGAGAAAGCCCTCAGAGTGAGATGAATGAGTGGCTTCACCTGTGAGCTCACAGAGTGTGGGTCTAGGGGAGCACAGATGTTGTCAATAATGGCTCCAAGTGACTCTAGGTGATCCTAGGTAGAAATGAGGCTTCTGGGTAATTCACCAGGGTGGAGACATAGTGTTGGTCAGTGGAGAGGTGTTAGCATATGCTCTATGGGGTGTCTAGTGGGTTCCTGCAGTCAGCAGTTCCCGTTATAGAGAATTTGTGGGTGTCTGCAGGAGGAACCTCTGAATATGAAGGAGACATTTGTCTGTTCTCCCTGGAGGAGGCAGTGTTCCTGACTCTGCTAAAACAAAGAACAGGAGAGAGTGACTGCAGCAATTCCAGGTCCTCTGCCTGTGGGTGTGGTGGGGCCAGGAAGAGCTGCTCTTGCCTCTCTGAAGGATATTCTGAAAAGGCAACGGTGATGCTTCAAGATCATCTTCCTTGAACTAAAGACTGAGGAGGAGGACTAGAGAAGGGCATGGCGTGCTCTCAGGTAAAGGCCCATTCTTGGTGGGGCTGTGCTTGTTTTTCCAGCTGATACCCCATGAATCCAGGACCTGCACAAAGGACCTTGCCTGTTTCTGCTGCTCCTTTGATTCTTGCTCATTCCCCGTTTTCATTTTATGAAAATGGCCATCCCTGGGAGTCGGGCTGTAGCGCAGCGGGTTAAGCGCAGGTGGCGCAAAGCACAAGGACCAGCATATGGATCCCAGTTCGAACCCCGGCTCCCCACCTGCAGGGGAGTCGCTTCACAGGCGGTGAAGCAGGTCTGCAGGTGTCTATCTTTCTCTCCTCCTCTCTGTCTTCCCCTCCTCTCTCCATTTCTCTCTGTCCTATCCAACAACGACAACAACAATAATAACTACAACAATAAAACAACAAGGGCAACAAAAGGGAATAAATAAATAAAAATAAATATTTAAAAAAAAAAAAAAAGAAAATGGCCATCCCTTCAGAAAATTTCCTGATATTACAGAAAGCTCTCTCCCCAGACTTGATTTCAGACAGTCTACCTGTCAGGACAATTTTATTATGACATGTGACCTTCACTTGTGAATATCCTCCCTACTGACAGCTTAGTCCAGAAGTGTGTGATATTCGGGCACATCTAATAGGATAGGAGTCATAACTAGTTTAGAAAGAAATAAGTTAAAACTTTATGTTTCCTGTGGCATTACCCATCTCTGAACAAAGGATAGAGAACACATACATGAGGCTGGGGAAGGAGCATTATTACAAAAAAAAAATTATCGTATCTGAAGTTCCCAGTTCCCAGTTTCTATCCTCAGTCCCAACAATAATCAGAGCTCAGCAGAGTTCTGGCACACACACACACACACACACACACACACACACACACACACACCAAGCATCGAGGTTGACAAGACAGCTAACATGGATATGCCACTGATCTTTGTGCACCACAGGTGAGAGCCTGGGCTTCACTGCACTGGAATAACTTTCAGTGCTATGGTTTTCATTTCTCTTTATGTGAACAACAATCAAACTGCCCAGATTGCTGGATACCTATTAATGGCTGACACAATGAAAACTAATGAAAAGAAAAATAAAAAGAGTGATAAATAGATTCCTGAGAAGAATATTTCAGAGAATGCTTGAGAGAGAATAATAACCAAAAATAAGCTTCAATCTATGAGTAAGGAATGATTTGCAGTATAAATATGCTTTTAGAGCTTTGTGATAGTGTAAGAAATATAAGCCGTCTAAATTGTGTAGGATTGATGTTAATTAGTAATTTCCAATGAAGATCTGTTCATTGATTTATGCTGAGAGTCCCCAACATGGAGGGCATGCTCTTCTGACACAGGCACCTGGTTTCACATTGAACCATTACAGCTGATGCAGCTTTGCGCACCTGACACAACTTTTTGGTGATTACTCCATCAAGTTAATACTTCTCTGGATACTTAAAAAGATGTACGCAAATTCACTGAGGCATCTATGGAAAGCCTCACATTATTTTAATTTTTAAAATTTATTTAATGGGGGATTAATGGTTTACAGTTTACAGTAAAATACAATAATTTGGTAAAATATTAATTCCCCAATAAATAAGTGAATAAATAAGAACAATAGTTTGTACATGTGTAACATTATCCAGTTTTTCATATAACACTTCTACAACCATTAGGTCCTCCTCTGCCCTCATGTTCCAGGACCTGAATATTTCCCCTAACCCAGAGTTTTTTACTTTGGTGCAATACACCAACTCCAGTCCAAGTGGAAAGCCTCACATTGTACCTAAATATAGTTCTCTTCTTATTTTCTCTTTACTTTATTATGAGGAAAGCAAATGCTTGCATTTCCGTGCCCCCAGTCCTGGGTATTTATGAGACTTTGAATACCCTAAGCCTCTATGCTGTGTCTCCATTATATTCTATACTCACCCAACAGAAACTTTTTTCTTTTTTATTAATGATTTACAAAACTACAAATTCACAAGGGTAAAAGTCCATACCATTCCCACCACTACAATTCTGTCTTCATTCCCTCCACTGATTACTGCAGTGGTTGTCCCAAGGTCACAGATAATGTTTCATTGTTATTATAACTATCTGTCAACTATCATCTACAAGCTATCTATATCTGATCTATCTACTTTTTATCAGTAATTTTACCTACTATATCTATGGCCCTGCCTTCTTTTTATTTATAAGTCACACCTACACTTATCACTACTTCTGAATGCCTTTCTTTCTTTATTCCTCTTCTCTTTCTGGGCCCCGATGGAACTGGAGCTCAGAGTCCTCTAGTGATCTTCTGCTAACATTTCTCCCCCTCTGGGTGTATGGACCAAAATTATTTTTGGTGGTGCAGAAGGTAGGATCTCTGACTTCTGTAACTGCTTCTCCATTGCATATGGACATTGTCAGGTCAATCCATACCCCCAGTATGTTTCTTTCTTCCCCTAGGTGAGTAAGGCTCTAGAGGTGGTTCCAGGTGAGTTTGCCCATGGAGTTCAGGAATAGTATCTTCAATGTGGTGTCTGAAAGGCAGTAAGAGGCATGAAAAAGTGTTTAATAAATAGAACCAGAAAGTAATAGGGTTCTTAGGGTGACAAGAAACTAAGGATTCCATTTTTGATATGTTCTTAAGAACTTGAGCTTTATATTGAAAGCAGGTTGACTAAAAAGATTGTTTGACAAGATTATGTTGTAGTAGAGAAAATGGATAAAAGTTGGATTAGGGCAGAGAGTAGCTCCCAAACTTGAAGAAAATATATAAATTCAATTAACTGTTTGCCCCATCAATCAGCCTAGGGCCCATTTATATTCATAATAAGCACAGGAGCCTGTATAACCTCTGAGTCATTATCAGTCTGCTCTTGCAGTCCATGGTCACATGGACTATCAGGACCAGTCTTCCTCAAGTGGCAGAGTGGGATGACCTAGAATCCCTTTGGAAAGTGGACAATCCAATTGGTAATGGATTTGCTAAATCATAGTGAGGGCAAGTTCCTGGGGAATCCCTTTATAGAGGCCTTCTGATGATATTCCTGATCTAAGTGACCGGTGATGGTGGACAGAGGGTCTATAAGAGGTATAGACTCTTGTATCTATGAGGATATTCTAGGATTCCCTGACTTGGTGTGGGGATAGTATTTTTCACTCCATCTTTGTAATCTCAAGAAAGAAATAAGTGCTATACTATTAATGTTTACTATGTGTAGTCAAATATAGAATCTACTAGAACAAATAATAAATTTAAGAAAAACATCAAAGACTTGCTCTTTGGCCCAGACCACATCATATAAGTCTTTCTCTACTCTTAATTCCTCTCTCTCTCTCTCTCTCTCTCTCTCTCACTCTCTCCCACTATGTGATCATAAATTTTGTAAGTGAGTCTTCTTCTCTCTCTCTATTTTCCCTAATATGTTTTGTTTTCAAGAAAAGTTTAATTTACCTAAATAAAAAAACCATCAAGTAAATATTCAGAAATAGTAATTCTTACATCATAGTGTTGTCTTCAGTGTAAGATTAGCATAAACTCTCCTACACAGAAAAAAAAGTTATACAGTTTATCTTTAAATTTGTTGAAATGAAAATGCACTGCTCCAGACAATTAAAGTGTTTTGTCATGCCTATGTATCAGGATCACACACGGTTTCCCCTAAACTGGAGAAAGCTGCAGTGCTGTCTTTTTTCCCTATACTCTCTTTTCTTTGTGTGCCTATAGAAAAAAGGAAGGCTAAATTTCTACAAGAAGAAAGAGAGAAAGGGGGCCAGGTGGTGGCACACCTGGTTGAGCACACATGTCATAGTGCGTAAGGACCCAGGTTCAAAACCCCGGTCCTCACCTGCAGGTGAAAGCTTCACAAGCGGTGAAGCAGTGCTGTAGGTGTCTTTCTGTCTCTCTTCCTCTCTGTCACCCTTCCCTATTGATTTCTGGCTGTCTCTATCCATTTTAAAGATAATGAAAACATTTTTAAAAATAGAGAAAGGCAAATCTGCATTGCTCTAGTTTATAATAGTGATCCGTCTCTCTGTGTATCCCATAAACTGTCACCATGTGATATAATCACATTTTTACTTTATATTGTTTTAAAAATATTCTCATTCCAAAAAGTGGTAAAAGAAAAAGCCCTTCGTTATGTTTGCTTCTCTATGTGTCTCTTTCTTCTCAAGGTATATTATGTTTTACATTAGGTAAAACATGCCAGTTTATTGGTTTGTTGTTACTTCAGAGATAATATCATTATTGCCACTGTTTATGTAGTTTTATACATTTTGAGTAGATTAATAACTGCATACAACTGTTGTCACTTAGAGCAAATATTATTCTTACATTTCTCTGGAACAGACAGTTTATTTGTTTCTTAAACAGGTTTTTAAAACATTTTTATCCTTATTTATTGGATAGAGACAGCCAGAAACCAAGAGAGTAGGGCAAATAGAGAGAGGGAGAAAAAGAGACACCTGCAGTATTATTTCACCACTAACAAAGCTTTCCCTCTGCAGGTGGGACCGAAGGCTTGAACCCAGGTCCTTCACCACTGTAACATGTGCTCAGCCATGTGCGACAGCAGCCAGCCCCTGGAACATATACTTTCTATATGTATTTCTGTTCTGAGATTCACTATGAGCTCTCTTTTTCCCTCTTCAGTTGTGAGCTCATCAAGCAGAGGCAAAGGCACTAAATATTAAAAATGAGCAAAATAATAATGGAAATGCATTTGGGCTCAGAACCCCTGTGGCATCATCTGGGTTTAACTTCTCAACATCACTGCTATTATAACAGCCTGTGCTGGTGCTTTGGTTAAATCATTTATCCTCCCAGAAAGTGCCACCTCTTCTGGTTTTTGGATCTCAAGAGAGACTGTTATACAGTAAAATATGTGAAATGTATCTAATCAGATAATTCTGAAGATTCTGCACATTGAGAAGCAGTAATTAATTATCTCTTCCTGTTATTGTGACCTCTACCAAAAACATCAAGATTTTTTTTAATTTCAGGAGGCATTGACTTTCAGGGATGTGTTCATAGAATTCTCCCAGGAGGAGTGGGAATGCCTGGACCAGACTCAGCGGGACCTGTACAGAGATGTGATGTTAGAGAACTATGCAAACCTCATCTCTTTGGGTGAGCATAACACTACAGAATTCCCTGTTCACTCTACAGTTAGTTTTCCCCCAGTGTGTGGTGTGCTGTTTCCTGATTGTTCCTTCTATTTATGATATTATGTCACACTACTGCGTTGAGTTGATATTCCACAGACTGGCTACTGATATAAATAGAAATTTCATGTAGCCTCACAACCCATTTCTCATTTTGAGGTGATGTGCAAACTTCAGTTTATATTAGTGGTCACTTTTGATGTTTAAAGGAATAAATATAGACTTCCAGATTTAAAGTGTAATTTCCAATCCTTTTTTATATACTTAATTATTTATTTTCCCTTTTTGCCCTTGTTGTTTTTCATTGTTGTTGTAGTTATTATTGTTTTTGTTACTGATATCATTGTTAGATAGGACAGAAATGGATAAAGGAGGAGAAGAGACAGAGGAAGAGAGAAAGATAGACACCTGCGGACCTGCTTCACCACCTGTGAAGCGACTCCACTGCAGTTGGTGAATTGGGGGCTCAAAGTGGGATCATTATGCTGGTCCTTGCACTTTGTGCCATGTACACTTAACCCACTGTGATACCACTAGACTCCCTCTACTCCTTTTTTTCAGTTGTGCCTTGAAATAGAATTAGGGCCTGATTTTAATAATGGGACAGGGGCCCTGCTGTGGCACACTTGATGTAGTGCGCATGTTGACAGGTATGATTAAGGGTTCAAGCCCCAGTTCCCCACCTGCAGGGGGGAGCTTCTCAAGGTAGTGAAACAGAGTTTTTGGAGTCCTTTTATTCTCTATTTCATCCTACCTTTTCTATCTCTCTCCGTCTATAATAAAAATTTAAGTATACATCTTTTTTTTCCTTGTTTTTACCAGAGCACTGCTCAGCTCTGGCTTATGGTAGTGCAGGGGATTGAACCTGGGACTTTAGAGCCTCAGGCATGAGAGTCTCTTTGTATAACCATTATGCTATCTACCCCTGCCCATAAGTATACATCTTTATAAATGAGACAGAAAAGGTATTGTCAGAACAAGGTATTAAAATAATTTTAGAGTTTTTAATAATGACATGTTTTTAATGAACATAGTGCAAGATTGTGAGTCTGAGAATCTATAGAAAATCTGGCATGCTGGGGGCCAGGATTTGGTGCACCTGGTGAATCACACAGGTTAAGCACTGCACAGGGACCTAGGGTCAAGACCCTCATTCTCACCTGCATGTGGAAAACTTCAAATGTGGTGTAAAGCTACTATTCTCTCTATCTCTCTTCCTTTCTATCTCCCCCGTCATCTTCATTTCTCTGTACCTATAAAATAATAAATAATTAAAATTAAAGAATAAAAACTCACATTCCTTGTTTCTTTTCATCAAGCAGGATTTCCTATATCTAAGGAAGAAATTTTGACCCTCTTGGAAGATGATAAGGGGCCCTCTGTTGGGGGGAGAGAGAATGCAGGTAGGTAGGAAGTAATAAGATGGAGGATAAGAATGTAAATTTCCCAAGTTAAAGATGTCAAATGTAAAAGAGAAAGTGGGAAAATGCAATTCCTTATGAATGTTCTCAGAATTCCTATGTTTCTCTCGTTTTTCACTGGTCCTGATGAGAGCAACTTCTGTACTATATACTTTTCCCAAATCTAATGCCTCTTCTCACTGAGTCAGTCATCCTGACAGTCAGGATGGAATAATGAGAGTGTCTACAACTTGATGGCTGGACCATGGCAGGACATAAAGTGCAACAAAATGATCAATGAACAGAAATCAAAAAGTAGGCAGAGAATAGATGAGATTAGGGATTTTAGGGTGAAAGGAAGCCAAAAAGTCCATTCTAGGCATGTTTCTAGGATCCCACAACTATGTTCAATTTTACTTGTGTTTTATTATGACAGATAAAAATATTGTCTGAGAAAATGCTGCCACAGTAGAGAAAAGAGCTAGAAAGTTGAATTTGGACAGAAAATAGCTCCTATTATTGAAAAAAAATTCATAAATAATTTTAACTACCCTTATCCACCCAAACCAGAGCATATATATTTAGGACTATAGCTTACGTAATAACAAAGTCCCTATTGTCCTGAGCTTTCAGCTCATGGTCACAGCTGGGAATACTATAGGCTGCACTCATTGCAGGACCAGTCTTCCTTGAGGGACATCACAGGATAGGCCAGGCTCCCTTTAGAGACTGAGGCAGCTTCTACTGTCACTGCTTTATGGTGAGGGCAAGGTCCTGGGAAGGTGCACAAGAGGGCTTATAATGATATTCCTGAAGTAAGCGACCAGTGATGTTGGAGAGAGGGATCCATTAAAGTAAAGGTCTTGGCCTATCATATTTGTTTGGGAATCCATGGATGCCATGACAGGGGCCCCAGCTGATTGGGGTAATGTGATATTGACCAAAAAGGCTATTTGTTAAGTAGCCAGTCTCTTCCCTTTATCCAACATTTGTGGTCTTCTCTTTATGTGACGACCTTAGATTTTTCTCCCAGTTGTCTAAGTTTTGAGTGTCATTTATTGAACCCAAGTAGAATTGGGTTTTTTGAATCTTTCATCTTTGGCCCTTCTTCCTAGACTGTCAACTTAATTGGGTCTAAGTCTAATCAGTAGAGAATTATTATGCCTTCTTTAGGTACTTTAACTAGGATTCCAGGTTTATTAGGTTTAATCACTGAGGAATCAGTTTTACTCTGAGTTATATAACTGCCCCTTGTTTATGGATTCATGTGCACCTGTACCCAGTACCCTAAGCTATCCTGTATCTAGTATCTTGACTTTGTTAGATGATGTGCCTTCTAAAGTAAATGTAGGTAATTTCATGTATTAGGAAAGATCTCCCCAGGTTTGGGTAGTTATGTGTTTGCTATCTCAATCTCAATATCTTTGGCTATAGTCCACAGTAAGAATTCAGTAGCAGCTTGATAGTAGTGATTTGGTTGAGTGTTGGTATGCTTCTAATTCTGCTTCTAAAACCCCTTCTGTTTCATTGGTTTAATCCCCCTGCTTGACACTGTATTCTATTTACATAACCACTGTTAACTAAGCACCGCCCAGCCTGCAGGGCACTGGTTTAATCCTCACTAGTTCAAGATGTCTTTTTGCTCCGCCCCCTCTCATAGTCACCCTGATTTTCACCAGTCTCTTTTCCCTCCACCCTCTCTACATCACATCCTGTTTCGACCCTACTTGGAGAGTATATATAAGGAAGGTCAGGATTGTGATTAGAGATGGCTTAGATTATGCTGCTTTCCACATGAATAAAGAGATACTGCTTCCCAGCCTAGCCATGAGTCTCTGGTCGTCTGTCTTCCGCCCATGAAGCTAGCCCAGTAGTTGAGTTCAACAGAGGTAGTAGGAATTAGAAGAAATGAGGAATTATAGAGAAATGAATATCACGCAGTATGGACAAAGTCCTAGAGCTTACAGCACTAGGACTAATGAGGATCTTAAAAATAATGCAAAGGGTTTCCTGTAGTCCTGGAACACCTTTAAAAAAGCAAGGATTAATTATTATTCTAAGAAGGTTAACTGGGGATTTGTTTACTATGAAAATCCAATAGTTAGCCTCTCCAGTAATATAATTGGCCTCAGTGGTATTTGCCCTTTAGTAGTGGTAATTGCCCTTTAGTGGTATCAGGAAATCTCCATAGTTTAGATACTGACAGGGCCAAATGATTTTTATATACCAGACCTAAAGTTACAGTTGACTTAGATGTTTAGAAAAGCTGTATGTACAGAGATACTTTTAGAGATCTTTGAACCATTTAATCCCAGTCTCTGGCTTTGATCATTTTACAAATCTGAAACATTAAAAACTTTGACTAAAGAATATATTTATTGTGGTCCAGGATGTGGCACTGTGGATAAAGCACTGGACTCTCAAGCATGAGGTCTTGAGCAGTACATGTACCAAAGGGATGTCTGGTTCTCTCTCTCCTCCTATATTTCTACTTAATAAATAAATTAAATCTTTAAAAAATACTTATATGAGAGCTATGGTTGAGGCAGCTAGGGAACTTGAAGTATTAAATCTATCCCCCCAACATGTGATATTATTTGTCATTTATGAGATTATAAATTAATGGAACTATAGTTTCATACCTTTTCCACCACATAAGGTCTGTGCCCACTATAATCACTATAGTTGTCCACAATCTAAATGTAAATTGCCTTTCTGTTTCTCTATTTCAAGTTCATGTGTTCAGTTCTCTAAATTCCACATATGAGTGAGGCCATCCTGTAGTTGTCCGTTACCTCCTGCTTACTTATTTCATTAAAGAAATCTTCTTGCGTTCCATCCATTTTATCCCAAAGAATACGAGTCATCTTTTTATTGCTGATTAGTACTCCACTGAGTATATGCCCCATAAGCATTTTATGCAGTCTTCTTTCAAAGAGCATTTTGATTGCTTCCATATATTGCTATTGTGAATAATGCAGCTATGAACGTGGGGGTAGACATATCCCTTTGAACTATTATTATTTCTTTTGTATAGATTTCTAAAAGTAGAATTTCTGGATAATAAGGTATTTCAGTTAGTTTGTTTAAGGATTCTCCATTTTGTTCTCCTTAGTGGTTGTACCAGTTTGCATTCCCACGAGCAGTATAACATAGTGCCTTTTCCTCCACATCCTTTGCAATACTTATCTTCTCCTGTTTTGTTGATAAAAGTCATTCTCACAGGTGTGAGACAGTATCTCAATGTGGTTTTAATTTGCATTTCTCCGGTGATAAGTGAACGGAAGCATTTCTTCATATGTCTGTGGGACATCTGTATCTCTTTTTACATTTTTATTATTTATTTATTTATTTATCAAAAGAAACATTAACTAAACCACACCATATAATAAGATGGGGACAACTTCACGCAATTCCCACAACCAGAGCTCTGTATCACATTCCCTCCCTGGGTAGCTTTCCTACTTTTTAACCCTCTGGGAGTATGGACCAAAGGTCATTGTGGGATGCAGAAGGTGGAAGGTCTGGCTTCTGTAATTGCTTCCCTGATGAACACAGGTGTTGACTGATTGATCCATTCTCCCAGCCTGTCTTTCTCTTCGCCTAGTGGGGAAGGGCTCTGGGGAAGCGGAACTCCGGGACACATTTGTGGGGTTGTCTGTCCAGGGAAGTCTGGTCAGCATCATGCTAGCACCTGGAACCTAGTAGTTGAAAATAGAGTTAACATACAAAGCCAAACAAATTGTTGACCAATCATAGACCTCATGGCTGGGACAGTACAGATGAAGAGTTGGGGGGGGACTTCATTTTATAGATAGCTAGTAGGCATATTTTAGTTATATTCCAAATGGCCTGTGGCTATACTAGGTTTTTTTTAGTATTTATTTATTCCCTTTTGTTACCCTTGTTTTTTTATTGTTGTAGTTATTATTATTGTTGTCGTCGTTGTTGGATAGGACAGAGAGAAATGGAGAGAGGAGAGGAAGACAGAGAGGAGGAGAGAAAGATAGACACCTGCAGACCTGCTTCACCGCCTGTGAAACGACTCCCCTGCAGGTGGGGAGCCGGGGTTCGAACCGGGATCCTTATGCCGGTCCTTGTGCTTTGCGCCACCTGCGCTTAACCCGCTGCGCTACAGCCAGCTCCCTATACTAGTTTTTTGTTTGTTTGTTTGTTTTTTTTTTGCTTGAGCCTGGAATCTGATATGCAGGTAGGTCCTAATTATTGTCTGGGGAGGTGATGTTATGGCTGGCAGAAACACCAGAAGTTGGATCAGGGAAGAGATTAGCTTCCAAACATGGGAAAGGTATATAAATATTGTCGACTGTAAACCCCATCAATCTGATGTGATCTGGGGTCCATCTTCAGCTTAGGAGCCTATGTGACCTCTGTATCCCTACAGATATGAGCTCACATTCTGTGGTCATAAGTAGGAATGCTCCAGGCTGCCCAAATATCAGGACCCATCTTCCTCAGGTGTAGCATAGAGTATATTGTCCAGACTCCCTTCAGAGGATGGAACATTCTCTACCATTGTTGATCCAAGTTGAGGGAAAGGTCCTATGGGGACCCACAAAGGGGTCTATTGTGTTGTTCCTGTTAGGAATGACCAATAACAATGGAGAGAGGGATTTATTTGAGGTCTAGGCCCATGTCTGTTTGGGAATCTCAGGACTCCCTGAATATGGCCCAGCTGATGGGGTGGCCTTATAGTGACTAAAGAGTCATCGTTAAAGTATGCCCATCTCTTGCCCTTATTCAACTTTTGTAGTCCTTGCTTTGATGAGGTTAGCTTTGGAGTGAGAGAACTGTAATAGGAAATAGGTGATGAGGGTATCTAAGTCTAAGTAGACACTATTTCATTATGAATTTTTTACTGACTCACTACAGACTATTGAGTATTTTGGCTTTCAGGTATATATTTTGCCCTAATTTATGGATACATGTGAACATATGCTCTTTCTTATGGTGGCACAGCTATATGCAAATGATGTCAAAGGACATAAATTACAGTGATGTTGTGTATGATACAGCAAATCCTAACAAAGGGATTTTTCTAAGTTAATCCAATTGCCAAATAATGTGATTATAGTAAGAACTCTCTGTTGTCTTCTTAAACCAAAGACAACATGATCCTCCAGCTTCTTCTTTAATGCCTATATTTCCCCCAGTCCTGGAACCTCTAGGGTAGGGCTCACATTCTTGTATGCTCCTCTCAATTCATACCAAATGATATTGCATCGCTGATCCCAACCTACTCAAAACAACCAGTACCACCTCAGCATGCTTCACTTCAGACTGTGTCCAGAGACATCAGACATGGGATGCCAACACTTCACCCTCATTACTCGGGTTAGACCTTTCCTTTCATAGTATTCTCAAATTCCATTCCAGGAAGTTCATTTCCTAACAAAATCCCATAACCTATATATAGACCAGGTTTTTAATTTTTTTAATTATCTTTCTTTACTTATTTGATAGAGACAACTAGAAATCAAGAGGGAACAGGGGTTAGAGAGGGATTGAGACAGAGAGACACCTGCAGCACTGCTTCACCACTTATGAAGCTTTCCCCCTGCAGGTGGGGACCAGGAAACGAACCTGGGTTCTTGTGCACTGTAACATGTGCTCTCAGCCAGCTGCACCACCACCCGGCTCTCATCTGTGTCACTTCTCTAGAGAAGTGGCTATTTGTATCTTCTGCCCCCTTTTTAATTGGGTTGTTCTTTTTCTTGATGTTGAACTGTGTGAGGTTTTGTTTGTTTGTTTGTTTGTTTTTTGTAGATGTTTGATAGCAACCACTTGCCAGAAGAATGTTGTGCAAATATGACCTCCCAGTTCCTAAGCTTCCTGTTTATCCTTAAGGAATTTTCTTTTGATGCATGGAAGTTTTTAAATTTGATACAGCCCCATTTCTTCAATCTTGTTTGTTGTTTATCTTGCCTATGAAGTCTCCAAATACATCCTTAGTGTTAATGTTATAAAATCTTCCACCTACATGTTCTAAATACTATATACATTCAGGTCTAATATCCAGATCTTTGATCCATTTTGAGCTAATTTTAGTGTATGGTGTTAATTGGTGGTCTAGTTTTGTTTTTCTATATGTGATTGTCCAGTTCTGCTAACACCACTTACTAAAGAGACCTTCTTTTCCCCACTGGCATATTTGATCTCTTTGTCATATCTGAGGTGCCTATACCTGTGTGGGTTAAGTTACGGATTCTCTATCCTATTCTATTAGTCCATATGTCCACTTTTGTTCCAGCACAACACTATTTTAAAGGACTATTGCTTTGCAGTATAACATAAAGATGGGTATTGTGATGACTCTATTTTTCCTCCTCCTTCTCCTCCTCCTCCCCCCCTCCTCCTCCTCCTCTTCTTCATCAGAAATATGTTTGCTATTTGTTCTTTTTTTAACGTTCCACACAAATTTTTGAATAAGCCATTCAATTTCTTTGAAATCTGTCACTGGAATTTTAATAGGGATTTCTTTGAGTCTGTAAGTTGTTTTGGCAGAAGAGTTATTTTATTATTTACTCTACAAATCCATGAATAGGGGTTATTTTCTATTTCTTTGTATCATTTTCTATTTCTTTTAACTGGTTTTTTTTTTTTTTTTTGTAATTTTCCTTGAAAATATCCTTCACATCCTTAGACTTATTTCTAGGCTTTTTATCTCTTTGGATTTAATTGTCAATGTGATTGCTTCCTTCAGTTTTGTTTCCTCTGGCCCATCTTCTGTGTGGAGAAATGCCATGGATTTGTGAGTACTGACGTTGTAACCTATGTTACTGAATTTATTTCCAGTAGTTTCTTGGCATCATTTCTGGGGTCCTCTGGGTATATCAACATATCATTTGCTAATGATAGTTTAACTTCATCCTTTCCAATTTGGGTTCCATTGATACATCTTTATTGCCTGGTTGTAATGGTGAAGAGTTCTAGCACTATGTTGAATAAAAGTGGTGAGAGAGGGTATCTTTGTGTAGTTCCTGATTTTAGGGGGGAAATCTTTAAATTTTTCCCCATAGGGTATGATTTTAGTCTTGAGTTTGACAAACATAGCTTTTATTATGTTGAGGAATTTTCCTTTCTGATGGTCTCTTTATCATAAATGGGAGTTGGACCTTGTTGAATTTATTTTTTCTGCAAAATTGATAAAATGATGTGAGTTTTACCTTATTGTTGATATGGTTGATTACATTAATTGACTTGGAAATGTTGAATCATCCCTGTTTCCCAGGGATGAATCTTACTTGATATTGGTGGGTTATTCTCATAATATGTTGTTGGTTTTGATTAACCAAAATGTTGTTGAGGATCTTTGTGTCAATATTCATCAGGAATATAGGTTTATAGTTTTATTTTTTTGGTGGAGTCCTTCCCTGCTTTGAGTATCAAGGTGATGTTAGCCTCATAGAATTAGTTTTGGAAGGTTATTTGCTCTATTTTTTTCTCACACCATGTTGTGCTGCCTGGAGAGAAAATATTCTGTATTTGGATCCAAACCCACACTCCATGTGTCCAAGCAACCATTTCTGCCTTCAGATGTAGTTGGTGGATTTGGCAAGGTCTATAATTATAGATATATATTGTTTTATTTTTTGGGAAGATCAGTTCTGTTTTCTGTTACTCCATGTGACAGGCCTCCTGAAAAACTATCCTATACTTCTTTTATTTGGCCTTTTGTCAGTGGGCATCTAGGTTGCTTCCACTCTCTCTGGCTATTATTAATAAGGTGACTATAGAGACATTATGTCCCATTGAATTAGTATTTTCAGGTTTTTAAGATAAATGCCTAGGAATGGTATTGCTGAATGATAAGGTAATCTCTTTTTTAATTTAGGGACTGGCCATAGGGTTTCCCAAAAGGGCTACTCAAGTTTGCATTCCTACCAACAGCTTAACAAAATTCCTTTTTTTCCACTACCTTATCAACACCTGCCATTTTTTGTTTTAATAAGATAGACTATACTTACAGGTGTGAGATGAAATCTCAGTATGATTTTAATTTGCTTTTCTAAAAAAATAAGTGAAGCACTAGCCTAGTAAAAAGTGGAACATGTCTTCCTATGTCTGAGGGCCATGTGTATTTGTTTTTTTATTTGATCATTTATTTGTTATTAACAGTAGGCACAAGATTATAAGATTATCATGTATAGTTCACAAAGTGAAATTGAGAGAGGATGGGGAGCTAGAGGGGGAAGAGAAAGATATAAACCTGCTGTAAACCTGCTTCCCCATTTGTGAAGCATCCCCCTACAGATGGGAAGTGGCCGGATCAAACCAAGATACTTGTGCATAGTACCATGTGTGTTTAACCTGCCTCTGCCTGGCCTCCTCTTTTCAATTTTTTAAGGATAGGCCATTCAGTCTTGCAAAGGGACTGTGCTAGTTAACATCCTCACCAGAAATGTAGCAGTTATTATTATTGTTGTTGTTGTTGTTATTATTTTGGAGATAAAATGAGAGCGGAGAGGATATAGAAAGAAAGAAAGAAAGGTAGATAATTGCAGACCTGCTTCCCTGCCTGCAAAGCAACCCACCTGCAGATGGAGGGTGGGAAGGGGCTCTGACCAGGATTCTTGTGCTTTGTCCTATGTGTGTTTAACCTGGTGTTCCACCACCTGCCCCCCAGGAGAATTTTTTTTTTCTCCATAACATCTTCAACTTCTGTCGTTGCCTGGTATGAGATGGAATCTGTTTATTCATTTCTTTATTTTGTGAGTGATTTAATAGTGACTTAAAAAATCAGGGGTATAGTTTGGCACGATTCCCATCACCAGACGTCTGTGTCCCCATATCCATCCTTTAAAACTTCTGTATGGGTTACATAGGCTCCTGTGCTAAATATAAGTAGACACAGGGCCTTGGTCAGATTGATGAGGGTTCTGATTAATGGTATTTATATGCTTTTCCCATATTTGGGATCTACTCTCTTCCTTGATCCAGCTTTCTAGCCCTATACCCAACTCTAACAGCATCTTGCCAGCCAATACTTTTAGCACACCTGCATGATAGCTGTATGGCCTAGGCAAAAATTTGTAAGGTCCCTTGGGATATACCTACAATAGACTTCCTAGCCTCTTAAAATATGAAAGCCCCAACTATAATCTGATCTATTCTTACCTTTAGGTTCCTGTTTATTAAATAGTTTGTTTTACTTTTTTTCTTAATGCTTCAGTCACCAAGTTACAGATGCTGCCATGGTGCCAAACTGACTTCCCTGGGCAGAGGACTTAACCAATATGCCTTGGAATCTCACCTCCCTAGAGCCAAACCACACTAGGAAAAGAAAGAAACAGGCTAGTAGTATAGATCCAATTTTCAATGCCCAATTCCAGCAGAGATGCAATTACAGAAGGCAGACCTCCCATCTTCTGCACATCATTAAGATCATATACCCAGAAGGACAAAGCATACGGACCTGGCAGTGAAAGGGATGGGATGTAAGACACTAATGATGGTAGTTATACCATTTTATTACATAACCTTATCGATCATTATTAGATAACTAATGCCTGGCAGTATATGTATCCCCAGAGTGATGTCTGGTTCTCTCTCTCTCCTCCTATCTTTCTCATTAATAAAAATAAAGAAATGTGGATCAGGACAGAGAATGCTCTCATCTTGAAGAAAATATTTAAATAGAATGAACTGTTTGCCATGTCCAATTCCTATTTCTACCCATCACCCCAGGAGTTTTGTATTCTAGTTATTCAAAGAAGAACCTGCTAAAAGAAAGGAACAAAGCAATATATGTCCACTGGAAACTGTAGAGGAAACTTATTGTCACTCAAAGAGACCAGGTCCCCAAGTTTCTCTAATATTCCAGCCCTTAGTGTAGGTTATTTTTTAATTTCTCTAATAATAAGTAAAATACTATGCTAATAAAAAAGTAGAATATATCTCTATATGTTTCTAGGTTATGTGTATTTCTTTTGTAGAAAATTGTCTAGTTAGTTATTTGGGTAATTTCTATTGATTTATTGTCATTTTTCCTTTCCTTTTGTTCCTTTTGTACATCTATTTCTAGATGTTTGATATCCGTTGCTTGCCAGATATTTTTTTTTAAACATTTTTTTAAAAATTTATTTATCTTCCCTTGTGTTGCCCTTGTTGTCTTTTTTTTTTTAATTTTATTTATTTATTTATTTCCTTTGTTGCCCTTGTTGTTTTATTGTTGTAGTTATTGTTGTTGTTGCATAGGACAGAGAGAAATGGAGAGAGGAGGGGAAGACAGAGAGTAGGAGAGAAAGATAGACACCTGCAGACCTGCTTCACTGCCTGTGAAGCGACTCCCCTGCAGGTGGGGAGCTGGGGCTCGAACCGGGATCCTTAATGCCGGTCCTTGAGCTTTGCGCCACCTGCGCTTAACCCGCTGCGCTACAGCCCGACTCCCCCTTGTTGTCTTTTTATCTTTTTATTGTTGTTGTGGTTGATGTCGTCGTTGTTGGATAGGACAGAGAGAAATGCAGAGAGGAGGGGAAGACAGAGAGGAGGAGAGAAAGACAGACACCTGCAGACCTGCTTCACCGCCTGTGAAGTGACTCCCCTGCAGGTGGGAACCGGGGGCTCGAACTGGGATCCTCATGCCGGTCCTTGCGCTTAGCGACTTGCCAGATATTTGATGTATAAATATCTTCTCCAATTTACTAAGTTGTCTGTATGTTCTAGTTTCATTTACAATACTTCCCTGATCCTGTTGAATTTTGGGCCTCCTAGTTGCTCCTTACCTAGTTTGGCCAATTGTGATGTTAGTTTACTTGAGATCTTTGCTGTTTGTTAATGTTTCTTTATGAATTCATATTTACATACTTATTAAGTCTGTCTGTGTATCCCAATGTATGACTAATTCATAAGACTGTTTTTTTATTTATTTAAGAAAGAAGACATTAACAAAACCATAATAAGAGGGGTACAATTCCCCACAATTCCCTTAATCCGATCTTCACATCCCACCGTGGTCCCTGATAGACTTCCCATTCTCTATCTCTCTGGGGGAAGCAATTACAGAAACCAGACCTCCCACCCTCTGCAACCCATAAGACTGTTTTATGTGCACTTAAGAATAATCTCCGGGAGTCGGGCTGTAGCGCTGCGGGTTAAGCTCAGGTGGCGCTAAGCTCAAGGACTGGCGTCAGTATCCCGGTTCGAGCCCCCGGCTCCCCACCTGCAGGCAGGTCCCTTCACAGGCGGTGAAGGCGGTGAAGCGGGTCTGCAGGTGTCTGTCTTTCTCTCCCCCTCTCTGTCTTCCCCTCCTCTCTCCATTTCTCTCTGTCCTATCCAACAACAATGACATCAATAATAACTACAACACTAAAACAACAAGGGCAACAAAAGGGAATAAATAAATTTTTAAAAATAATTAAAAAAAGAATAATCTCCATTCACATATTTAAAAAATTTTTTTAAATTTTTATATTTATTTATTTTCCCTTTTGTGGCCCTTGTTTTTTATTGTTATAGTTATTATCATTGTTGTTATTGATGTCATTGTTATTAGATAGTACAAATAGAAATGGAGAGATGTTGGGAAGCCAGAGAGGGAGAGAGAAAGATTGACACCTGCAGACCTGATTTACTTCCTGTGAAGTGACTGGGGTGTGCTGGGGGCTCTAACCAGGATCATTATGCTTGTCCTTGTGCTGCAAGCTGTGTGAGCTTATCCTGCTGTGCTATCGCATGTTTCCACATTCATATCTTTTAAAATAATTATATATCATCTTACATATAACTTCATTTAAGGCTATTATTTCCTTGTTAATATTTTATCTCAATAATCTACCTCTTATTTGAGTAATGTATTAAGGTCTCTGGGTCTGGGGGTTTGGGAAGTAACCTAAGCTAATGGGTTAAGGGCACATGGTACGAAGTGCAAGGGACAGCATAAGAATCCCAGTTCTAACCCTCAGCTCCCCACCTCAGGGGAGTCCCTTCACAAGTGGTGAAGCAGCTCTGCAGGTGTCTTTCTCTCCCCCAATCTGTATTCCCCTCATCTCTTCATTTCTCTGTCCTATCCAATGATGCCAACATCATTAACAACTACACTAGCAATAACTACAACAACAATAAATCAAGGGCAACAAAAGGGGGGGCGTGGAAAGCAAATTAAAGAAACAACTAAAAAGAAACTAACAACAACAACAAAAATATCTCTGGGTATGGGTTTCCCCATAATGGTTATGTGGAAAACTTTCATGCTTGAGGCTCTGATATCCCAGGTTTAAGTTCCAGCAAAATCATTAACTTTAGAAAAGTCCCTTTGTTAGGGTTTGGGGTATAATACCCAGCATCTTGTATATAGCTGTGCTACCGGTTGCTTCTGTTCTCCCTGGTCTAGGCTTTTGAGAGAGAAATCATATCAAAGACAGTCTATGTATTCAAAAGACTCAGTCTATGTTTTAAGAAGTTCGAGACATATGATCAATTTTTTCACCTCTCATATTAATTAAATAGTGGTTTATATGTTTACACTTCAATAGGAATGAACATAAATGCATCATTTATCAATCATACAAATTTCTGAAAATTTCTAAACTGTCTTAACAGTTTTCTTTCCTTTGACATACTCCTAGTATTGAGGTATTCTGTTATTGAATGCCCCTCTACATTAGTTTTAAAGGTTATTTTAGAATGTACTTTAATGAGAGAAGAAAAATAGACCACATCTGTTTATTTCTGGTTCATGGTATGCTGGGCACTGACTTTAGTCCCCAGGATCTCAGGTTTCATTGGGAGTTTACAACCACTCTATTATAAGCCTGTCCCCAACTGAGGGATAGTAGTTCTTATTCTGACCTCCTACCCATTCCCTATATACATGTATTAAATTCAGGGCTTGCAGGTAAAACATAACATAATCAATGCTTAGAATTCTTTCATGGCTGATGGTCTAGATTTAACATTCAATCACAAGCACCACCTAAATTCACAACAGAAAAGTGGATATGCAAAAAAAAAAAAAAAGAATGAAAGCAATAACAAAGATTTTTTAAAAAGAAAAAGAAAACACAATGAAGTTAGACACAAGAAAGAAAATAGTGGTCCGGGAGGTGGTGCAGTGGATTAAAGTGCTGGACTCTCACACATGAGGTCCTGAGTTCAAGCCCCAGCAGCACATGTTCAAGAGTGATGCCTGATTCTTTTTCTCTCATACTATCTTTCTCATCAATCAATAAATAAAATCTTTTAAAAAAGAAAGAAAATAAAGCTAAGGGATGAATTCAAGTTCTCTTACATATTGGCAACCAATGAGCTACACAATTCTTCTTATAGTTTTTGTAAGAGTTGGGGAAGATAGAATGTGAGGAAATAGAGTTACACTGTACTGCCTCATCATCCATGCAGTTATCCTGATGGTTCTTTATACTGCCAGGGAGAAAACCTAGGCTATTGCAATAGTAAATAAATGTTCCACTGAGTAAACTGTTTCTTCTTTATCTCCCTATCAGGTCATTCCTCCAGTAGCTTGTGCCTAAAAATCTGTCTTATCCAAACACAAATAATACAGAAGAGGGACATGTAAAACATAGGCAAAGCAATATCCTTTAGAAAATTTAGCAAAAAGCTCCCAGAAGTAAAAAAATAAAAAAATAAAAAGGTTGCATGAAATAGGAGAAATATAATTCATAATATTATAAATTAAATTCTTTATTGGTTTAATAATGATTATCATGACCATAGGATAAGTAGAGTACAATTCCACACAATTCACAACATCAGAGATCAATATCCAATTCCCTCCTATTCTTTATTCATCTGGAAGTATGAACCAGGATCATTATGGGCTGCACAAGGTGGAAGTTCTGGCTACTCTTCAATTGCATCTCCATTGGACATGTATGTTGGCAGGTTGACCCATACTCCCAGCCTTTTTCTATATTTTCATTATGGGGTAGGGCTTTGGAGAGGTGGGATTCCAGGACATATTGTTGATGTCACGTGTCCAGAGAAGTCAGGTTGGCATCATGGTAGCATTAGCAACTTCGTGGCTGAAAATCCTTAAGATATAA
Organism: Erinaceus europaeus; assembly: GCF_950295315.1. NCBI lineage: Eukaryota > Metazoa > Chordata > Mammalia > Eulipotyphla > Erinaceidae > Erinaceus > Erinaceus europaeus. The sequence goes on along the minus strand of NC_080184.1, from coordinate 10,440,329 downwards.
AGTAGAACAAGTCATTTAATAATCAGAAACCTATAGGAAAGAATAGAGCAGATGAGTGTGGGTTCTCTATTTCGGAAACACCTAGGAAGACTATCTTGGGTATATTCCATGGTGCCCATGACCTAAAGAATTTTTGTCTGAGCCTCACAGCTTATCTCAGGAAAAAATAAGTTGAGATAAGAAAATACTGGATAGAAAAATGATCATTATAAATGACAGTAAGAGAACTGTATGGTGATTAAAGTGATTATAAGATAATATGATTGTGTGTACTTCCACATTGTTCCCACAACCAGTTCTGTGCAGCCCCCCATCAACAGTAACCACCATATTCCTCCCCAAGTCTTACTGATGTGTTAACTATGTTTTATTTTCAAGCGAATATATTTCAGGTCTACATATATACATATGAGTGAAAGTATATGGTAGTTCCCCTTCACTGCCTTATTTCACCAAGCATAATTATCTTACTTTTTATATACTTTATATATACTTTTATATATTTTATATACTTTATGTAGATTATATTTATATTATATCCACTGTACTGTTGTAAATTAGCTTATCTGTTATGTTTCAGAAATCTGTGATAAGAAGGTCTTTCAGCCATTTTTGGAAATAGAAAAGTTATTCACAGAAGTGGCAATGAGCACACATGGAAGCACTCATCTTGTCGACATTGAATTAATAACAGAAAATACATGTAAGAGCCAGAATACAGTGCAAAGTGTGTACCATGTTGGATGCAAAAAAACTGGCACAATCATGCAGAGTAAAGTCACTACCATCAAAATAGATCAACTGCTTGAGTCAACCTGGATAAAACCCTCAAGTCAGTCACTTAATAATAGAGAGGCTTCTGTTTCTATAATTCAAGATACACATGATGTTTTGAAACATGCTCAGTCTCTGGAAGTAAATGTGGAACATCAAGAAAATTCTCAACATCATACTACATGTAGTGACTCAAAAACTTTTCAAAATACAATTGGCTTAAATGGAAATGTAGTTATTACTCAGCACCAGGACATACAAAATAATATAAGTCAATATAATAAAATTTCAAAGTTTTCGAAATTTATTAAAAATCAGAATTTTTATACTAAATATAAATGTTATAATTGTAAACAATGTAGCAAAATGTATCTATGCTCTTCTATAGTTATTACGCATCAGAAAATTCATAGTAGTCAGAAAACTTACAATTGTAAACAATGTAAAAAAACACTTAAGAAGTCAGATCTTATACAACATCATAGAATACATACTGGGAGAAAACGTCACACATATAGGGAGTGTGCAAAAGCCTTTACTAATTATTTAAGCCTCATGAAACATCAAAGAATTAATACTGTGGAGAAACCTTACATTTGTGAAGAATGTGGAAAAGTCTTTACTCAGTCCTCAAGCCTCATGCAACATCATAGAATTCATACTGGGGAGAAACCTTACACTTGTGAAGAATGTGGAAAAGCCTTTACTCAGTCCTCAAACCTCATGCAACATCAAAGAATTCATACAAGGGAGAAACTTTACACTTGTGAAGAATGTGGAAAAGCCTTTACTCAGTCCTCAAACCTCATGCAACATCAAAGAATTCATACTGGGGAGAAACCTTACACTTGTGAAGAATGTGGAAAAGCCTTTACTCAGTCCTCAAGCCTCATGCAACATCAAAGAATTCATACTGGGGAGAAACCTTACACCTGTGAAGAATGTGGAAAAGCCTTTACTCAGTCCTCAAGCCTCATGCAACATCAAAGAATTCATACTGGGGAGAAACCTTACACCTGTGAAGAATGTGGAAAAGCCTTTACTCGGTCCTCAAACCTCATGGAACATCAAAGAATTCATACTGGGGAGAAGCCTTACACTTGTGAAGAATGTGGAAAAGCCTTTACTCAGTCCTCAAGCCTCATGGAACATCATAGAATTCATACTGGGGAGAAACCTTACACTTGTGAAGAATGTGGAAAAGCCTTTACTCAGTCCTCAAGCCTCATGCAACATCAAAGAATTCATACTGGGGAGAAACCTTACACATGTGAAGAATGTGGAAAAGCCTTTACTCAGTCCTCAAGCCTCATGGAACATCATAGAATTCATACTGGGGAGAAACTTTACACTTGTGAAGAATGTGGAAAAGCCTTTACTCAGTCCTCAAGCCTCATGCAACATCAAAGAATTCATACTGGGGAGAAACCTTACACCTGTGAAGAATGTGGAAAAGCCTTTACTCGGTCCTCAAACCTCATGGAACATCATAGAATTCATACTGGGGAGAAACCTTACACATGTGAAGAATGTGGAAAAGCCTTTACTCGGTCCTCAAACCTCATGGCACATCATAGAATTCATAGTGGGGAGAAACCTTACACATGTGAAGAATGTGGAAAAGCCTTTACTCATTCCTCAAACCTCATGAAACATCATAGAATTCATACTGGGGAGAAACCTTACACTTGTGAAGAATGTGGAAAAGCCTTTACTCAGTCCTCAAGTCTTGTGGAACATCATAGAATTCATACTGGGGAGAAACCTTACACTTGTGAAGAATGTGGAAAAGCCTTTACTCAGTCCTCAAGCCTCATACAACATCATAGAATTCATACTGGGGAGAAACCTTACACCTGTGAAGAATGTGGAAAAGCCTTTACTCGGTCCTCAAACCTCATGGAACATCATAGAATTCATACTGCAGAGAACCCTTACACCTGTGATGACTGTGGAAAAGCCTTTTTTTGGCCCTCAAGCATCATGGAACATCATAGAATCCATACTGGGGAGAAACCTTACACCTGTGAAGAATGTGGAAAAGCCTTTACTCAGTCCTCAAGCCTCATGGAACATCATAGAATTCATACTGTGTAGAAACCTTACACTTGTGAAGAATGTGGAAAAGCCTTTACTCAGTCCTCAAACCTCATGGAACATCATAGAATTCATACTGGGGAGAAACCTTACACTTGTGAAGAATGTGGAAAAGCCTTTACTCAGTCCACAAGCCTCAGGAAACATTATAGAATTCATACTGAGAAGAAACCTTACACATGTGAAGAATGTGGAAAAGCCTTCAGTTATTGCTTAAACCTAACACAACACGAGAAAATCCATACTAGGTAGAAACTTTTACACATGCAAACTTGAAAATTAAAAATCAGAATTTTTATATTATGATGGAATTCATCTAGTCTTATCAAATATTGTAGAATTTATCTTAAGTAGAAATCACATAATTGTAAGTAATATGGCAAGTGTAGCCAGCACTGACACATTACTCAATGTCATATATGTTATTAAGTATAGAAGTCTTTAATTTTAACAATATGGTAATGGTTTTACTTAGCTGTTGTGGTCTTCATTTCAACATTATAGAGGTCAAAATAGGAACATATGTACAAATAAAAGAATTTTTAAGTCAGTCATATTCAAATTTACGATTCTAAAAACATGAGCTAACACTGGATGGAAACATGGATGCAAATAATTGGAATATACTGAATTAAATATTAAGTGTAAATTTATATTGACTTTATTTAAATCGGTTCGTTGAAAACATGTCAGATTCATTTTTCTACATCAGAATGCTTACTATGTAACATAATACTATTGAAATTTTTATTTTTTGTATAAAAATAACAAGGTACTGAACAATTGATAGGTAAAATTATTTTCTATGTAATACTTTTATATTGTGCTTGAAGACTTGGAGAGAGAATGTTATATATGTCCTTGAGTTTTTCCAAGAGCTTCATGATATTCTTTTAATCTTTTGATTAAAAAGCATGTGGTATCATTCAGTTCTCTCAGATCTCAGAGACTCTTCTATGTTACATGGAATTCACTGTTATCTCTGTTGCCATGAGAAAATCATAGTAATTGTGTGATGTACAGTATATATAGATAACAAAAAATGAAATGCTGTTTGAAGTTGAGTTATATGTAGCATGGTCCAAGGGAGAAAGAAGACACTGTCTAGGACATCACTGGTTTTGTGGGAAACAGAAGGTCACTCTCTACTTAGATATTTTTACTCATTTCTTTTTAAGAACATTTTCCATGTTCATTAAATTCAGTGGATCTCTATCATTGCAAGGGTTGAAATTTATATTAGTTTTGCTGCTCAAAATATAAATATGCATATATGTATGATCAGAGTGTAAATAAGTGCTTTGGTAAAGGGAATAAAATTTATATTCCAGACGAGACCACTGTTAAATACTGGAGAGAGAACACACTTATAAGTTGATCAGATGATTATGAATGACTAGGAATGCTTGTTCATGGTCTCTGTTCTGTATTTGTAACATAGATCTTAGAATGATATACAGTGCTATATTTAAACTTTATAAGAACTATTACACTGACTTCAGTGTAATAGTAGTAATATTGGTGAGTAATGAAATGTGATGCTTCCACTCACAGTAATTTGCTATAACTCACCATAATTCTGAAACAACTATTTTTCTCTTTTTGTTATCTTTATTTATTGTATACAGACAGCCAGAAATTGACAGGGAAGGGAATTACAGAGAGGAAGCAGCAGCACTGCTTCAGCACTTGCAAAGCTTTTCCCTTGCTGGTGGGGCCTGGGAGACCAAACCTGGGTCCTGCACATTGTGACATGTTCACTCAATCAGGTGAACCACCACTTGGCCCCCTATATTTTTCTTATTTGTCTACTACTTTTTTTTATGAAAGTTCCATCAAACCAGGGTATCCTCTCACATAGGATGGCATTTGTTGATAAGCTGATCTCTAGGTCCTCAGGAATAACAATCTGTACACTAATACTGAGTGATTTCTCCAATCTTAATTCAAAATTATCAGAAACAGATTTCAATTGCTAATAATGATATGTTGACCAGTTTTACCATATTTTACCAGGGACATGGAACATAAAATTCAATATTTCTATAGTTTTAGATCAAAGACAGTCTATGTATTAAAAAGACTCAGTCTGTGTTTTAAGAAGTTCTAGACATATGGTCTATTTTTACCCTCTCATATTAATTAACTAGTGGTTTATATGTTTACACTTTAATAGGATTATACATAAACACCACTCCCACCACCAAAAGACTGTGTCCCATCCCCACCACCCACCTCAGCCCCGCCTCCCCCCCTCCCGCCGTACCTGGAAACCCAATTGCCACCCTCCCTTTCACCACAGTAGTTTTACATTGGTGCCCTGCTCTCAATTTAATCAGATCCTGCTTTTAGTTTCCCTTTCTGTTCTTCTTTCTCAACTTCTGTTGATGAATGGGGACATTCCATACTAATCTTTATCTATTTGACTTAGCTGATTTAACGTAATTCCTTCTAGCTCTGTCCAAGATGGGTCAGATAAGGTGGGCTCATGGTTCTTAATAGCTGCATAGTATTTCATTGTGTATATGTACCACAGCTTTCTCAGCCACTCATCTGCTGTTGGGCACCTGGGTTCCTTCCAGGTTTTAGCTATTATGAATTGAACATAGGAGAACACATATTATTAATTGAACATAGGAGTACACACATCTTTTTGGTTGGGCATTATGGAATCCTTGGGGTATATCCCCAGGAGAGGAATTGCTGGGTCATATGGAAGATCTATGTCTAGCCTTGTGAGAGTTCTCCAGACTGCTCTCCAGAGAGGCTGGGCCAATTTACATTCCCACCAGCAGTCTAGAAGAGTTCCTCTGTCCCCACAGCCTCTCCAGCATTTGTTGCTGCTGTCCTTTTTGAGGTATGCCATTTTCACAGGAGTGAGGTGGTATCACAATGTTGTCTTTATTTCCATTTCTCTGACAATCAGCTACCTGGAACCATTTTTCATATGTTTGCTAGCCTTTTGGATCTCCTCTGAAGTGAATGTCTTGTTCATAGCCTGTGCCCATTTTGGATGGGATCATTTGCTTTTTTGGTGCTAAGTTTGCTGAGTTATCTGTATATTAGTCTCTTGTCTGATGTTTGGCATGTGAAGATCTTCTCCATTCTGTGAGGGGTCTCTTTGTTTGAGTGATAGTTTCTTTGGCTGTGCAGAAGCTTTTCAATTTGATGTAGTCCCATTGGTTTGTTTCTGCTTTAGTCTTCCTTGCAATCGGGTTTGTTTCATAAAAGATGTCCTTGAGGTTTAGGTGGGAAAGTGTTTCACCAATGTTTTCCTTTAAGTATTTCATAGTTTCTGGTACGAAATCCAGGTCTTTGACACATTTGGAGTTGATTTTTGTTTCTGGTGAGATAAGGTGGTTCAATTTCATTCTTCTGCATGTTATAACCCAGTTTTCCCAGCACTATTTATTGAAGATAGCTTCCTTCTTCCATTTACTACTTTGGGCACCCTTATCAAAGATTAGATGTCCATAGGTGTGGGGGCTTAGATGTGGGCTTTCAATTCTGTTCCACTGGTTGTGTGCCTATTTTTGTTCCAGGACCAGGCTGTTGTATTGATGATGGCATTATGATATAATATATAATGCCTCCATTTCTGTTTCTTTTCCTCAAGATGGTTTTGGCAATTGTAGGTGTTTTCTGGTTCCAGATAAATGAATGTAGTTTTTTGTTCTATTTTCTTAAAGATGCTTGGTGGAGCTTTGATGGGTATTGCATTAAATTTGTATATGGCTCTGGGGAGAATATTCATTTTGATGGTATTTATTCTTCCGATCCATGAGCATGGGATGTCTTTCCATTTCTTTGTATCAGTTTCTATTTCCTTAAAGAGTGACTCATAGTTTTCAGTATACAAGTCTTTCACTTCTTTGGTCAGTTTTACTCCTAGGTATTTTATTGATTTTGTTGCAACAGTGAATGGGAGTGATTTCTGAATATCTTCTTCTTCAGTTTTAGTGTTTTCATAAGAAAAGCCACTGATTTTTGTACATTGATTTTGTAGTCTGACACCTTGCTATATTGCCTAATAACTTCCAGTAGTTTTCTGCTGGATTCTTTAGGTTTTTCTATGTATACTATCATGTCATCTGCAAATACTGAGAGTTTGACTTCTTCTCTTCCAATCTGTATTCCTTTGATTTCTTTCTCTTGCCTGATTGCTATGGCAAGAACTTCCAATACTATGTTGAAGATCAATGGTGATAGTGGGCAGCCCTGTCTAGTCCCTGATCTGAGGGGAAATGCTTTCAACTTCTGTCCATTGAGTATGATGTTGGCTGTTGGTTTTCTATATATGGATTCCACTATCTTGAGGAATTTCCCACCTATTCCCATTTTTTGTAGTTTTGAGCATGAATGGGTGTTGGATTTTGTCAAAGGCTTTCTCTGCATCTATTGAGATAATTTTTGGCTTTGCTTCTATTGATGTGGTGAATGACATTGATAGACTTACGTATGTTGAACCAGCCTTGCATTTCTGGGATGAATCCCACTTGGTCGTGATGAACAATCTTTTTGATGTGCTGTTGTATCCGTTTGGCCAAGATCTTGTTTAATATTTTGGCATCTATGTTCATCAGAGATATTGGTCTGTAGTTTTCCTTTTTTGTTGTGTCTCTATCTGATTTTGGTATCAGGGTGATGTTGGCTTCATAGAAGGTGGAAGGGAGTGCCCTCATTTCTTCTATCTTATGGAAAAGCTTTAGGAGGATGGGCATTAACTGTTTCCTGAAGGTTTTGTAGAATTCGTTTGTGAAGCCATCTGGTCCAGGACTTTTGTTGTTGGGGAGATTCTTAATAACAGTTTCTATTTCTTTGTCTGTGATTGGCGCATTTAGGTTTTGTAGTTCTTCTTTGTTCAGTTTTGGAAGGACATATATTTCTTGAATTCTTCCATTTCTTCCAGATTTTCTAGGTTGGTGGTGTATAGTTCTTCATAGAAGTCTCGCATGATTTTCTGGATTTCTGTGGTGTCAGTTGTTATATCTCCTCTATCATTTACAATTCTATAAATTTGAGTCTTCTCCCTTTTTTGTTTAGTGAGTCTGGCTAGGGGTTTGTCAATCTTGTTTAATCTTTCAAAGAACCAACAATTGGCTTCAATGATCTTCTGTATGGTTCTCTTATTTTTGATGTTGTTTATTTCTGCTCTAAACTTAGTGATTTCTGTCCTTTTGGTTCTTTTAGGGTTCCTTTGTTCCTCTTCCTCTAAGTCCTTAATGTTTGTAGTAAGGTTATTTATTTGGGTTTTTTCTTGTTGTTTAATATGTGATTGTATGGCTATGAGTTTCCCTCTCAGTAGTGCTTTAGCAGTGTCCCAAATATTTTGATTGGTTGTGTCTTCATTTTCATTTGTTTCCAGGAACATTTGTATTTCCTGCTTGAGTGTCTCTCTGACCCAGTGGCTCTTAAAAAGTATGTTGTTTAGTTTCCAGATTCTGTGACTTTTAATAATTTTCTGTTTGTTGTTAAATGTTAGTTTTAATCCACTGTGGTCTGAGAAGATATTTGGGATGATTTCAGTGCTCTTGAATTTATTGATGCTGTGGCCTAACATGTGGTCTATCCTTGAGTATGTGTTGTGTGGATTTGAAAAGAATGTGTATTCCAATTTTGGGTGGTGAAGAGCTTGAAAATGTCCAAGAGGTCTAGTCTTTCCGTCTCTTCATTTAATTCTCATTTCTTTGTTGATTCTGTGTTTTGTTGATCTGTCTAAGTGTGAGAGTGCAGTCTCCCACTATTATTGTATTACTATTCATGTATCTTTGGAGTTCTTTCAGTAGGTGCTTGATATATTTAGATGGTCCCTTATTGGGTGCATAGATGTTAATATTGTTATATCTTCTTGGCTGATTGATCCTTTAATCATTATGTAATGACCTTGCCTATCTTTTATTACTGAAAGACAAGATTCCCCTACTCCCTCACTCCTGGTCCTGAAAGAGAAGAGTCCTTGCACTATGACCACTTGTAACTGTGAAAACCACTGTCTAATTGTGATAACCACTGCCTCTGTAATCCAAGGATAATTTAACTTACACATCCTAGTTTAAAATAATATCATAATGCCCATTCTGGGCCAGAGTCTGCAGGGTGACGACCATGGTTCTCAGTCCACAATTTAAAATAACATTAGCTTTCTCCTCCACCCAATTTTGGGTCCAGTCTCCTTGAATTTCAGCATTCCCTAACATAAATAATACATAGCTGGAGAATTTTTTCTATTTTCTTTTCTATTTCTCTATTTATTTTAAAATTTCTTTATTGGGAGATTAATGTTGAACAGTTGACATTAAATACAATAGTTTGTACATGCATAACATTTCTCAGTTTTCCACATAACAATATTATTTTTGTTTTTTTGTTTGTTTGCTTGTTTGTTTATTACCAAAGTTCTGCTTAGCTCTACTTTTATTTAGTTCTGCAAATTGAACCATGGAGCTCAGAATCTTATGCATCTCAGGCATGAAGGTCATTTACACAACCATTGTGCTGTGTCACCAGCCCAGCATGAACTGCTTCATCCTCTTCCTCATGTCCATCAATCAGAGGAGTAGGATAGCTAGTATTTTCTCCATAACTATATCTATGGGAATCCCCCAACACAGTGCCATATCCCATCCCCCCCAATGGAAGGTCCTCTGCCGGGATAGCCTGAGGGTACTTCTTCCCGAGCTAGTGCTCTCTGGGTTGGAGAGAACTCAACTGGAGCTGATCTAGGCTGCTGTGTGGGAGAGGGATCAGGAACTCATGCTGCACCAACTTCCGCAGGAGATACACTCTGGAACTCTCGGAGCCAGAAAGCAATTTCCAAGTGTCTTTAATCAGAAGAGCAGCTGTTTTTATACTCTCCAAGTAGGGTGGAAACAGGATGTGATATAGAGAGGGTGGAGAGAAAAGTGACTGGTGAAAATCAGAGTGTGACAAGGAGGGGGCGGAACAGGCGAGAATCCTATAACTGAACCACCAATGCCCTGGAGTGCTTTATGTAAAAGTGATTTATGTAAATAGACCAAACCTTTGGATCAGTAAATCCCTATATAGGCATATGGATAAGAAGAAGCCAGGGGGAGGTGGCAACTACCCAACAGTCCTCTGTTTATTACCCTGGGAGTATGGACCAAATACCTCTACAGGGTGCAGAAAGTGGGAGGTATGATTTCTGTAATTGTTTTTCCACTGGACATAGGCTGATCAACACCCCCATCCTGCTCCTATGTTTCCCTATTGGGGTAGAGCTTTAGGGAGGTGGGGTTCCACAACACACTGGTGAGGTTGTATGACAGATAGGCGTCTTAGATACCCCTCACCTGAAGATGTGGCTTCTCAGCTTTTTCTTGGCCACCACAGAATTTTCCTTTGCCAGAACTCTGGACTCTACTTGCCTTATTTTCAGTGCCTCACTTTTCAAATATTTTGGCGCTAAAACTTGAGAGGGGCTAGAATATAGCTTCTCCCTCTGGGTGTTTCATGTCACACTATCCTAACACAGGTCCCCATCTGGTGGAGGGAATATTCACAGGAAGTGAAATAGTATAACTCTCTCCCTCCCACCCCCATCAATTAAACTCTGTCCTATAAAATAAATTACATGAAGTAAAATAAAAAAATAGGGACTGACTGAGTGGTATTACACCTGACTGAACATGTATGATAATGCACAAAGACCTGGGTTGAACCCCCAGTCCCCACCTGCAGGGAGAAAGCTTTGTGAGTCGTGAGCAGTGCTGCAAGTGTCTCTTGTATCCCTCTCTATCACTGCCTTACCTCTCAATTTCAGGATGTCTATTTACAGTACATAAGATTATGAAATGAATAAAGAAATACAAAAATAGAGAATAAAGACATTAATAGGCAGCCCCATGCTGCCAACAGAGCACACTGAGTTGAGAAGCCTCAGGAGTAGCCAAGACAGGTCATAGGAATCCACACTGAGGCCTAAGATGGATCACTGGGTTAGAAATAAGGAAGGGTAGTCCAGGAGGTGGCACAGTGGATAAAGCTGTGGACTTTCATGTGAGATGTCCCGAGTTCAGTCCTGGACAGCACATATATCACGGTGATGTATGATTATTTCTCCTTCCTCCTATATTTCTTATGAATAAAAAAATAATCTTAAAAAGGGGCGGTAGTAGTGACCTCAGACACATGGCTGCTATGGGGAACATTGGAGCCTCTCTGAGGCAACCTTTTCTATCTAAGCTCTGAAGGCTGACACTCTCCAGCCACATCCAGACTCTAGAGTCACTGAAGTGTCCTCCTCAAGAAGTGAAATAGCAGGAGACATGTGCAACCAAAAGGAGGAAGCAAGAACCCTGTGCACATTGAGAAGCAGCACTTACTTTCTAGAGTGACTTTCTTCATTTGCAAGCACTACCCATAAGCAGCCCAGACTGGAAAGAGCACTGGCCAAACCCTAGATTCTAAATAGATGGAGCTATTCTCACACTCATGAGGATTCTGACCACAGCATTGCTTTAGTGCCTCAATCCTGGAAATATGAATCAGAAAGTCAAAACAATATGGAATCAAGCACTGACCTAGCTATATGGCAGGAGAGCTGTTCAATCAGTTTCTAAAGAGGGTGAGCCGGGAGAATAGCAGTCACAGGAAATCATGAAAAAGAGGTGAAAATACCAGCAGAAAACAACTTAAACATTTTAGAGAGCAGACAGGGTGCCCCTGAGTCAGGCCGGTTCCTGCTTTTCTCTCCAGGCCCTGCTCAGACTGCACTGAAGACAGCAAGGAACCTGGGAGGAAGATGATGTATGTTGGAGCCAAGAATGAAAATCAAGAACTATTGTCTCAAACATGACAGGACTTGTCTGGAAGCAGCCTAGGGGATTAAAGTCACCCTACTGTGTCTCCTCTGCTGTGACTAGGTCCCCAAGACCTGCTGTGTTCCCACTTGGGGAACACACACCAGGCTCTGCCCTCAATTGTTTGCCAGCATGGATACCCTTGGGGTTTGAGTCTAATTATCCATGGAGCCAGGGGTGTGAAGTACAGACTCCTGTCCCAGCTTGAGTGTGGGGGTCTGAGTTTGCACTAGCCCACTGATCTGTTGTGGGGCATCAAGGAAAGACTAGATAACCCTAGGCAGCAGTATCAGGTTGGGGAGAGATGATTAGGATCCAATTATTAAATTTATGCTGGTGGCCTGAGGAAGAGCAAAAGTTCACTGTGCAGAATGCCTCTCTTGCTTTGTGCATGGCTCAGTGTTTGTTTAACATTCTGTCTCTCTATATAAGTGAAAATATGACTGCATTTTTTGACTCATCTTGGATGGAGCTAGAAGGAATTGTGTTAAGTGAGTTAGGTGAGAAAGAGAAAGACTAGTATGGGATGATCCCACTCATAAAAAGAAGTTTAGAAGGGAGTCACACAGTAGCAAAGCAGGTTAAGCACACATGGCGCAAAGATCAAGGACCGGCATAAGGATCCCGGTTCAAGCCCCCGGCTCCCCACCTGCAGGGGAGTCACTTCACAGGGAGTGAAGCAAGTCTGCAGTGTCTGTCGTTCTCTCCTCCTCTCTGTCTTCCCCTCCTCTCTCTCCATTTCTCACTCTCCTATCTAACAAGGAAAACAAGAATAACTACACAATAAAACAACAAGGGCAAAAAAGGGGGAAAAAACCTATTACAGATGCCAGATGGTGATAGTGGACCTGGCTGAGTACACACATTGCTCTGCTCACTTCCTGGGCTCAACTTCTGGTCTCTGATGGTGGAAGAGAGTAAAGACTGGAGCTGCAGCACTATATGTGTGTCTCTCCATCCCCTTGTTTATTTGTTTTGCTTTGTTTTGTTTTTATCTCCAGGGTTGTTGCTGGGGCTTTATGCCTGCACTACAAATACACTGCTCCTGGGAGGCTCCCCACGCCCCTTTTGTTGCCCTTGTTTATCGTTGTTGTCATTGTTGGATAGGACATAGAGAAATTGAGATAGGGGAAGACAGAAAGGGGAAGATAAATATAGACACTTGCACACTTGCTTCACCACCTGTGAGGTGACTCCCCTGCAAGTGGGGAGCCTGGGGCTCAAACTGGGATCCTTATGCTGGTCTTTGTGATTCCCTACACATGCACATAACCTGCTGCTCTACTGCACAGCCCCCTATCTTTCCCTTTCTATCCTACAAAAAATTAAAGAATAAAAATATTGTTTAATATGACTACAAGTAGCTGAGCTAATTAGTTGGGTGGGTATGCAAATCATTTTCAAGTGAGACACCCAAGTCTCTGGTTCAATCTCCAGATTATCATAAATCAGAAACAGTGTTATGATAAAATTATGAGGAACATAAACAATAACAAATTCTGTTTCCCAGCTGGAACAGGCAGTGAGCAGGACCCCATATTCTCAATTTCTGCACACTACAGTGAGGCCACTATAAGTGTGTGAACACTCTTCATGCATCTCTTCATGGCCCTCACGTTAAGGTGGGGGACTGCTTAGGATTCTCCAACAGGCAGAGGGAAGATAGCATAATGGTTATGCAAACAAACTCTTATGCCTGAGGCTTCAAAGTCCCAGGTTCAATACCCTCTCTACCATAAACCAGAGCTGAACAGTGCTCTGGTTAAACAAAAACAAAAACAATAAGATTCACCAACAGCCTTATTAGAAGACAGGACAATTCTGAAACACTTTTACTGGATTCAAATGAAGCAGCTCCAGGAACAATTTAACAGAAATCTACAATTTATCACTAAGAAAAATAAAAGTAGGGGGTCGGGCGGTAGCTCAATGGCTTCAGCACAACTGGCGCAAAGCTCAAGGACCAGCATTAGGATCCCGGTTTGAGCCCCAGCTCCACACCTTCAGGAAAGTCACTTCACAAACTGTGGAGAAGGTCTGCAGGTGTCTATATTTCTCTCCCCATCTCTGTCTTCCCTTCCTTTCCATTTCTCTCTGTCCTATCCAGTAACAATAACTACAACAATAAAAAAAACAAGGGTAACAAGAGAGAACTTTTGGGGACTTTTTTAGAAAGTGAACCGCCTGAGATGAAATTAGAGTATACTATGAAAGGTAAGGTCTCACCCGAGTCTACGGCCATACCACCCTGAACATGCCCAATCTCGTCTTGCCATGGTTTTTTAACAGTCTAATAAATTTGACAATTTTATAAACCCCATGCAAAAAGAGCTTTTAAAAAATTTTCAAAGACAATAAGTTTGTCTTCTTGATTTTTCTTCTTTCTAACTTGTGAATAAAATGCAATAGATCTATGTACATTGATTTTTGTATTCTTCTATTTTCTGAGCTCTAATATTTTTTTTTATATTTTTGGTTGTGTAGGGTTTTATTTGTATATTATGCTTTTTTTTTATTTGTATATTATGCTTTCTACAAATATGTCTTTCTACTCTAAGCTAGCCTGTAGGAAATGCAAAACTTAACATTGGCTAAATGACCATCTAGCCTAAAACAGTTTACAGATTCAATTAAAATCCCATTAAAATTCCACTAACATTTTTTTAAGGAATAGAACAAACAACATTTTTTAAAGGGTCTAGAACTTTCAACTTTAAAATTTTATGAAATTACAAAACACCACCACTAACAAAATTAGTGATTTAATATTGATTAACAAAATTATAAGATAGCAGGAGTATAATTCCACACCTTTCCCACCATCAGAGTTCTGTGTTTCCAGTTCCTCCATTGGAAACTGCATTAGTTCTCCCAAGATCACAGATTTAGGTTGACTATTCTTTCTCTCTTTCTTTCTTCATTTATTTATTTATTTATTTTTAAATATTTGTTTATTCCCTTTTGTTGCCCTTGTTGTTTTATTGTTGTAGTCATTGTTGGATAGGACAGAGAGAAATGGAGAGAGGAGGGGAAGACAGAGAGGGGGAGAGAAAGATAGAAAAAAAAGTCACTGTCTAAAGGATGGTGATTGTATAATGATGGGAACATGTGTGCAAGACATGTGAAAGACTCAAATGGAGGTTTTAACTATATTTCAGGACCCACTAAAAGAGATTGGTGACCTGCATGCCTACTTAGAAGAGATCTTTGAGCTACAAGAGGACTGGGATGATGCCTGTGGAAAATTTTCACCTCTACTCCCATCAGCTAGAGTTCTACCAGATTTATTTCCTTTAAGAAGATGCCTGTCAAATTTATTTCCTCAGGGAGAGGCCCACAGACCACCAGCTCTTCTAGCCTTGCATGAGCTCAGCCCCAGGCTTCCTGCCTTCACACCCTTCCTCAGCTGCAAGGGGGACTGGCCTTCACCTTCAGGGCTGCCTGACAGAAGCCTGCAAATGGACTCCCAGCCCTAGTCCACAGAGAAGCTCTTCTGGGCACTACTTCAGCCTCTAGTCACAACTTCAGGAGCTTCTCCACACCTCACAACTCAGGCCTCTGGCTCCTCTGAGTCCAGGGCTCCATGAACATGCCAAATGGCCCGTGGAGTCCCACCCAGAGGCTTCCAGATGTCTGTTCCAGTAATAAGCCCCATCCTTCCCCTCTGTTTTCTGCTCATGGTATACAAACACACACACACACACACACGGGTTGTGCATGACCCTGAGTTCCTGCCCTAACTCTAAATCCACCTGGGATCAGTCCCCAGGTGCAATTCCAGCTTCTCTGCTCTCTGACCTTTATTACCTGATGGGGCTATAGGGACCTAGGTTCTTGAGTCAAGACTTCAGCTAAAACTGAGTAAGGAAAGTGGCATAACAGCAGCACTCTGAGTTATAAATAGCTTCATTGGGGCATGCAGGGCATGTTTTCTAACTGGTGCAGTAGACAATAAGAAATTATCAGACCATCCATCAATATAATTTATTAAATAATGTATGTAAGATGTGCCAATGGATAATGAGAACAAAATGCATGCTGTACTCACTAACAATGTATGATTTTGATCAATAAGCATATATAAGCCCTGGGATTGTGAATAAAGCTGAATCACTGACATAAGGGTTCTGCCTAGCCCTGTCTTTGTATCAGTCCATCTTTCCTCAAGGGTCTTAAATACTGACTGTGATAGCCTTGGCAGGAGAAGCATGAGAAGATGCTAAAGCTCATCTTTGAAGCTGAAAATCATGTGATACGAGGACTGTTCAGCCCTCTTGCTACAGACCACTCCAATATCTATCTGTTTCAGTGAGGGCTTATTTCCCTCCAACCTGGCTCTCTCCAGCACCAGAGCTCTGCTCTCCACTTTTCTCAGAGAATTTAATGCATGTGTTTGTTGTGAAATTCCTTGACTAATTAATTCCTTTGATTTGTAGAGATGTTTAGAATATTGTTTTCCTGCTTGGATTTTCCTGAAGGAAACATAGTTTCAGCTTTGTAGAAGAAATTTCAGAACAGCATGATGGCTTGCTCATAACTATCATTTAACTGACATTTCTCTTCTTTCTAATTCAGTTTCTATACAATTAAATTTTAGATTATGTCAGATAATTCAATATGCCTTGGGATATTTATCTTATATATTTTTTCTTTTATTTATTTATTTATTTATAAAAAAGAAGACATTATCCTGGTGGCATCTGGAACCTCGTGATTGAAAAGAGAGTTAACATACGATGCCAAACAAATTGTTGAGCAATCATGGACCCAAAGCTTGGAATAGTGGAGAGGAAGTGTTAGGGGGATACTCACTGCAAACTCTAGTGTACTTCTGCTTTCAGGTATATATTTTGCAGTAGTTTATGGATATGTGTGAACATAAGCTCTCTCTCACAGAAACTGGTGTATATCTAGATTTTGGAACTTTGTTAGAAAGTGAACCACCTGTGATGAAATTAGAGTGTACTATAAAAGGAAATGTCTCACCTGAGTAATGAAGCTGAAGGGTTGTCATTCCACATGTGAAGTCTCTGGACACAGTCTGAGGTGAAGCATGTTGAGGTGGCAATTGTTGCGTTGATTAGGTTGTGATCAGCGGATGCAATATTATTTGGTATGGATTGGGAGAGGCATACTGGAAAGTGGACCCTATCCAAGGGTTCCAGGACTGGGGTAAGTAGGGGCTCTATAGTGGAGATGTGAGGTTCCTGCTATCTTTTTAATCACCAGGTTCCAGATGCCACCAGGATGCTGGCCAGGCTTCCCTGGATTGAAGACCCCACCAATGTGTCCTGGAGCTCAGCTTCCCCAGAGACACACCCTACTAGGGAAAGAGAGAGGCAGACTGGGAGTATGGACCAACCAGTCAATGCCCATGTTCAGTGGGGAAGCAATTACAGAAGCCAGACCTTCTACCTTCTGCAACCCTCAATGACCCTGGGTCCATGCTCCCAGAGAGATAGATAATGGGAGGGCTATCAGGGAAGGGGGTGGGATACGGAGATTGGGTGGTGGGAATTGTGTGGAGTTGTACCCCTCTTACCCTATGGTTTTGTTAATTAATCCTTTCTTAAATTTAAAAAATTAAAAAAATAAAATAAAAAAGAAGACATTAACAAAATAATAGGATAAGAGGGGGGTACAACTCCATACAATCCCCAGCATCAGATCTCCGTATCCCATCCCCTCATCTGATAGCTTTCCCATTCTCTATCCCTCTGGGAGTATGGACTTAAGGTCATAGTGGGATGCAGAAGGTAGAAGGTCTGGCTTCTGTAATTGCTTCCTCGCTGAACATGGGTGTTTACAAGATGATCTATCCTCCCAGACTGTCTATCTCTCTACCTAGTAGAGTGGGTCTCTGGGGAAGTGGAGCTCCAGGACATATTGGTGGGGTCGTCTGTCCAGGGTATTCTGGTCTGCATCATGCTAGCATCTGGAACCTGGTGGCTGAAAAGAGAGCAAAACCAAACAAATTGTTGAACAAGCATGGACCTAAAGGCTGCAATAGTGCATATGAAGTAGTGGGGGTGTCCTCTATTTTGTAGATAGCTAGTAGGAATATTTTTGTTATATTTGACAGGGCCTGTGGTTATACTAGTTTTTTTTTCCCTGAGCCAGAAATCTGGTATGTAGGTGGATTCAGGTAATTGTCTGGGGAGATGATGTCATGGCTGCAAAAGAAACAGAAAGCTGGATTAGGAAAGAGAGTAACTCCTGAATATGAGAAAGGGGTATAAATATTGTTGACTGTAAACCCCATCGATTTGATATTGTCTGGGGCCCATATTCAGCTTAGGAGCCTATGTGACCTCTGCATCCCTATATATCTGAGCTCACATTCTGTGATCATGAGTAGGAACATTCCAAGCTGCCCCAATATCAACCCATCTTCCTCAGGTGTAGAACAGAGTATGTTGTCCAACCTCCCTTTGGAGGATGGGACATTCTCAATCATTGTTGATCCTAGTTGAGGGTAAGGTTCATGGGAGCCCATAGACGTGTCTCTTTTGTTGTTCCTGATAGAGATGACCAGTAACAATAGAGAGAGGGATTTATTTGAGGTCTAGGCCCATCATGTCTGTTTGGGAACCTCAGGACTCCATGAGTAGGGCCCCAGTTGATGTGGTTGTCTGATAGTGACTAAAGAGTCATCATTAAAGCAAGCCAGTCTCTTGTCCTTATTCAGCTTTTGCAGTCCTTGCTTTGCTAAGGTTAGCTTTGGAGTGAGGGAGAGAGCTGTAATAGGAAGTAGGTGAGGAGGGTATCTAAGTCTAATTGGATACTATTTCATTAGGAACTTCATACTGACTCACTGCAGACTATTGTGTACTTTTGCTGTCAGGTATATATTTTGCCCTAGTTTATGGACAGGTGTGAACACATGCTCTATCTCACAGGACCTAGGTTTTGGGAATTTGTCAGGAAGTTAGCCACCTAGAATAGAATTAGATAATACTATGAAAGGAAAGGTCTAACCTGAGTAATGAAGCTGAAAGGTTGACATTCCACACCTGAAGTCTCTGGACACAGTGTGAAGAGAAGCATACAAAGGTGGTACTTGTTGTGTTGATTATGTTGGGATCAGAGGATGCACTATTATTTGGTGTAAATTGAGAGAAGCATGCAGAAAAGTGCACCCCACCCTGGAGATTCCAGTAGTGGGGTAAATATAGGCTCTATAGGGGAAATGTGAGGTTCCTGCTGTCTTAGGGTTCAAGAAGACAATAGATAGTTATTATTATAACCACACTATTTGGCAATTGCGTTAATTTAGAAAAATCCCTTTGTTAGGATTTGCTGTGTCATACCCAATATCACCATAATTTATGTTTATTGATATTATTTGTATATAGCTGTGCCACTGGTTGCTTCTATTCTCCCTGGTCTAGACTTATGAGAGAGTCAACATATCAAAGACTCAGCCTATGTATTAAAAAGACTCAGTCTGTGCTTTAAAATGTTTGAGATAAAGATGAGTATAGGATGATCCCACTCATCAACAGAAGTTGAGTAAGAAGATCTGAAAGGGAAACTAAAAGCAGGACCTGACCAAATTGTAAGTAGCACACCAATGTAAAAACCCTGTGGTGATGGGTAGACATGCAGCTTCCTGGGCCAGTAGGGGGTGGGAGTGGGTGGGAGGGATGGGTCACAGTCTTTTGGTGGTGGGAATGGTCTTTATGTACACTCCTAGTAAAATGTAGTCATATAAATCACAGGTTAATTAATATGAGAGGGGGAAAATTAATTGTATGTTTGAAGTTTTATAAAACACAGACTGAATCTTTTTAATATACAGTCTGTGTATTTGATATGCGGACTCTCTCAAAAGCCTAAACCAAGTAGATCAGAAGCAACCAATAGCACAGCTATATACAAGATACTGGGTACTGTATAGCAAACCCTAACAAAAGGACTTTTCAAAGTTAACCCAATTACCAAATAATGTGATGATAACATTAACTATCGATTGTCTTTTTGAACCCTAAGACAGCAGGAACCTCACATCTCCACCATAGAGCCCCTACTTACCCCAGTCCTAGAACCCTTGGATAGAGCCCACTTTCCATTATGCCTCTCCCAATCCATATCAAATAATATTGCATCCGCCAATCACAACCTAACCAATGCAATGATTGCCACCTCAACATGCTTCACCTCAGACTGTGTCCAGAGACTTCACGTGTGGAATGACAACCCTTCAGCTTCATTACTCAGGTGAGACCTTTCCTTTCATAGTATACTCTAATTCCATCTCAGGTTGCTCACTTTCTAACAAAGTCCCAAAACCTAGATATACACCAGTTTCTGTGAGAGAGAGCATATGTTCACATGTATCCATAAACTACTGCAAAATATATACCTGAAAGCAGAAGTACACTAGAGTTTGCAGTGAGTATCCCCCTAACACTTCCTCTCCACTATTCTAAGCTTTGGGTCCATGACTGCACAACAATTTGTTTGGCTTCATATGTTAACTCTCTTTTCAGTCACCAGGTTCCCGATGCCATCAGGATGCCGGACAGGCTTCCCTGGATTGAAGACCCCAACAATGTGTCCTGGAGCTCTGCTTCCCCAGAGACACACCCTACTAGGGAAAGAGAGAGGCAGACTGGGAGTATGGACTGACCAGTCAATGCCCATGTTCAGCGGGGAAGCAATGACAGAAGCCAGACCTTCTACCTTCTACAACCCACAATGACCCTGGGTCCATGCTCCCAGAGGGATAGAGAATGGGAAAGCTATCAGAGGAGGGGGTGGGATATGGAGATTGGGTGGTGGGAATTGTGTGGAGTTGTACCCCTCCTACCCTATGGTTTTGTTAATTTATCCTTTCTTAAATAAAAAAAATGTTTGAGGATTACAATAGATTTTCCCCTCTCATATTAGTTAAATAGTGATTTATATGACTACAAATTAATATGAGTGTACATAAAAACCATTCCTACCATGGAAGGAGAGTGTCCCATCCCATACACCCACTCAGCCCCTGGAAGCTGAATGTCCACCCTCACTCTCACCCCAGGGTTTTTACTTTGGTGACCTACTCCAGATTTCATCAAATCCTGCTTTTAGATTCCCCTTCAGATCTTTCTCAACTTTTGTTGATAAGTATGATCATCCTGTACTCATCTTTATCTTTCTGACTTAGCTCCCTTAATATTCTTTCTAGCTATGTTAAGTGAGCTAAGTCAGAAAGATAAAGATGAGGATGGGATGATCCCACTCATCAACAGAAGTTGACTAAGAAGATCTGAAAGGGAAACTAAAAGCAGGACCTGACCAAATTGTAAGTAGCGCACTAAAGTAAAAACCCTGTGGTGATGGATAGACATGCAGCTTCCTGGGCCAGTGGGGGGTGGGAGTGGGTGGGAGGGATGGGTCACAGTCTTTTGGTGGTGGGAATGGTGTTTATGTACACTCCTAGCAAAATGTAGACATATAAATCACTAGTTAATTAATATGAGAGGGGGAAAATCAATTGTATGTCTCAAAGTTTTTCAAACACAAACTAAATCTTTTTAATATATAGATTGTGTATTTGATATGTGGACTCTCTCAAAAGCGTAGACCAAGTAGATAGGAAGCAACCAATAGCACAGCTATATACAAGATACTGGGTACTGTACAGCAAATCCTAACAAAAGGACTTTTCAAAGTTAACCCAATTACCAAATAATGTGGTGATAACATTAACTATCGATTGTCTTTTTGAACCCTAAGACAGCAGGAACCTCACATCTCCACTATAGAGCCCCTACTTACCCCAGTCCTGGAACCCTTGGATAGAGCCCACTTTCCATTATGCCTCTCCCAATCCATATCAAATAATATTGCATCTGCCGATCACAACCTAACCAATGCAACGATTGCCACCTCAACATGCTTCACCTCAGACTGTGTCCAGAGACTTCACGTGTGGAATGACAACCCTTCAGCTTCATTACTCGGATGAGGCCTTTCCTTTTATAGTACACTCTAATTTCATCGCAGGTGGTTCACTTTCTAACAAAGTCCCAAAACTGTCTAACAAAGTCACCAGTTTCTGTGAGAGAGAGCGTATGTTCACACATATCCATAAACTACTGCAAAATATATACCTGAAAGTAGAAGTACACTAGAGTTTGCAGTGAGTATCCCCCTAACACTTCCTCTCCACTATTCCAAGTTTTGGGTCCATGATTGCTCAGCAATTTGTTTGGCTTTGTATGTTAACTCTCTTTTCAGTCACCAGGTTCCAGATGCCATCAGGATGCTGACCAGGCATCCCTGGATAGAAGACCCCAACAATGTGTCCTAGAGCTCAGCTTCCCCAGAGACACACCCTACTAGGGAAAGAGAGAGGTAGACTGGGAGTATGGACTGATCAGTCAACGCCCATGTTCAGCGGGGAAGCAATTACAGATGCCAGACCTTCTACCTTCTGCAACCCACAATGACCCTGGGTCCATGCTCCCAGAGGGACAGAGAATGGGAAAGCTATCAGGGGAGGGGGTGGGATATGTAGACTGGGTGGTGGGAATTATGTGGACTTGTACCCCTCCTACCCTATGGTTTTGTTAATTAATCCTTTCTTAAATAAAAAAAATTTAAAAAAATAATAAAATTAAAAAATAAAAATAAAATAAAATAAAATATTCCTTCTATCTTTATCCAATCTGGGTCAGAGAAGGTGGATTCATTGTTCTTGATATCTGTATAGTATTCCATTGTGTATATATACTACAACTTTCTCAGTCACTCATCTGTTGTTGGGCACCTGGGTTGCTTCCAGGTTTTAGCTATTATGAATTGAACATAGGAGTACACACATCTTTATGACAGCATCAATAAACTCAAGTGCAATGAAATCAACCCAAGTATCTTCTCAGACCACAGTGGAGTAAAACAAACATTTAACAACAAACAGAAAATTATTAAAAGTCACAGAATCTGGAAACTAAATAACATACTGCTTAAGAACCACTGGGTCAGAGAGACACTCAAGCAGGAAATACAAATGTTCCTGGAAACAAATGAAAATGAAGACACAACCAATCAAAATATTTGGGACACTGCTAAAGCACTACTGAGAGGGAAACTCATAGCCATACAATCACATATTAAACAACAAGAAAAAACCCAAATAAATAACCTTACTACAAACATTAAGGACTTAGAGGAAGAGGAACAAAGGAACCCTAAAAGAACCAAAAGGACAAAAATCACTAAGTTTAGAGCAGAAATAAACAACATCAAAAATAAGAGAACCATACAGAAGATCATTGAAGCCAATTGTTGTTTCTTTGAAAGATTAAACAAGATTGACAAACCCCTAGCCAGACTCACTAAACAAAAAAGGGAGAAGACTCAAATTTATAGAATTGTAAAACGATAGAGGAGATATAACAACTGACACCACAGAAATCCAGAAAATCATGCGAGACTTCTATGAAGAACTATACACCACCAACCTAGAAAATCTGGAAGAAATGGAAGAATTCAAGAAATATATGTCCTTCCAAAACTGAACAAAGAAGAACTACAAAACCTAAATGCGCCAATCACAGACAAAGAAATAGAAACTGTTATTAAGAATCTCCCCAACAACAAAAGTCCTGGACCAGATGGCTTCACAAACGAATTCTACAAAACCTTCAGGAAACAGTTAATGCCCATCCTCCTAAAGCTTTTCCATAAGATAGAAGAAATGAGGGCACTCCCTTCCACCTTCTATGAAGCCAACATCACCCTGATACCAAAATCAGATAGAGACACAACAAAAAAGGAAAACTACAGACCAATATCTCTGATGAACATAGATGCCAAAATATTAAACAAGATCTTGGCCAAACGGATACAACAGCACATCAAAAAGATTGTTCATCACGACCAAGTGAGATTCATCCCAGAAATGCAAGGCTGGTTCAACATACGTAAGTCTATCAATGTCATTGACCACATCAATAGAAGCAAAGCCAAAAATTATCTCAATAGATGCAGAGAAAGCCTTTGACAAAATCCAACACCCATTCATGCTCAAAACTACAAAAAATGGGAATAGGTGGGAAATTCCTCAAGATAGTGGAATCCATATATAGAAAACCTACAGCCAACATCGTACTCAATGGACAGAAGTTGAAAGCATTTCCCCTCAGATCAGGGACTAGACAGGGCTGCCCACTATCACCATTGATCTTCAACATAGTATTAGAAGTTCTTGCCATAGCAATCAGGCAAGAGAAAGAAATCAAAGGAATACAGATTGGAAGAGAAGAAGTCAAACTCTCAGTATTTGCAGATGACATGATAGTATACATAGAAAAACCTAAAGAATCCAGCAGAAAACTACTGGAAGTTATTAGGCAATACAGCAAGGTATCAGACTACAAAATCAATGTACAAAAATCAGTGGCTTTTCTTATGAAAACACTAAAACTGAAGAAGAAGAAATTCAGAAATCACTCCCATTCACTGTTGCAACAAAATCAATAAAATACCTAGGAGTAAAACTGACCAAAGAAGTGAAAGACTTGTATACTGAAAACTATGAGTCACTCTTCAAGGAAATAGAAACTGATACAAAGAAATGGAAAGATATCCCATACTCATGGATTGGAAGAATAAATATCATCAAAATGAATATTCTCCCCAGAGCCATATACAAATATAATGCAATACCCATTAAAGCTCCACCAAGATTCTTTAAGAAAATAGAACAAAAACTACATTCATTTATCTGGAACCAGAAAACACCTACAATTGCCAAAACCATCTTGAGGAAAAGAAACAGAAACGGAGGCATCACACTCCCAGATCTCAAACTATATTATAATGCCATCATCAGTACAACAGCCTGGTCCTGGAACAAAAATAGGCACACTGACAAGTGGAACAGAATTAAAAGCCCAGAACTAAACCCCCACAGTTATGGACATCTAATCTTTGATCAAGGGGCCCAAGGTGTTAAATGGAAGAAGGAGGCTCTCTTCAATAAATGGTGCTGGGAAAACTGGGTTATAACATGCAGAAGAACGAGATTGAACCATCTTATCTCACCAGAAACAAAAATCAACTCCAAATGGATCAAAGACCTGGATGTCAGACCAGAATTTATCAAATACTTAGAGGAAAACATTGGTGAAACACTTTCCCACCTAAACCTCAAGGACATCTTTTATGAAACAAACCCGATTGCAAGGATGACTAAAGCAGAAACAAACCAATGGGACTACATCATATTGAAAAGCTTCTGCACAGCCAAAGAAACTATCATACAAACAAAGAGACCCCTCACAGAATGGGAGAAGATCTTCACATGCCAAACATCAGACAAGAGACTAATCACCAAATTATACAGAGAACTCAGCAAACTTAGCACCAAAAAAGCAAATGACCTCATCAAAAATGGGCAGAGGATATGAACAAGACACTCACTTCAGAGGAGATCCAAAAGGCTAACAAACATATGAAAAATGGTTCCAGGTAGCTGATTGTCAGAGAAATGGAAATAAAGACAACCTTGAGATACCACCTCACTCCTGTGAGATTGGCATACATCAAAAAGGACAGCAGCAACAAATGCTAGAGAGGCTGTGGGGACAGAAGAACTCTTCTACACTGCTAGTGGGAATGTAAATTGGCCCAGCCTCTCTGGAGAGCATCTGGAGAACTCTCATAAGGCTAGACATAGACCTTCCATATGACCCAGCAATTCCTCTCCTGGGGATATACCCCAAGGATTCCATAATGCCCAACCAAAAGGATGTGTGTACTCCTATGTTCAATTAATAATATGTGTTCTCCTATGTTCAATTCATAATAGCTAAAACCTGGAAGGAACCCAGGTGCCCAACAGCAGATGAGTGGCTGAGAAAGCTGTGGTACATATACACAATGGAATACTATGCAGCTATTAAGAACCATGAGCCCACCTTCTCTGACCCATCTTGGACAGAGCTAGAAGGAATTAAGTTAAGTCAGCTGAGTCAAATAGATAAAGATGAGTATGGGATGTCCCCATTCATCAACAGAAGTTGAGAAAGAAGAACAGAAAAGGAAACTAAAAGCAGGATCTGATTAAATCGAGAGCAGGGCACCAATGTATAAACACTGTGGTGAAGGGGAGGGTGGTAATTGGGCTTCCAGGTATGGCAGGGGTGGCAGGGCTGAGGTGGGTGGTGGGGATGGGACACAGTCTTTTGGTGGTGGGAGTGGTGTTTATATATAATCCTATTAAAGTGTAAACATATAAACCACTAGTTAATTAATATGAGAGGGGAAAAATTGACCATATGTCTAGAACTTCTTAAAACACAGACTGAATCTTTTTAATACATAGACTGTCTTTGATATGTTGTCTCTCCCAAAAGCCTAGACCAGGGAGAACAGAAGCAAACAGTAGCACAGCTACATACAAGATGCTGGATATTATACCCCAAACACTAACAAAGGGACTTTGCAAAGTTAACCCTATAACCAAATAATGTGATGATAATAATAACTATCCATTGTCTTCTTGAACCCTAAGACAACAGGAACCTTACATTTCCACTGTAGAGTCTATATTTCCCCCAGTCCTGGAACCTTAGGGTGGGGCCCACTTTTTTGCATGCTGCTCTCAATTCAAATCAAATAATACTGCATCCACGGATCGCAACCTAATCAACGCAATGAGTGCCACCGCAGCATGCTTCACTTCAGACTGTGACCAGAGACTTCAGGTGTGGAATGACAACCCTTCAGCTCCATCACTTGGGTGAGACCTTTCCTTTCATAGTATTCTCTAACTCCATTCCAGGTATTCCACTCTCCAATAAAGTCCCTAAACCTAGATATAGTCCAGGTTGCCTGAGACAGAGCATGGGTTCACCCATGCCCATAAACTAGGGAAAGTATATACCTGAAATAGAAGTACACATGAGCATGCAGGGAATACCCCCCAAAACTTAATCTACACTATTCAAGTCTTTAGGTCCATGATTGTTCAACAATTTGTTTGGCTTTAAATGTTAACTCTCTTTTCAGCCAACAAGTTCCGAATGCCAGCAAGATGCTGACCGGACTTCCCTGGACAGACGACCCCATCAATGTGTACTGGAGCTCTGCTTCCTCAGAGCCCCACCCTACTAGGGAAAGAGAGAGGCAGACTGGGAGTATGGTTCGACCAGTCAATGCCCATGTTCAGCAGGGAAGCAATTACAGAAGACAGACCTTCCACCCTCTGCAACCCACAAGGACCCTGGATCCATACTCCCAGAGAGATATAAAATGGGAAGGCTATCAGGGGAGGGGATGGGATATGGAGATCGGGTTATGGGAATTGTGAGAAATTGTACCCCTCTTATTCTATGGTTTGTTAATGTCTCCTTTCTAAATAAAAATAAATTAATAAAAAAGTAAAGAAGAGAAATGTCAGTTAAATAATAGTTATGAGCAAGCCATCAACCTGTTCTGAAATTTCTTCTACAAAGATGAAACTAAGTTTCCTTCAGGAAAATACAAGCAGGAAAGCAATATTCTAAACATCTCTACAAATTAAGGAACTAATTCATCAAGAATTTCACAACAAACACATGCATTGACTACTGTTTTCTTACCAAGAATTCTAGCTCTGCTCTGGAAATTTTTTTTTCCCCCTCTGGCTTCCAGTCTTGCCTGCACTATGAATCTTGCTCCTGAGTGCCAATATTTCCACTGTTGTTGCTGTCATTGTTATTTCTATTGTCATAGTTGTTGCTGCTGTTAATGTTGTTGTAGGATAGGATAGAGAGAAATTGAGAGAGGAGGAGGACAAGGAGGAGGAAAGAAAGATACCTAAAGACCTGCTTTCCCACTTGAGAAGCAGCCCTCCTGCAGGTGGGGAGCTGGGTACTTGAACTAGAATCCCTGCACCAGTCCTTGTGCTTCACACTATGTACACTTAACCCAGTGCACTGCCACCTGGTGTCCTAAATATTTTGTTTTCTGGGAGAAAGCCAATGTCTAGAGACTAGGTTTCCATAGTTACACCCAGGAAGTGTATTTATTTTAGTAAAAGACAAAGAATGAAAAACAAAGAGAGGGAGAGGTCAGAATGGTGATCAGCTCTGACATAAGACGATGCTGAAAACACTAAAATCTCCCTACTGCACATACATGAAAACAGAAACTGAGAAACACCATGATGCGTAGTAATTTGTGGCCAGTAAATGGCCCAGCAACTAAAGCACCTACTTTACCATGCTTTTCATAAAATATTAGAGTTGATCTGTTATACCACAAGAAGAGCAGCATACACAGCACCACCATCCATAAGTAGTCATTTGGTGACTTTATACAAAAATATGGAATGAAATTTAGGCCACAGATTGAAGATGAAGATAAAAAGATACCTTACCACAGTATTTCTGTGAATTCAAACTGGTGTACCCTCTATGGAAAAGTTTGTAGAGAGCTTGACAAACATTAAAACCCCTTATGATCTAGCAATGCCACCCACAGGCATATATTAAGACACTCAGAGCCATAATGTAAAAGGATATAAGAACCACTATATTTATAGCCTCACTTTTTACACTGGTCAAAATATGGCAGAAATGTAAATGGCCAGCAGCAGTGAGTGAATAAAGAGTTCACAAGGTATACCTTTTTTAGAACACTATTCATCAATAAAAATGATGTAGTGATTGTGTCATTTCTAAAAGAATGAATGGAACTGGGGGCACTTATATAACTGAAATAAGTAGAGATTAAGAAGAACTATAAGTATCACTCCTGTGAGAACTATGGGGGTTATCAGGTGGAGGACAACAAAATTGGTGCAAAGTGTGGTGACTTACTCACAAATGTGTGCATGGGAAATTATATCCCTGAAAGCTTATGCTTCTGTAAAATATCAAATAACTAATAAAGAAGGTAAAGGGCAAAGGGATAGCATAATGGTTATGCAAACAGACTCTCATGCCTGAAGCTACAAAAGTTCCAGGTTCAGTCCCCCGTAACATTATAAGCCAGAGTTGAGCACTTTTCTGGTCTCTCTCTCCCTCCTCTCTCTCTTTCTCAAAAATCAATGCCCATGTTCAGTGGGGAAGCAATTAGAGAAGCCAGACCTTCCACGTTCTACAACCCATGACAACCCTGGGTCCATGCTCCCAGAGGGATAGGGAAAAAGAAAGCTTTTGGGGAGGGGATAGGATATGGAGATTGGGTTGCAGGAATTGTGTGGTGTTGTACCCCCCATCCTGTGATTTTTGTTAATGTATCCTTTCTTAAATGAATAAGTAAAAATAAATAAATAAATATATTTTTAAAAAGAATTATGCAGAGACAAGATAATTACAGATCTCCTAAAATTATTAAAAATGTATAATTCAAGAGGATAATGTGCTTATGTCAATTAAAAGAATATAGAATGATACAAAACTATAGAAATATTGAATTTTATGTTTCATGTCCCTGGTAAAATATGGTAAATCTGGTCAAAATACCATTATTAGCAATTACAATCTGTTTCTGATAATTTTGAATTAGTTAAGATTGGAGAAATCACCCAGTATTAGTGTACAGATCATTATTCCTGAGGACCTAGAGATCAGCTTATCAACAAATGCCATCCTATGTCAGAGGATACCCTGGTTTGATGGAACTTTCATAAAACAAGTAGTAGACAAGAAAAATATAGGGGGACAAGTGGTGGTTCACCTGATTGAATGAACATGTCACAATGTGCAAGGACTCAGGTTTGGTCTCCCAGAACCCACCAGTAAGGGAAAAGCTTTGCAAGTGCTGAAGCAGTGCTGCTGCTTCCTCTCTGTCACTCCCTTCCCTGTCAATTTCTGGCTGTCTGTATACAATAAATAAAGATAAGAAAAAAAGAGAAAAATAGTTGTATCAAAATTATGGGGAGTTATAGCAAATTACTGTGAGTGGCAGCATCGCATTTCATCAATATTACTACAGTAAGAACATTGTACTTTATTGACTTCAGGGTAATAATTCTTAAAAAGTTTAAATATAGCACTGTATATCATTCTAAGATCTATGTTACAAATACAGAACAGAGACCATGAACAAGCATTCCTAGTCATTCATAATCATCTGATCAACCTATAAGAATGTTCTGCTCTCCATTATTTAACAGTGGTCTTGTCTGGAATATAAATATACAGTGATTTTATTCCCTTTACCGAAGCACTTATTTACACTATGATCATACATATATGCATATTTATATTTTGAGCAGGAAAACTAATATAAATTTCACCCCTTGCAATGATAGAGATCCTCTGAATTTAATGAACATGGAAAATATTCTTTAAAAGACATGAGGAAAATATCTAAGTAGAGAGTGATATTCTGTTTCCCACAAAACCAGTGTCTTCTTTCTCCCTTGGACCATGCTACATATAACTCAACTTCAAACAGCATTTCATTTTTTGTTATCTATCTTTACTGTACATCACACAATTACTATGATTTTCTCATGGCAACAGAGATAACAGTGAATTCCATGTAACATAGAAGGG
Source organism: Erinaceus europaeus (assembly GCF_950295315.1). Taxonomy (NCBI): domain Eukaryota; kingdom Metazoa; phylum Chordata; class Mammalia; order Eulipotyphla; family Erinaceidae; genus Erinaceus; species Erinaceus europaeus. The sequence goes on along the minus strand of NC_080184.1, from coordinate 10,410,148 downwards.
TCTCTGAGATCTGAGAGAACTGAATGATACCACATGCTTTTCAATCAAAAGATTAAAAGAATATCATGAAGCTCTTGGAAAAACTCAAGGACATATATAACATTCTCTCTCCAAGTCTTCAAGCACAATATAAAAATATTACATAGAAAATAATTTTACCTATCAATTGTTCAGTACCTTGTTATCTTTATACAAAAAATAAAAATTTCAATAGCATTATGTTACATAGTAAGCATTCTGATGTAGAAAAATGAATCTGACATGTTTTCAACGAACTGATTTAAATAAAGTCAATATAAATTTACACTTAATATTTAATTCAGTATATTCTAATTATTTGCATCCATGTTTCCATTCAGTGTTAGCTCATGTTTTTAGAATCGTAAATTTGAATATGACTGACTTAAAAATTCTTTTATTTGTACATATGTTCCTATTTTGACCTCTATAATGTTGAAATGAAGACTACAACAGCTAAGTAAAACCTTTACCATATTGTTAAAATTTAAGACTTCTATACTTAATAACATATATGACATTGAGTAATGTGTCAATGCTGGCTACACTTGCCATATTAATTACAATTATATGATTTCTACTTAAGATAAATTCTATGATATTTGATAAGACTAGATGAATTCCATCATAATATAAAAATTCTGATTTTTAATTTTCAAGTTTGCATGTGTAAAAGTTTCTAACCAGTATGGATTTTCTCATGTTGTGTTAGGTGTAAGCAATAACTGAAGGCTTTTCCACATTCTTCACATATGTAAGGTTTCTTCTCAGTATGAATTCTATGATGTTCCATGAGACTTGAGGACTGAGTAAAGGCTTTTCCACATTCTTCACAAGTGTAAGGTTTCTCCCCAGTATGAATTCTATGATGTTTCATGAGGCTTGAGGACTGAGTAAAGGCTTTTCCACATTCTTCACAAGTGTAAGGTTTCTCCCCAGTATGAATTCTATGATGTATCATGAGGTTTGAGGACTGAGTAAAGGCTTTTCCACATTCTTCACATGTGTAAGGTTTCTCCCCAGTATGAATTCTATGATGTTTCATGAGGTTTGAGGAATGAGTAAAGGCTTTTCCACATTCTTCACAAGTGTAAGGTTTCTCCCCAGTATGAATTCTATGATGTTCCATGAGGCTTGAGGACTGAGTAAAGGCTTTTCCACATTCTTCACAGGTGTAAGGTTTCTCCCCACTATGAATTCTATGATGTTGAATGAGGCTTGAGGAATGAGTAAAGGCATTTCCACATTCTTCACAAGTATAACGTTTCTCCCCAGTATGAATTCTATGATGTTGAATGAGGCTTGAGGACTGAGTAAAGGCTTTTCCACATTCTTCACAGGTGTAAGGTTTCTCCCCAGTATGAATTCTATGATGTTCCATGAGGTTTGAGGACTGAGTAAAGGCTTTTCCACATTCTTCACAGGTGTAAGGTTTCTCCCCAGTATGAATTCTATGATGTTCCATGAGGCTTGAGGAATGAGTAAAGGCTTTTCCACATTCTTCACAGGTGTAAGGTTTCTCCCCAGTATGAATTCTATGATGTTCCATGAGGCTTGAGGAATGAGTAAAGGCTTTTCCACATTCTTCACAGGTGTAAGGTTTCTCCCCAGTATGAATTCTTTGATGTTGCATGAGGCTTGAGGACCGAGTAAAGGCTTTTCCACATTCTTCACATGTGTAAGGTTTCTCCCCAGTATGAATTCTATGATGATCCATGAGGTTTGAGGACTGAGTAAAGGCTTTTCCACATTCTTCACAGGTGTAAGGTTTCTCCCCAGTATGAATTCTATGATGTTTCATGAGGCTTGAGGACTGAGTAAAGGCTTTTCCACATTCTTCACAGGTGTAAGATTTCTCCCCAGTATGAATTCTATGATGTTTCATGAGGCTTGAGGACCGAGTAAAGGCTTTTCCATATTCTTCACAGGTGTAAGATTTCTCCCCAGTATGAATTCTATGATGTTCCATGAGGCTTGAGGACCGAGTAAAGGCTTTTCCACATTCTTTACAGGTGTACAGTTTCTCCCCAGTATGAATTCTATGATGTTTCATGAGGCTTGAGGACCGAATAAAGGCTTTTCCACATTCTTTACAGGTGTAAGGTTTCTCCCCAGTATGAATTCTATGATGTTGCATGAGGCTTGAGGACTGAATAAAGGCTTTTCCACATTCTTCACAAGTGTAAGGTTTCTCCTCAGTTTGAATTCTATGATGTTGCATGAGGCTTGAGGACTGAGTAAATGCTTTACCATATTCTTCACAAGTGTAAGGTTTCTCTGCAGTATGAATTCTTTGATGTTTCATGAGGTTTGAGGACTGAGTAAAGGCTTTTCCACATTTTTCACAAGTGTAAGGTTTCTCCCCAGTATGAATTCTATGATGTCGAATGAGGCTTGAAGAATGAATAAAGGTTTTTCCACATTCTTCACAAATGTAAGGTTGCTCCACAGTATTAATTCTTTGATGTTTCATGAGGCTTAAATAATTAGTAAAGGCTTTTGCACACTCCCTATATGTGTGACGTTTTCTCCCAGTATGTATTCTATGATGTTGTATAAGATCTGACTTCTTAAGTGTTTTTTTACATTGTTTACAATTGTAAGTTTTCTGACTACTATGAATTTTCTGATGCGTAATAACTATAGAAGAGCATAGATACATTTTGCTACATTGTTTACAATTATAACATTTATATTTAGTATAAAAATTCTGATTTTTAATAAATTTCGAAAACTTTGAAATTTTATTATATTGACTTATATTATTTTGTACGTCCTGGTGCTGAGTAATAACTACATTTCCATTTAAGCCAATTGTATTTTGAAAAGTTTTTGAGTCACTACATGTAGTATGATCTTGAGAATTTTCTTGATGTTCCACATTTACTTCCAGAGACTGAGCATGTTTCAAAACATCATGTGTATCTTGAATTATAGAAACTGAAGCCTCTCTATTATTAAGTGACTGACTTGAGGGTTTTATCCAGGTTGAATCAAGCAGTTGATCTATTTTGATGGTAGTGACTTTACTCTGCATGATTGTGCCAGTTTTTTTGCATCCAACATGGTACACACTTTGCACTGTATTCTGGCTCTTACATGTATTTTCTGTTATTAATTCAATGTCGACAAGATGAGTGCTTCCATGTGTGCTCATTGCCACTTCTGTGAATAACTTTTCTATTTCCAAAAATGGCAGAAAGACCTTCTTATCACAGATTTCTGAAACATAACAGATAAGCTAATTTACAATGGTACAATGGATATAATATAAATATAATCTATAAAAAGTATATATAAAGTATATAAAATATATAAAAGTATATATAAAGTATATAAAAAGTAAGATAATTATGCTTGGTGAAATAAGGCAGTGAAGGGGAACTACCATATACTTCCACTCATATGTATATATGTAGACCTGAAATATATTCGCTTGAAAATAAAACATAGTTAACACATCAGTAAGACTTGGGGAGGAATATGGTGGTTACTGTTGATGGGGGGCTGCACAGAACTGGTTGTGGGAACAATGTGGAAGTACACACAATCATATTATCTTATAATCACTTAAATCACCATACAGTTCTCTTATTGTCATTTATAATGATCATTTTTCTATCCAGTATTTTCTTATCTCTACTTGTTTGTTCCTGAGATAAGCTATGAGGCTCAGACAAAAATTCTTTAGGTCCTGGGCACTTTGGAATATACCCAATAGACTTCCTAGGTTTTTCCAAAATAGAGAACCCACACTCATCTGTTCTATTTTTTCCTATAGGTTCCTGATTATTAAATGACTTGTTCTACTTTATATCTTAAGGATTTTCAGCCACAAAGTTGCTAATGCTGCCATGATGCCAACCTGACTTCTCTGGACACGTGACATCAACAATATGTCCTGGATTCCCACCTCTCCAAAGCCCTACCCCATAATGAAAATATAGAAAAAGGCTGGGAGTATGGGTCAACCTGCCAACATACATGTCCAATGGAGATGCAATTGAAGAGTAGCCAGAACTTCCACCTTCTGTAGCCCATAATGATCCTGGGTCATACTTCCAGATGAATAAAGAATAGGAGGGAATTGGATATTGATCTCTGATGTTGTGAATTGTGTGGAATTGTACTCTACTTATCCTATGGTCATGATAATCATTATTAAACCAATAAAGAATTTAATTTATAATATTATGAATTATATTTCTCCTATTTCATGCAACCTTTTATTTTTTTATTTTTTTACTTCTGGGAGCTTTTTGCTAAATTTTCTAAAGGATATTGCTTTGCCTATGTTTTACATGTCCCTCTTCTGTATTATTTGTGTTTGGATGAGACAGATTTTTAGGCACAAGCTACCGGAGGAATGACCTGATAGGGAGATAAAGAAGAAACAGTTTACTCAGTGGAACATTTATTTACTATTGCAATAGCCTAGGTTTTCTCCCTGGCAGTATAAAGAACCATCAGGATAACTGCATGGATGATGAGGCAGTACAGTGTAACTCTATTTCCTCACATTCTATCTTCCCCAACTCTTACAAAAACTATAAGAAGAATTGTGTAGCTCATTGGTTGCCAATATGTAAGAGAACTTGAATTCATCCCTTAGCTTTATTTTCTTTCTTTTTTAAAAGATTTTATTTATTGATTGATGAGAAAGATAGTATGAGAGAAAAAGAATCAGGCATCACTCTTGAACATGTGCTGCTGGGGCTTGAACTCAGGACCTCATGTGTGAGAGTCCAGCACTTTAATCCACTGCACCACCTCCCGGACCACTATTTTCTTTCTTGTGTCTAACTTCATTGTGTTTTCTTTTTCTTTTTAAAAAATCTTTGTTATTGCTTTCATTCTTTTTTTTTTTTTGCATATCCACTTTTCTGTTGTGAATTTAGGTGGTGCCTGTGATTGAATGTTAAATCTAGACCATCAGCCATGAAAGAATTCTAAGCATTGATTATGTTATGTTTTACCTGCAAGCCCTGAATTTAATACATGTATATAGGGAATGGGTAGGAGGTCAGAATAAGAACTACTATCCCTCAGTTGGGGATAGGCTTATAATAGAGTGGTTGTAAACTCTCAATGAACCCTGAGATCCTGGGGACTAAAGTCAGTGCCCAGCATACCATGAACCAGAAATAAACAGATGTGGTCTATTTTTCTTCTCTCATTAAAGTACATTCTAAAATAACCTTTAAAACTAATGTAGAGGGGCATTCAATAACAGAATACCTCAATACTAGGAGGATGTCAAAGGAAAGAAAACTGTTAAGACAGTTTAGAAATTTTCAGAAATTTGTATGATTGATAAATGATGCATTTATGTTCATTCCTATTGAAGTGTAAACATATAAACCACTATTTAATTAATATGAGAGGTGAAAAAATTGATCATATGTCTCGAACTTCTTAAAACATAGACTGAGTCTTTTGAATACATAGACTTTCTTTGATATGATTTCTCTCTCAAAAGCCTAGACCAGGGAGAACAGAAGCAACCGGTAGCACAGCTATATACAAGATGCTGGGTATTATACCCCAAACCCTAACAAAGGGACTTTTCTAAAGTTAATGATTTTGCTGGAACTTAAACCTGGGATATCAGAGCCTCAAGCATGAAAGTTTTCCACATAACCATTATGGGGACACCCATACCCAGAGATATTTTTGTTGTTGTTGTTAGTCTCTTTTTAGTTGTTTCTTTAATTTGCTTTCCACGCCCCCCTTTTGTTGCCCTTGATTTATTGTTGTTGTAGTTATTGCTAGTGTAGTTGTTAATGATGTTGGCATCATTGGATAGGACAGAGAAATGAAGAGATGAGGGGAATACAGACTGGGGGAGAGAAAGACACCTGCAGAGCTGCTTCACCACTTGTGAAGGGACTCCCCTGAGGTGGGGAGCTGAGGGTTAGAACTGGGATTCTTATGCTGTCCCTTGCACTTCGTGCCATGTGCCCTTAACCCATTAGCTTAGGTTACTTCCCAAACCCCCAGACCCAGAGACCTTAATACATTACTCAAATAAGAGGTAGATTATTGAGATAAAATATTAACAAGGAAATAATAGCCTTAAATGAAGTTATATGTAAGATGATATATAATTATTTTAAAAGATATGAATGTGGAAACATGTGATAGCACAGCAGGATAAGCTCACACAGCTTGCAGCACAAGGACAAGCATAATGATCCCGGTTAGAGCCCCCAGCACACCCCAGTCACTTCACAGGAAGTAAATCAGGTCTGCAGGTGTCAATCTTTCTCTCTCCCTCTCTGGCTTCCCAACATCTCTCCATTTCTATTTGTACTATCTAATAACAATGACATCAATAACAACAATGATAATAACTATAACAATAAAAAACAAGGGCAACAAATGGGAAAATGAATAAATATAAAAATTTAAAAAAATTTTTTAAATATGTGAATGGAGATTATTCTTTTTTTAATTATTTTTTAAAATTTATTTATTCCCTTTTGTTGCCCTTGTTGTTTTAGTGTTGTAGTTATTATTGATGTCATTGTTGTTGGAAAGGACAGAGAGAAATGGAGAGAGGAGGGGAAGACAGAGAGGGGGAGAGAAAGACAGACACCTGCAAACCCGCTTCACCGCCTGTGAAGGGACCTGCCTGCAGGTGGGGAGCCGGGGGCTCGAACCGGGATACTGACGCCAGTCCTTGAGCTTAGCGCCACCTGAGCTTAACCCGCAGCGCTACAGCCCGACTCCCGGAGATTATTCTTAAGTGCACATAAAACAGTCTTATGGGTTGCAGAGGGTGGGAGGTCTGGTTTCTGTAATTGCTTCCCCCAGAGAGATAGAGAATGGGAAGTCTATCAGGGACCACGGTGGGATGTGAAGATCGGATTAAGGGAATTGTGGGGAATTGTACCCCTCTTATTATGGTTTTGTTAATGTCTTCTTTCTTAAATAAATAAAAAAACAGTCTTATGAATTAGTCATACATTGGGATACACAGACAGACTTAATAAGTATGTAAATATGAATTCATAAAGAAACATTAACAAACAGCAAAGATCTCAAGTAAACTAACATCACAATTGGCCAAACTAGGTAAGGAGCAACTAGGAGGCCCAAAATTCAACAGGATCAGGGAAGTATTATAAATGAAACTAGAACATACAGACAACTTAGTAAATTGGAGAAGATATTTATACATCAAATATCTGGCAAGTCGCTAAGCGCAAGGACCGGCATGAGGATCCCAGTTCGAGCCCCCGGTTCCCACCTGCAGGGGAGTCGCTTCACAGGCGGTGAAGCAGGTCTGCAGGTGTCTGTCTTTCTCTCCTCCTCTCTGTCTTCCCCTCCTCTCTGCATTTCTCTCTGTCCTATCCAACAACGACGACATCAACCACAACAACAATAAAAAGATAAAAAGACAACAAGGGGGAGTCGGGCTGTAGCGCAGCGGGTTAAGCGCAGGTGGCGCAAAGCTCAAGGACCAGCATATGGATCCCAGTTCGAACCCCGGCTCCCCACCTGCAGGGGAGTCGCTTCACAGGCAGTGAAGCAGGTCTGCAGGTGTCTATCTTTCTCTCCTACTCTCTGTCTTCCCCTCCTCTCTCCATTTCTCTCTGTCCTATGCAACAACAACAATAACTACAACAATAAAACAACAAGGGCAACAAAGGAAATAAATAAATAAATAAAATTAAAAAAAAAAGACAACAAGGGCAACACAAGGGAAGATAAATAAATTTTTAAAAAAATGTTTAAAAAAAATATCTGGCAAGCAACGGATATCAAACATCTAGAAATAGATGTACAAAAGGAACAAAAGGAAAGGAAAAATGACAATAAATCAATAGAAATTACCCAAATAACTAACTAGACAATTTTCTACAAAAGAAATACACATAACCTAGAAACATATAGAGATATATTCTACTTTTTTATTAGCATAGTATTTTACTTATTATTAGAGAAATTAAAAAATAACCTACACTAAGGGCTGGAATATTAGAGAAACTTGGGGACCTGGTCTCTTTGAGTGACAATAAGTTTCCTCTACAGTTTCCAGTGGACATATATTGCTTTGTTCCTTTCTTTTAGCAGGTTCTTCTTTGAATAACTAGAATACAAAACTCCTGGGGTGATGGGTAGAAATAGGAATTGGACATGGCAAACAGTTCATTCTATTTAAATATTTTCTTCAAGATGAGAGCATTCTCTGTCCTGATCCACATTTCTTTATTTTTATTAATGAGAAAGATAGGAGGAGAGAGAGAGAACCAGACATCACTCTGGGGATACATACACTGCCAGGCATTAGTTATCTAATAATGATCGATAAGGTTATGTAATAAAATGGTATAACTACCATCATTAGTGTCTTACATCCCATCCCTTTCACTGCCAGGTCCGTATGCTTTGTCCTTCTAGGTATATGATCTTAATGATGTGCAGAAGATGGGAGGTCTGCCTTCTGTAATTGCATCTCTGCTGGAATTGGGCATTGAAAATTGGATCTATACTACTAGCCTGTTTCTTTCTTTTCCTAGTGTGGTTTGGCTCTAGGGAGGTGAGATTCCAAGGCATATTGGTTAAGTCCTCTGCCCAGGGAAGTCAGTTTGGCACCATGGCAGCATCTGTAACTTGGTGACTGAAGCATTAAGAAAAAAAGTAAAACAAACTATTTAATAAACAGGAACCTAAAGGTAAGAATAGATCAGATTATAGTTGGGGCTTTCATATTTTAAGAGGCTAGGAAGTCTATTGTAGGTATATCCCAAGGGACCTTACAAATTTTTGCCTAGGCCATACAGCTATCATGCAGGTGTGCTAAAAGTATTGGCTGGCAAGATGCTGTTAGAGTTGGGTATAGGGCTAGAAAGCTGGATCAAGGAAGAGAGTAGATCCCAAATATGGGAAAAGCATATAAATACCATTAATCAGAACCCTCATCAATCTGACCAAGGCCCTGTGTCTACTTATATTTAGCACAGGAGCCTATGTAACCCATACAGAAGTTTTAAAGGATGGATATGGGGACACAGACGTCTGGTGATGGGAATGGTGCAAAACTATACCCCTGATTTTTTAAGTCACTATTAAATCACTCACAAAATAAAGAAATGAATAAACAGATTCCATCTCATACCAGGCAACGACAGAAGTTGAAGATGTTATGGAGAAAAAAAAAATTCTCCTGGGGAGCAGGTGGTGGAACACCAGGTTAAACACACATAGGACAAAGCACAAGAATCCTGGTCAGAGCCCCTTCCCACCCTCCATCTGCAGGTGGGTTGCTTTGCAGGCAGGGAAGCAGGTCTGCAATTATCTACCTTTCTTTCTTTCTTTCTATATCCTCTCCGCTCTCATTTTATCTCCAAAATAATAATAATAACAACAACAATAATAATAACTGCTACATTTCTGGTGAGGATGCTAACTAGCACAGTCCCTTTGCAAGACTGAATGGCCTATCCTTAAAAAATTGAAAAGAGGAGGCCAGGCAGAGGCAGGTTAAACACACATGGTACTATGCACAAGTATCTTGGTTTGATCCGGCCACTTCCCATCTGTAGGGGGATGCTTCACAAATGGGGAAGCAGGTTTACAGCAGGTTTATATCTTTCTCTTCCCCCTCTAGCTCCCCATCCTCTCTCAATTTCACTTTGTGAACTATACATGATAATCTTATAATCTTGTGCCTACTGTTAATAACAAATAAATGATCAAATAAAAAACAAATACACATGGCCCTCAGACATAGGAAGACATGTTCCACTTTTTACTAGGCTAGTGCTTCACTTATTTTTTTAGAAAAGCAAATTAAAATCATACTGAGATTTCATCTCACACCTATAAGTATAGTCTATCTTATTAAAACAAAAAATGGCAGGTGTTGATAAGGTAGTGGAAAAAAAGGAATTTTGTTAAGCTGTTGGTAGGAATGCAAACTTGAGTAGCCCTTTTGGGAAACCCTATGGCCAGTCCCTAAATTAAAAAAGAGATTACCTTATCATTCAGCAATACCATTCCTAGGCATTTATCTTAAAAACCTGAAAATACTAATTCAATGGGACATAATGCCTCTATAGTCACCTTATTAATAATAGCCAGAGAGAGTGGAAGCAACCTAGATGCCCACTGACAAAAGGCCAAATAAAAGAAGTATAGGATAGTTTTTCAGGAGGCCTGTCAAATGGAGTAACAGAAAACAGAACTGATCTTCCCAAAAAATAAAACAATATATATCTATAATTATAGACCTTGCCAAATCCACCAACTACATCTGAAGGCAGAAATGGTTGCTTGGACACATGGAGTGTGGGTTTGGATCCAAATACAGAATATTTTCTCTCCAGGCAGCACAACATGGTGTGAGAAAAAAATAGAGCAAATAACCTTCCAAAACTAATTCTATGAGGCTAACATCACCTTGATACTCAAAGCAGGGAAGGACTCCACCAAAAAAATAAAACTATAAACCTATATTCCTGATGAATATTGACACAAAGATCCTCAACAACATTTTGGTTAATCAAAACCAACAACATATTATGAGAATAACCCACCAATATCAAGTAAGATTCATCCCTGGGAAACAGGGATGATTCAACATTTCCAAGTCAATTAATGTAATCAACCATATCAACAATAAGGTAAAACTCACATCATTTTATCAATTTTGCAGAAAAAATAAATTCAACAAGGTCCAACTCCCATTTATGATAAAGAGACCATCAGAAAGGAAAATTCCTCAACATAATAAAAGCTATGTTTGTCAAACTCAAGACTAAAATCATACCCTATGGGGAAAAATTTAAAGATTTCCCCCCTAAAATCAGGAACTACACAAAGATACCCTCTCTCACCACTTTTATTCAACATAGTGCTAGAACTCTTCACCATTACAACCAGGCAATAAAGATGTATCAATGGAACCCAAATTGGAAAGGATGAAGTTAAACTATCATTAGCAAATGATATGTTGATATACCCAGAGGACCCCAGAAATGATGCCAAGAAACTACTGGAAATAAATTCAGTAACATAGGTTACAACGTCAGTACTCACAAATCCATGGCATTTCTCCACACAGAAGATGGGCCAGAGGAAACAAAACTGAAGGAAGCAATCACATTGACAATTAAATCCAAAGAGATAAAAAGCCTAGAAATAAGTCTAAGGATGTGAAGGATATTTTCAAGGAAAATTACAAAAAAAAAAAAAAAAAAAACCAGTTAAAAGAAATAGAAAATGATACAAAGAAATAGAAAATAACCCCTATTCATGGATTCGTAGAGTAAATAATAAAATAACTCTTCTGCCAAAACAACTTACAGACTCAAAGAAATCCCTATTAAAATTCCAGTGACAGATTTCAAAGAAATTGAATGGCTTATTCAAAAATTTGTGTGGAACGTTAAAAAAAGAACAAATAGCAAACATATTTCTGATGAAGAAGAGGAGGAGGAGGGGGGGGGGAGGAGGAGGAGAAGGAGGAGGAAAAATAGAGTCATCACAATACCCATCTTTATGTTATACTGCAAAGCAATAGTCCTTTAAAATAGTGTTGTGCTGGAACAAAAGTGGACATATGGACTAATAGAATAGGATAGAGAATCCGTAACTTAACCCACACAGGTATAGGCACCTCAGATATGACAAAGAGATCAAATATGCCAGTGGGGAAAAGAAGGTCTCTTTAGTAAGTGGTGTTAGCAGAACTGGACAATCACATATAGAAAAACAAAACTAGACCACCAATTAACACCATACACTAAAATTAGCTCAAAATGGATCAAAGATCTGGATATTAGACCTGAATGTATATAGTATTTAGAACATGTAGGTGGAAGATTTTATAACATTAACACTAAGGATGTATTTGGAGACTTCATAGGCAAGATAAACAACAAACAAGATTGAAGAAATGGGGCTGTATCAAATTTAAAAACTTCCATGCATCAAAAGAAAATTCCTTAAGGATAAACAGGAAGCTTAGGAACTGGGAGGTCATATTTGCACAACATTCTTCTGGCAAGTGGTTGCTATCAAACATCTACAAAAAACAAACAAACAAACAAACAAAACCTCACACAGTTCAACATCAAGAAAAAGAACAACCCAATTAAAAAGGGGGCAGAAGATACAAATAGCCACTTCTCTAGAGAAGTGACACAGATGAGAGCCGGGTGGTGGTGCAGCTGGCTGAGAGCACATGTTACAGTGCACAAGAACCCAGGTTCGTTTCCTGGTCCCCACCTGCAGGGGGAAAGCTTCATAAGTGGTGAAGCAGTGCTGCAGGTGTCTCTCTGTCTCAATCCCTCTCTAACCCCTGTTCCCTCTTGATTTCTAGTTGTCTCTATCAAATAAGTAAAGAAAGATAATTAAAAAAATTAAAAACCTGGTCTATATATAGGTTATGGGATTTTGTTAGGAAATGAACTTCCTGGAATGGAATTTGAGAATACTATGAAAGGAAAGGTCTAACCCGAGTAATGAGGGTGAAGTGTTGGCATCCCATGTCTGATGTCTCTGGACACAGTCTGAAGTGAAGCATGCTGAGGTGGTACTGGTTGTTTTGAGTAGGTTGGGATCAGCGATGCAATATCATTTGGTATGAATTGAGAGGAGCATACAAGAATGTGAGCCCCACCCTAGAGGTTCCAGGACTGGGGGAAATATAGGCATTAAAGAAGAAGCTGGAGGATCATGTTGTCTTTGGTTTAAGAAGACAACAGAGAGTTCTTACTATAATCACATTATTTGGCAATTGGATTAACTTAGAAAAATCCCTTTGTTAGGATTTGCTGTATCATACACAACATCACTGTAATTTATGTCCTTTGACATCATTTGCATATAGCTGTGCCACCATAAGAAAGAGCATATGTTCACATGTATCCATAAATTAGGGCAAAATATATACCTGAAAGCCAAAATACTCAATAGTCTGTAGTGAGTCAGTAAAAAATTCATAATGAAATAGTGTCTACTTAGACTTAGATACCCTCATCACCTATTTCCTATTACAGTTCTCTCACTCACTCCAAAGCTAACCTCATCAAAGCAAGTACTACAAAAGTTGAATAAGGGCAAGAGATGGGCATACTTTAACGATGACTCTTTAGTCACTATAAGGTCACCCCATCAGCTGGGCCATATTCAGGGAGTCCTGAGATTCCCAAACAGACATGATGGGCCTAGACCTCAAATAAATCCCTCTCTCCATTGTTATTGGTCATTCCTAACAGGAACAACACAATAGATCCCTTTGTGGGTCCCCATAGGACCTTGCCCTTAACTTGGATCAACAATGGTAGAGAATGTTCCATCCTCTGAAGGGAGTCTGGACAATATACTCTATGCTACACCTGAGGAAGATGGGTCCTGATATTTGGGAAGCCTGGAGCATTCCAACTTATGACCACAGAATGTGAGCTCATATCTACAGGGATACAGAGGTCACATAGGCTCCTAAACTGAAGATGGACACCAGATCACATCAAATTGATGGGGTTTACAGTCAACAATATTTATATACCTTTCCCATGTTTGGAAGCTAATCTCTTCCCTGATCCAACTTCTGGTGTTTCTGCCAGCCATAACATCACCACCTCCCCAGATAATAATTAGGACCCACCTGCATATCAGATTCCAGGCTCAAGCAAAAAACAAACAAACAAACAAACAAAAAACTAATATAGCCACAGGCCATTTGGAATATAACTAAAATGTGCCTACTAGCTATCTATAAAATGGAGTCGTCCCCCCCCAACTCTTCATCTGTACTGTCCCAGCCATGAGGTCTATGATTGGTCAACAATTTGTTTGGCTTTGTATGTTAACTCTATTTTCAACTACTAGGTTCCAGGTGCTAGCATGATGCTGACCAGACTTCCCTGGACAGACAACCCCACAAATGTGTCCCGGAGTTCCGCTTCCCCAGAGCCCTTCCCCACTAGGCGAAGAGAAAGACAGGCTGGGAGAATGGATCAATCAGTCAACACCTGTGTTCATCAGGGAAGCAATTACAGAAGCCAGACCTTCCACCTTCTGCATCCCACAATGACCTTTGGTCCATACTCCCAGAGGGTTAAAAAGTAGGAAAGCTACCCAGGGAGGGAATGTGATACAGAGCTCTGGTTGTGGGAATTGCGTGAAGTTGTCCCCATCTTATTATATGGTGTGGTTTAGTTAATGTTTCTTTTGATAAATAAATAAATAAATAATAAAAATGTAAAAAGAGATACAGATGTCCCACAGACATATGAAGAAATGCTTCCGTTCACTTATCACCGGAGAAATGCAAATTAAAACCACATTGAGATACTGTCTCACACCTGTGAGAATGACTTTTATCAACAAAACAGGAGAAGATAAGTATTGCAAAGGATGTGGAGGAAAAGGCACTATGTTATACTGCTCGTGGGAATGCAAACTGGTACAACCACTAAGGAGAACAAAATGGAGAATCCTTAAACAAACTAACTGAAATACCTTATTATCCAGAAATTCTACTTTTAGAAATCTATACAAAAGAAATAATAATAGTTCAAAGGGATATGTCTACCCCCACGTTCATAGCTGCATTATTCACAATAGCAATATATGGAAGCAATCAAAATGCCCTTTGAAAGAAGACTGCATAAAATGCTTATGGGGCATATACTCAGTGGAGTACTAATCAGCAATAAAAAGATGACTCGTATTCTTTGGGATAAAATGGATGGAACGCAAGAAGATTTCTTTAATGAAATAAGTAAGCAGGAGGTAACGGACAACTACAGGATGGCCTCACTCATATGTGGAATTTAGAGAACTGAACACATGAACTTGAAATAGAGAAACAGAAAGGCAATTTACATTTAGATTGTGGACAACTATAGTGATTATAGTGGGCACAGACCTTATGTGGTGGAAAAGGTATGAAACTATAGTTCCATTAATTTATAATCTCATAAATGACAAATAATATCACATGTTGGGGGGATAGATTTAATACTTCAAGTTCTCTAGCTGCCTCAACCATAGCTCTCATATAAGTATTTTTTAAAGATTTAATTTATTTATTAAGTAGAAATATAGGAGGAGAGAGAGAACCAGACATCCCTTTGGTACATGTACTGCTCAAGACCTCATGCTTGAGAGTCCAGTGCTTTATCCACAGTGCCACATCCTGGACCACAATAAATATATTCTTTAGTCAAAGTTTTTAATGTTTCAGATTTGTAAAATGATCAAAGCCAGAGACTGGGATTAAATGGTTCAAAGATCTCTAAAAGTATCTCTGTACATACAGCTTTTCTAAACATCTAAGTCAACTGTAACTTTAGGTCTGGTATATAAAAATCATTTGGCCCTGTCAGTATCTAAACTATGGAGATTTCCTGATACCACTAAAGGGCAATTACCACTACTAAAGGGCAAATACCACTGAGGCCAATTATATTACTGGAGAGGCTAACTATTGGATTTTCATAGTAAACAAATCCCCAGTTAACCTTCTTAGAATAATAATTAATCCTTGCTTTTTTAAAGGTGTTCCAGGACTACAGGAAACCCTTTGCATTATTTTTAAGATCCTCATTAGTCCTAGTGCTGTAAGCTCTAGGACTTTGTCCATACTGCGTGATATTCATTTCTCTATAATTCCTCATTTCTTCTAATTCCTACTACCTCTGTTGAACTCAACTACTGGGCTAGCTTCACGGGCGGAAGACAGACGACCAGAGACTCATGGCTAGGCTGGGAAGCAGTATCTCTTTATTCATGTGGAAAGCAGCATAATCTAAGCCATCTCTAATCACAATCCTGACCTTCCTTATATATACTCTCCAAGTAGGGTCGAAACAGGATGTGATGTAGAGAGGGTGGAGGGAAAAGAGACTGGTGAAAATCAGGGTGACTATGAGAGGGGGCGGAGCAAAAAGACATCTTGAACTAGTGAGGATTAAACCAGTGCCCTGCAGGCTGGGCGGTGCTTAGTTAACAGTGGTTATGTAAATAGAATACAGTGTCAAGCAGGGGGATTAAACCAATGAAACAGAAGGGGTTTTAGAAGCAGAATTAGAAGCATACCAACACTCAACCAAATCACTACTAGTGCTGCCATCAAGCTGCTACTGAATTCTTACTGTGGACTATAGCCAAAGATATTGAGATTGAGATAGCAAACACATAACTACCCAAACCTGGGGAGATCTTTCCTAATACATGAAATTACCTACATTTACTTTAGAAGGCACATCATCTAACAAAGTCAAGATACTAGATACAGGATAGCTTAGGGTACTGGGTACAGGTGTACATGAATCCATAAACAAGGGGCAGTTATATAACTCAGAGTAAAACTGATTCCTCAGTGATTAAACCTAATAAACCTGGAATCCTAGTTAAAGTACCTAAAGAAGGCATAATAATTCTCTACTGATTAGACTTAGACCAAATTAAGTTGACAGTCTAGGAGGAAGGGCCAAAGATGAAAGATTCAAAAAACCCAATTCTACTTGGGTTCAATAAATGACACTCAAAACTTAGACAACTGGGAGAAAAATCTAAGGTCGTCACATAAAGAGAAGACCACAAATGTTGGATAAAGGGAAGAGACTGGCTACTTAACAAATAGCCTTTTTGGTCAATATCACATTACCCCAATCAGCTGGGGCCCCTGTCATGGCATCCATGGATTCCCAAACAAATATGATAGGCCAAGACCTTTACTTTAATGGATCCCTCTCTCCAACATCACTGGTCGCTTACTTCAGGAATATCATTATAAGCCCTCTTGTGCACCTTCCCAGGACCTTGCCCTCACCATAAAGCAGTGACAGTAGAAGCTGCCTCAGTCTCTAAAGGGAGCCTGGCCTATCCTGTGATGTCCCTCAAGGAAGACTGGTCCTGCAATGAGTGCAGCCTATAGTATTCCCAGCTGTGACCATGAGCTGAAAGCTCAGGACAATAGGGACTTTGTTATTATGTAAGCTATAGTCCTAAATATATATGCTCTGGTTTGGGTGGATAAGGGTAGTTAAAATTATTCATGAATTTTTTTTCAATAATAGGAGCTATTTTCTGTCCAAATTCAACTTTCTAGCTCTTTTCTCTACTGTGGCAGCATTTTCTCAGACAATATTTTTATCTGTCATAATAAAACACAAGTAAAATTGAACATAGTTGTGGGATCCTAGAAACATGCCTAGAATGGACTTTTTGGCTTCCTTTCACCCTAAAATCCCTAATCTCATCTATTCTCTGCCTACTTTTTGATTTCTGTTCATTGATCATTTTGTTGCACTTTATGTCCTGCCATGGTCCAGCCATCAAGTTGTAGACACTCTCATTATTCCATCCTGACTGTCAGGATGACTGACTCAGTGAGAAGAGGCATCAGATTTGGGAAAAGTATGTAGTACAGAAGTTGCTCTCATCAGGACCAGTGAAAAACGAGAGAAACATAGGAATTCTGAGAACATTCATAAGGAATTGCATTTTCCCACTTTCTCTTTTACATTTGACATCTTTAACTTGGGAAATTTACATTCTTATCCTCCATCTTATTACTTCCTACCTACCTGCATTCTCTCTCCCCCCAACAGAGGGCCCCTTATCATCTTCCAAGAGGGTCAAAATTTCTTCCTTAGATATAGGAAATCCTGCTTGATGAAAAGAAACAAGGAATGTGAGTTTTTATTCTTTAATTTTAATTATTTATTATTTTATAGGTACAGAGAAATGAAGATGATGGGGGAGATAGAAAGGAAGAGAGACAGAGAGAATAGTAGCTTTATACCACATTTGAAGTTTTCCACATGCAGGTGAGAATGAGGGTCTTGACCCTAGGTCCCTGTGCAGTGCTTAACCTGTGTGATTCACCAGGTGCACCAAATCCTGGCCCCCAGCATGCCAGATTTTCTATAGATTCTCAGACTCACAATCTTGCACTATGTTCATTAAAAACATGTCATTATTAAAAACTCTAAAATTATTTTAATACCTTGTTCTGACAATACCTTTTCTGTCTCATTTATAAAGATGTATACTTATGGGCAGGGGTAGATAGCATAATGGTTATACAAAGAGACTCTCATGCCTGAGGCTCTAAAGTCCCAGGTTCAATCCCCTGCACTACCATAAGCCAGAGCTGAGCAGTGCTCTGGTAAAAACAAGGAAAAAAAGATGTATACTTAAATTTTTATTATAGACGGAGAGAGATAGAAAAGGTAGGATGAAATAGAGAATAAAAAGACTGCAAAAACTCTGTTTCACTACCTTGAGAAGCTCCCCCCTGCAGGTGGGGAACTGGGGCTTGAACCCTTAATCATACCTGTCAACATGCGCACTACATCAAGTGTGCCACAGCAGGGCCCCTGTCCCATTATTAAAATCAGGCCCTAATTCTATTTCAAGGCACAACTGAAAAAAAGGAGTAGAGGGAGTCTAGTGGTATCACAGTGGGTTAAGTGCACATGGCACAAAGTGCAAGGACCAGCATAATGATCCCACTTTGAGCCCCCAATTCACCAACTGCAGTGGAGTCGCTTCACAGGTGGTGAAGCAGGTCCGCAGGTGTCTATCTTTCTCTCTTCCTCTGTCTCTTCTCCTCCTTTATCCATTTCTGTCCTATCTAACAATGATATCAGTAACAAAAACAATAATAACTACAACAACAATGAAAAACAACAAGGGCAAAAAGGGAAAATAAATAATTAAGTATATAAAAAAGGATTGGAAATTACACTTTAAATCTGGAAGTCTATATTTATTCCTTTAAACATCAAAAGTGACCACTAATATAAACTGAAGTTTGCACATCACCTCAAAATGAGAAATGGGTTGTGAGGCTACATGAAATTTCTATTTATATCAGTAGCCAGTCTGTGGAATATCAACTCAACGCAGTAGTGTGACATAATATCATAAATAGAAGGAACAATCAGGAAACAGCACACCACACACTGGGGGAAAACTAACTGTAGAGTGAACAGGGAATTCTGTAGTGTTATGCTCACCCAAAGAGATGAGGTTTGCATAGTTCTCTAACATCACATCTCTGTACAGGTCCCGCTGAGTCTGGTCCAGGCATTCCCACTCCTCCTGGGAGAATTCTATGAACACATCCCTGAAAGTCAATGCCTCCTGAAATTAAAAAAAATCTTGATGTTTTTGGTAGAGGTCACAATAACAGGAAGAGATAATTAATTACTGCTTCTCAATGTGCAGAATCTTCAGAATTATCTGATTAGATACATTTCACATATTTTACTGTATAACAGTCTCTCTTGAGATCCAAAAACCAGAAGAGGTGGCACTTTCTGGGAGGATAAATGATTTAACCAAAGCACCAGCACAGGCTGTTATAATAGCAGTGATGTTGAGAAGTTAAACCCAGATGATGCCACAGGGGTTCTGAGCCCAAATGCATTTCCATTATTATTTTGCTCATTTTTAATATTTAGTGCCTTTGCCTCTGCTTGATGAGCTCACAACTGAAGAGGGAAAAAGAGAGCTCATAGTGAATCTCAGAACAGAAATACATATAGAAAGTATATGTTCCAGGGGCTGGCTGCTGTCGCACATGGCTGAGCACATGTTACAGTGGTGAAGGACCTGGGTTCAAGCCTTCGGTCCCACCTGCAGAGGGAAAGCTTTGTTAGTGGTGAAATAATACCGCAGGTGTCTCTTTTTCTCCCTCTCTCTATTTGCCCTACTCTCTTGGTTTCTGGCTGTCTCTATCCAATAAATAAGGATAAAAATGTTTTAAAAACCTGTTTAAGAAACAAATAAACTGTCTGTTCCAGAGAAATGTAAGAATAATATTTGCTCTAAGTGACAACAGTTGTATGCAGTTATTAATCTACTCAAAATGTATAAAACTACATAAACAGTGGCAATAATGATATTATCTCTAAAGTAACAACAAACCAATAAACTGGCATGTTTTACCTAATGTAAAACATAATATACCTTGAGAAGAAAGAGACACATAGAGAAGCAAACATAACGAAGGGCTTTTTCTTTTACCACTTTTTGGAATGAGAATATTTTTAAAACAATATAAAGTAAAAATGTGATTATATCACATGGTGACAGTTTATGGGATACACAGAGAGACGGATCACTATTATAAACTAGAGCAATGCAGATTTGCCTTTCTCTATTTTTAAAAATGTTTTCATTATCTTTAAAATGGATAGAGACAGCCAGAAATCAATAGGGAAGGGTGACAGAGAGGAAGAGAGACAGAAAGACACCTACAGCACTGCTTCACCGCTTGTGAAGCTTTCACCTGCAGGTGAGGACCGGGGTTTTGAACCTGGGTCCTTACGCACTATGACATGTGTGCTCAACCAGGTGTGCCACCACCTGGCCCCCTTTCTCTCTTTCTTCTTGTAGAAATTTAGCCTTCCTTTTTTCTATAGGCACACATGGGGAAAAAGACAGCACTGCAGCTTTCTCCAGTTTAGGGGAAACCGTGTGTGATCCTGATACATAGGCATGACAAAACACTTTAATTGTCTGAGCAGTGCATTTTCATTTCAACAAATTTAAAGATAAACTGTATAACTTTTTTTTCCTGTGTAGGAGAGTTTATGCTAATCTTACACTGAAGACAACACTATGATGTAAGAATTACTATTTCTGAATATTTACTTGATGGTTTTTTTATTTAGGTAAATTAAACTTTTCTTGAAAACAAAACATATTAGGGAAAATAGAGAGAGAAGAAGACTCACTTACAAAATTTATGATCACATAGGGAGAGAGTGAGAGAGAGAGAGGAATTAAGAGTAGAGAAAGACTTATATGATGTGGTCTGGGCCAAAGAGCAAGTCTTTGATGTTTTTCTTAAATTTATTATTTGTTCTAGTAGATTCTATATTTGACTACACATAGTAAACATTAATAGTATAGCACTTATTTCTTTCTTGAGATTACAAAGTTGGAGTGAAAAATACTATCCCCACACCAAGTCAGGGAATCCTAGAATATCCTCATAGATACAAGAGTCTATACCTCTTATAGACCCTCTGTCCACCATCACCGGTCACTTAGATCAGGAATATCATCAGAAGGCCTCTATAAAGGGATTCCCCAGGAACTTGCCCTCACTATGATTTAGCAAATCCATTACCAATTGGATTGTCCACTTTCCAAAGGGATTCTAGGTCATCCCACTCTGCCACTTGAGGAAGACTGGTCCTGATAGTCCATGTGACCATGGACTGCAAGAGCAGACTGATAATGACTCAGAGGTTATACAGGCTCCTGTGCTTATTATGAATATAAATGGGCCCTAGGCTGATTGATGGGGCAAACAGCTAATTGAATTTATATATTTTCTTCAAGTTTGGGAGCTACTCTCTGCCCTAATCCAACTTTTATCCATTTTCTCTACTACAACATAATCTTGTCAAACAATCTTTTTAGTCAACCTGCTTTCAATATAAAGCTCAAGTTCTTAAGAACATATCAAAAATGGAATCCTTAGTTTCTTGTCACCCTAAGAACCGTATTACTTTCTGGTTCTATTTATTAAACACTTTTTCATGCCTCTTACTGCCTTTCAGACACCACATTGATGATACTATTCCTGAACTCCATGGGCAAACTCACCTGGAACCACCTCTAGAGCCTTACTCACCTAGGGGAAGAAAGAAACATACTGGGGGTATGGATTGACCTGACAATGTCCATATGCAATGGAGAAGCAGTTACAGAAGTCAGAGATCCTACCTTCTGCACCACCAAAAATAATTTTGGTCCATACACCCAGAGGGGGAGAAATGTTAGCGGAAGATCACTAGAGGACTCTGAGCTCCAGTTCCATCGGGGCCCAGAAAGAGAAGAGGAATAAAGAAAGAAAGGCATTCAGAAGTAGTGATAAGTGTAGGTGTGACTTATAAATAAAAAGAAGGCAGGGCCATAGATATAGTAGGTAAAATTACTGATAAAAAAGTAGATAGAACAGATATAGATAGCTTGTAGATGATAGTTGACAGATAGTTATAATAACAATGAAACATTATCTGTGACCTTGGGACAACCACTGCAGTAATCAGTGGAGGGAGTGAAGACAGAATTATAGTGGTGGGGATGGTATGGACTTTTACCCTTGTGAATTTGTAGTTTTGTAAATCATTAATAAAAAAGAAAAAAGTTTCTGTTGGGTGAGTATAGAATATAATGGAGACACAGCATAGAGGCTTAGGGTATTCAAAGTCTCATAAATACCCAGGACTGGGGGCACGGAAATGCAAGCATTTGCTTTCCTCATAATAAAGTAAATGAGAAAATAAGAAGAGAACTATATTTAGGTACAATGTGAGGCTTTCCACTTGGACTGGAGTTGGTGTATTGCACCAAAGTAAAAAACTCTGGGTTAGGGGAAATATTCAGGTCCTGGAACATGAGGGCAGAGGAGGACCTAATGGTTGTAGAAGTGTTATATGAAAAACTGGATAATGTTACACATGTACAAACTATTGTACTTATTTATTCATTTGGGGAATTAATATTTTACCAAATTATTGTATTTTACTGTAAACTGTAAACCATTAATCCCCCATTAAATAAATTTTAAAAATTAAAATAATGTGAGGCTTTCCATAGATGCCTCAGTGAATTTGCGTACATCTTTTTAAGTATCCAGAGAAGTATTAACTTGATGGAGTAATCACCAAAAAGTTGTGTCAGGTGCGCAAAGCTGCATCAGCTGTAATGGTTCAATGTGAAACCAGGTGCCTGTGTCAGAAGAGCATGCCCTCCATGTTGGGGACTCTCAGCATAAATCAATGAACAGATCTTCATTGGAAATTACTAATTAACATCAATCCTACACAATTTAGACGGCTTATATTTCTTACACTATCACAAAGCTCTAAAAGCATATTTATACTGCAAATCATTCCTTACTCATAGATTGAAGCTTATTTTTGGTTATTATTCTCTCTCAAGCATTCTCTGAAATATTCTTCTCAGGAATCTATCACTCTTTTTATTTTTCTTTTCATTAGTTTTCATTGTGTCAGCCATTAATAGGTATCCAGCAATCTGGGCAGTTTGATTGTTGTTCACATAAAGAGAAATGAAAACCATAGCACTGAAAGTTATTCCAGTGCAGTGAAGCCCAGGCTCTCACCTGTGGTGCACAAAGATCAGTGGCATATCCATGTTAGCTGTCTTGTCAACCTCGATGCTTGGTGTGTGTGTGTGTGTGTGTGTGTGTGTGTGTGTGTGTGTGTGTGTGTGTGTGTGTGCCAGAACTCTGCTGAGCTCTGATTGTTGTTGGGACTGAGGAT
The DNA here is from genome assembly GCF_950295315.1 of Erinaceus europaeus. Classification (NCBI taxonomy): domain Eukaryota; kingdom Metazoa; phylum Chordata; class Mammalia; order Eulipotyphla; family Erinaceidae; genus Erinaceus; species Erinaceus europaeus. Next base: position 10,386,854 of record NC_080184.1, on the reverse strand, counting down.
AGAAACTGGGAACTGGGAACTTCAGATACGATAATTTTTTTTTTGTAATAATGCTCCTTCCCCAGCCTCATGTATGTGTTCTCTATCCTTTGTTCAGAGATGGGTAATGCCACAGGAAACCTAAAGTTTTAACTTATTTCTTTCTAAACTAGTTATGACTCCTATCCTATTAGATGTGCCCGAATATCACACACTTCTGGACTAAGCTGTCAGTAGGGAGGATATTCACAGGTGAAGGTCACATGTCATAATGAAATTGTCCTGACAGGTAGACTGTCTGAAATCAAGTCTGGGGAGAGAGCTTTCTGTAATATCAGGAAATTTTCTGAAGGGATGGCCATTTTCATAAAATGAAAATGGGGAATGAGCAAGAATCAAAGGAGCAGCAGAAACAGGCAAGGCCCTTTGTGCAGGTCCTGGATTCATGGGGTATCAGCTGGAAAAACAAGCACAGCCCCACCAAGAATGGGCCTTTACCTGAGAGCACGCCATGCCCTTCTCTAGTCCTCCTCCTCAGTCTTTAGTTCAAGGAAGATGATCTTGAAGCATCACCGTTGCCTTTTCAGAATATCCTTCAGAGAGGCAAGAACAGCTCTTCCTGGACCCACCACACCCACAGGCAGAGGACCTGGAATTGCTGCAGTCACTCTCTCCTGTTCTTTGTTTTAGCAGAGTCAGGGACACTGCCTCCTCCAGGGAGAACAAACAAATGTCTCCTTCATATTCAGAGGTTCCTCCTGCAGACACCCACAAATTCTCTATAACGGGAACTGCTGACTGCAGGAACCCACTAGACACTCCACAGAGCATATGCTGACACCTCTCCACTGACCAACACTATGTCTCCACCCTGGTGAATTACCCAGAAGCCTCATTTCTACCTAGGATCACCTAGAGTCACTTGGAGCCATTATTGACAACATCTGTGCTCCCCTAGACCCACACTCTGTGAGCTCACAGGTGAAGCCACTCATTCATCTCACTCTGGGGGCTTTGTCTAAAGCCTTAGCACTGAAGGATTTCTCTGTGTGTCCAGTCTTGTTTGGACTAAAGTTGTTACTTGGTTCTTCAGTTCTCACCAGGATTAATACCAAATACCACTGATTGTTTGGATGGTTTCACCAAATATTTTGGCTCAATTAGGGAATGGTGACTTATGAGAATAAGAAGCATGTTACTTCCTCTAGTGTTTTCTTACTTGGTTACACTTAAAATAATAGAGAATGCACTGAAAATTTTCATAATACTGCAACCACCATTTAGTAACAAAGGATCATTATTTCTAGAAAAATGACTAAATATTCAATGAACACTGCGAGTGACTGTGAAAGTTTTTCCTATTTGCAGCTCATGGAACAAAACTGGATTCTCAATTCTGCACTTATAATTCAATCTGAGAGAAGTTGTTTGCTGAAGTACAGAAGTAGAGAAAGAAAATAAACTTCCACTTTTAGGAAAAAGAAAATACAAGGGTGACTTGTAGTTATTTTCAGATAACTGTATTTGATAATATGTGAAAACATAGCAAAAGATTAAGATGCAAAAAAAAAAAGATAAAGATGCAAAATAAAGAAACTAAGTTAATGGAATTTCTGATTTACTTGAATTCACTCCCATAGTCAGCACTGTGAGCATCTCTTCTACCCCTGAGTGCTGGTCACATTGTAGCTGATGCCTCAACCTACAGGGGCTGCCCCTCCTCCCACAAAATTGGCTGAAGTCCCCCTGGAAAGAAGCAGGACTGACTTCCCTTGCCCAGAGGAAGACAAGCACAGTTGCAGAGCACCTATGGAGGTTCCAGTCCTGCTGACTGCCAGATGAAAGTTTAGGGATGCTTGGACCCCTAGCCCCAGAAGAGCTCACACTGACTTTGGCCTCTAGGTCAGCCCAGCCAGACCTTTAGAATGGTCCCTCCACCTCACAATTACCAGGGAGTAACCACTGTTCTACATTTTAAATGAAGGGGCTCATTTTCTGTCACTGCAAAGGACTGGCATGCCCAAGTGAAGCCTGGAGAGTCAGAGCAGCATTTCCTGTTATTCCATTACAACACTGGTAATTGCCACATTTGACAAAGCATTTGATGTTTATATCCTACCTCCTTTCATTCACCAAGTTGCAGATGCTACTATGATGCCATCTTGACTTCCCTAAGCAGACAACCTCATGAATATTTCATGAAGTCTCACCTCTCCAGAGCTCAACCCCACTAGGGAAGAATTATGGAGAAACCTGTCAAGATTAATATCCACTGGAGAAGCAATTACAGTGGTCAGACCTTCCACCTTCTGTACCCCAGAAGGAAATTCAGCCTATGCCAAAACTATGATAGTAATTTTGACAATCATATTTGACTGTCAGGCCAATTGCATGATGAAATGTATCAACAGGGAGTCGGGCTGTAGTGCAGCGGGCTAAGCACAGGTGGCTTAAAGCACAAGGACCGGCATAACGATCCCGGTTCGAACCCCGGCTCCCCACCTGCAGGGGAGTCGCTTCACAGGCGGTGAAGCAGGTCTGCAGGTGGGGAGGTCTGCAGGTATATTTCTCTCCTCCTCTCTGTCTTCCCCTCCCTCTCTCCATTTCTCTCTGTCCTATCCAACAACGACAACAACAATAACTACAACAATAAAACAACAAGGGCAACAAAAGGGAATAAATAAATAAAATAAATATTAAAAAAATGAAATGTATCAACAATAAGAGTGTATCAATAATGTGATCACACCGTGAAGCATCAGCTCCAATGTGACCAGAACACAGGGGTGTCACTGTCACTGGTCATCTTCATCTGGAACAACATGGACGCTTTTTTGGTTCTCTATAAGACATCACCGTCAATGTGGATCAACAGTGGTAGGGGCTGCTCCAGTCTCCAAAGTGAGGCTGAGCAACATACTCTACCATTCTAAGAATATGGGTCCTGAAATCAGTGCAGCCTGGAATGTTCCTAGCCATGAACACAGAATACCAAGCTCAGACCTGTTGGGTAGTATGCCAGCTCCCCCTGTGTTCTGTCTCTAATCCTGCTTAAGCACTGGTATGCCTGTATGGGATTGGTTTGATCCCACTCAAAGCTGCGGTCTATTTACATAAATCACTTTTACATTTACATAAAGCACCACCCTCCCTTCCAGGGCATTGGTGGTTCAGTGGTAGAATTATTGTCTGCTCTGCCCCTCTCCTTGTCACACCCTGATATTCACCAGTCACTTTTCTCTCCACCCTCTCTACGTCACATCCTGTTCCCACCCTACTTGGCTAATATATATATATATATATATAGACAAGATTGTTTTTAGTTTTAGTTTTTAGTTTAGTTTAGCTCGGCTTAGATTGTGCTGCATCCTGCATGAATAAAGAGATACTGTGTACAACCCAGCCATGAGTCCTGGGTCATCTGTCTCCCATCAGTGAAGCTCAGCCTGACAAGACCTATAGGGAAGCACAGGTTACACAGGCCCCTGTGTTGAATATGGGCCCCAGATCAAACTGATGGGTTTCATAGATAACAATATTTATATATATATTTTCCCATGTTTTGGAGATATGCTCTTCTCTGATCCAGCCTTCTAGTCCTTTATCCAACTATAACACCACCTCCCTAGATATTACCTTGGGTCCACCTGCATGGTAGCTGTCAGGTTCAGGCAAAAACCAGTACAGTCACGTGAATATACCTTGGAATATTCCAGCAAGACTCTACCCAATAAATTGGTGCTTATATCAGCTATTAAAGGACAAAAGCGTCTGGTAGTCCCTTCTGGATCTTCCCACACAAGCGAATCTCATGTGGGGAAAACTTGAGTCAACCCTCCAACACCAGGTAAGCATGGTCCTGGGAGGAGTCCCAACTCTGGGAACCTCTGATTGTTTTGGGGAGTCGGGCAGTAGTGCAGCGGGTTAAGCACAAGGACCAGCAGAAGGATCCCAGTTCGAGCCCCCAGCTCCTCACCTGCAGGGGAGTCACTTCACAGGCGGTGAAGCAGGTCTGCAGGTGTCTGTCTTTCTCTCCCCCCTCTCTGTCTTCCCCTCCTCTCTCCATTTCTCTCTGTCCTATCCAACAACAATGACATCAATAATAAATACAACAACAAAACAACAAGGGCAACAAAATAAATAAATAAAAATTTTAAAAAAGATTGTTTTGTCTGCCCGTGTCAATCAAACGCTTAAAGGGAGTATTACCAATCCTTACCATCATAGTTGGGTGACCCCTTTCTAACACGGGGTGGTCCACAAAATTTCAAGCTCTGAATCCAAGCCATTCTCTTGATCCAGCCAGTTATTTCTACACTGGGAGTTCCCACACACTGCACGCTCCTCCTTCTGCTCACCCTCTGTTATTCTTACTTGGAGTGGTGGGTGGAGTGATGGGTTCGGTCCCAAACTGGGCTTTTGTTTATGGAAGAAGGGCATGACACCAAGCGGGTGACCTGCTCCAATCCTCTTGAAGGTGGGGCTAAGAGATGCCCCACACGTAGTTTAAATTTGGCAGGGGCTTGCCATTCCTATGGAACCTTGGCCAACAATATCTCCTCCAATGAAACCCCTTCTGGCATCTGGGACAAGGCATTCGGGGTCTCTGGCTCTGACTGGAGGTGGTGTTTCCCTGACTGGAGGTGGGGTCTCGGTTTATTTTCTGGACGTGGCTACATCAATGCCCTTGGCGACCGCACTGAAAGAAAGCCCCTTTTTGCTTATGTAGGATAGCTGCATAGGCCTGCACAATAGGTTCCCAACACGAGCTTGATCTAAGATTCTATGTAGCTAAAATCCAGGTATCTGGGTGTTCATTTTTAAGACTGAGACATGCCTGTCAGGAATCCGGAAGCATGCGATCCCAGAAAATGGACCACAGGAGAAGAAAACGGGTGTCAGGATTATAAATCTTTCTTTCCAAACTCGATTGGACCCTGTCAATGAATTTAGCCAGGGACTCATCTGGTTCTTGGTGAATGGAGGGAATGGGGGCTAAGGCCACTCCCATGGGTGGTGTTAACCTCTCCCATGTTTGTAATGCACAAAGGCATACCTGATCAAAATAACTCGGTGTAAACTTGGCCTCTGCCTGTTGAATTCCTGTTTCCAAATTACCCATTCAAAACAATGCATCAAAATTCCCCTGTCTGATTTTGACTATTTTTCCGTGATTGCTGTAAACATTCGTCATGAAAAATATGCCTCCCATTGCAGGAAGAGGGGGTCTGGGGGTGTACCATGAGTTACATTCCTCCAATCTTGGGGGATGTTAAGGTTTGGGATTAAGCCTTGTAAAATGGATCTGGTCCATGGAGCATGAATTCCATCTTCTTTTTAGTCTTATGAAGTTTAATATCTGTGGCGGAATACGAATACCAGGCCTGAGATTTTTGTATATTGGGGGCAACATTGACCAGGAATCTGTGGACTTGCTCTGATAGCTGTGAAACAGTGGGGGGAGGAGTCACAGAAGTCAAAGCTGCTGGATAAGCAGTGGCCAGAGAAGTGGCTGTGGTGGCTGCAGGAGAATCCAGACATGTGTATGCCAAAACAGGGGTGGCCAAAGAAGCAGCTGTGGAGGCTGCAGAAGAATTCGGACACGTATCTGCCAAAATGAGAGCCTTGGGGCAAGATGCAGAGGGCTTATGGTGGGTCAGGATAGGAACAGGATTTGCTTCTTCTTGTAAGCATTTATAGTTCTGGGTAAGTGTTATGATCATTTCCTTTAACTCTTGGACACCAGCCTCTAGGTCCCTTAGTCTTTTGGGAGGTTTTATTGTTGATGTTTTTCATTGTGCAATTGGCCTGACAGTCAATAGTGTCTGTCAATATGACTATCATCTCAATGGAAACATAAGAGATTCTCACCATCAAAGTTTTGGTAGATAAGTGTTTTCAAAAATTCTAATATTGACTTGAAAGACTGGATTGTCATATGCAATAAATAAAAGCAGCTGGTATGAAGAGCTGCCAGTTTATCTAGGATAAAAGCCTCAAGAAATCAACAGAAAGTTTTATTTGAAAGGCAGATCAGCAGTAGTGTTGTGAATGATTAGAGGCCCAGGGGTCACTTACAAGCACTGCATATGAAAGAAAAACATAAAGAAGGTTCACACTCATAAAAATGTTTTGAATAGAAATACACTCCCCAGATTCCTCATGCTTTTAGAGAGGCAGAGACTATTTCTCTTTTCCAGATAGAGACCCAGAAAGCAAATGTCCCTGTGACCCAGGAAGGGCTCACAAACCCCAGGTCTAATGGCATCTTGGTGTTCAGACTCCACAATGTGAAATTCAAAGGTGTGTGGACACCTGCTATCTGCTGCTTTCCTTTTTGCTGTAGCTGGGAAGGAAGAGCATCCTCAGAAGATGACTCAGGGTGGGACCTGTTCCCTCACAGCTCTGCCTACTGGGCACTCTATTTGGGAGTGTAGCTAGCTGTATTGTAAGGGGGGCATATGCAGTCCTCCTCAGCTTGGTGAGTGTCCAGTGTTTCATCAGTGTGAGCAAGAGATGTTATGAATAAAAGTCTACTTTTTAAGTCATGACTTAAATTGTGGAGATATAGCAGGTTGAGCAGGGCTGACACCACAATGATCTCTCAGAGACTAGGAGCCAAAGAGCCTCCCTGCCCCTCCACCCTCTCCCCAGCTGGCCTGGTAGCCAGTATTTTGCACCTGTCTCAAAGGCAAGAGCTGTTTACTGAAACTCTTGCAGAGAACAGTCAAGTTTCCATGTCCTGCAGACAAAAGGGTGTTGCTACAAATAGTGTAACCATTGAGAAGGCATCAGCCTTTGCCCAGTCCATTACTGATAAGACTGCAACTTCCCTACCCCAGCTTGTTCCCACTTCATGATACTGACCTATACAATGATTGGTCCAAACATACTTCCTTTTTTCTGCCTGCTTGTTTGAGTATAAGAATACTTTGTGTAACCCAATTAATATACTATCCCATACTGTAGTGTCCAGAGTGGTCACTCTACATACTCACTGCCACCACAGCCTGTTCTCATCCTCTCCTATGACACCTTTCTGGTTTTCAAGACACTGGTGAGCATGGGGTGGTCAAGACAGGCCAGCCAGAGTTTGCCCTGCATTAACTGATGTACTGGTTTGTCCAGAGGGTAACTAAGATGAGGTAATTATCAGTATGATGATGTGATAAAATCTATCTACTTCTGAACCAGCAGAAGTCATGAGGACCCTTCCTGTCCTAGGACACAGGTCTGGGTAAACCACTCTGATTCTTAAAGAGACCAAGCCTCTTATGTGGAGTAGAGTGTAAGCTCCTGAATCCTCCACAGGCAGAGAACTACATGATTGTGCTGACCAGGAAGATCAGGGTGATGTCCTTGATGCAGCTCCTCAAGTGTCAGAAGGTCATCATTTCTACCTTCTAAGCATCTAGATACTCAATAATGACTATAATTACAATGTAAACAAGCTCCCATATGTGAGTTAAGTGGGCAGTGGGCTGATTTCAGAGGTGGCCCCACTGTCTCCACCTAGCACACACATCTTCCCATAAGCCCTCCTTTAGGAGGGGCCTCCATTTCCCCAAATATGATCCTGAACTAGGACTGTGGCCTGCTTCAGTCAAAGGGCACTGAGCACATAGTGGAGAGGCAAACTTCAACGCACACTCCTGAACTCCCAAATGTGGTTCAAGCCCCCTGGAAAGAATCAGGACTGATCTCCGACCTAGAGAAAGATAAGCACAGTTGCAGAGCATCTCTGGAGGTCTTAGCCCTGCTGACTCCAAGCCCAAGGACAAGACACTGTGCACACCTAGGCCCTGCCCACACTGAACTTGGCCCCTAGGTGAACAACAGGTCAGATCGGTAGAATGGTTTCTCCACTTTGTAACTACCAGGAAGAAGCCATTGTTCTACACTTTTAAGGGATGGAGCTTATTTCTGCATTGCCAAGACTGGCATGCCCAGGTGAGGCATGGAGAGATATGTGGTGCCTCTTCAGTGTGGGAGCAACTCTTCCTGTCAGTCTGTGATAGCATTGGTGATTGACAATTTGTTCAAGAAAGTCGATGCTTTTAAGTTTAGAAAAATGTTCCTACCACCACACAATGAAGCCTCTAATTCAGACCAACCAATATACTGATATCTAATTGCCCTTCTGGGAGGCTGCAGGACATCTTATACTTGATTATGTTTATGAATGAAAAATAAGGGAAGAGGATTTTATTGTCCAAGCTAGATAATTAGGTTTATGTTCCTAAATGGAAAATATTTTGGGATGGACAAGGCAATTCAGTGGTATATACAGTTTGGATATAAATGTGTGCATATATAAATTTAATACTCAGATGAACAATTCAAAATATATCAAGAAATGATTTTATGCAACATTTATTTGTGACTAACAGTGGAATTCCAGATAGTGAAGTTACAGAGTATGGATCCACACCACATCCAACATCAAAGTTTTATGTTCCCAGTTTCTCAAAGATAACAATTACAGTTCTTATAATGTAATAGACACGGTCCCTTTGTTTCTGTCTTTTTTTTTTTTAATCTTTCTTTTGGGCAAGTTCTGGAACCTCACTTATATGAATTCCAGTTGAGTGAGTTCATATAGTAGTCATCTTCCATGTTATTGATCAGTAAAATAAGCCATGACTACAATTCACTGGGCCTATTCTACCCTGTAAAAACCATCTGCATGCCCTCAGGTCACTTCATTCTGCTTCACAGTCAAAAGACTTGTTTCCCAGTGATCTTAATTTTGAACTCTGCTGATATGTAACCATATATTGTTAACTTTAAACCCCAACAATTTGATCTGTGGACCATATTTAGTGCAGGAGCTTGTGTAACACTGACTTAAGTGAATCATAGGGAGGGGGTACTGGCTCCATTGATTTTTTCCTGTCTTTTCTATTGATTACATACATAGGATTTCTCTCCAAGAGTCCTTTCATGTACCCAAGATGACTGGCCTGGCTGAATGTTTTCCTACATTGTTTACATTCATAGGGTTTGTCTCCACTGTGACTTCTTTCATATACCCTTAGATGACTGGCCCAACTGAATGTTTTCCTACATTGCTTACATTCATAGGGTTTCTCCCACTGTGAGTTCTTTCATGTCTCTGAAGATTACCAGCCCAGGCAAATGCTTTAGTACATTGTCTACATACATAGGGTTTCTCTCCACTGTGAGTTCTTTCATGTCTCTGAAGATTACCGGCTGAGGCAAATGCTTTAGTACACTGTCTACATTCATAGGGTTTCTTTCCACTGTGAGTTTTTTCATGTACCCTAAGATAACTGGACAAACTGAATGCTTTACTACATTGTTTACATTCATAGGGTTTCTCTCCACTATGAGTTCTTTCATGTACCCTAAGATAACTGGCCAAACTGAATGCTTTACTACATTGCTTACATTCATAGGGTTTCTCTCCACTGTGAGTTCTTTCATGTACCCTAAGATTACTGAACTTGCTGAATGGTTTACTACATTGCCTACATTCATAGGGTTTCTCTCCACTGTGAGTTCTTTCATGTCTCTGAAGATTACTGGACTTGCTGAATGGTTTACTACATTGCCTACATGCATAGGGTTTCTCTCCACTGTGAGTTCTTTCATGTACCCTAAGATAACTGGCCAAACTGAAAGCTTTACTACATTGTTTACATTCATAGGGTTTCTCTCCACTGTGAGTTCTTTCATGTACCCTAAGATGACTGGGCAAACTGAATCCTTTACTACATTGTTTACATTCATAGGGTTTCTTTCCACTGTGAGTTCTTTCATGTACCCTAAGATAACGGGCCAAACTGAATGTTTTATTACATTGTTTACATTCATAGGGCTTCTCTCCACTGTGAGTTCTTTCATGTACCCTAAGATTATTGGACTGGCTGAATGCTTTACTACATTGTTTACAATGATAGGGTTTCTCTCCACTGTGACTTCTTTCATGTCTCTGAAGCTCACTGGCCCAACTGAATGTTTTCCTACATTGTTTACATTCATAGGGTTTCGCTCCACTATGAGGTCCTTCATGTCTCTGAAGATGACAGGTCTGACTGAATGCTTTACTACATTGTCTACATTCATAGGGTTTCTCTCCACTGTGAGTTCTTTCATGTACCCTAAGATCACTGGCCCAACTGAATGTTTTCCTACATTGTTTCCATTCATAGGGTTTCTCTCCACTGTGACTTCTTTCATGTACCATAAGATGACTGGCTGAACTGAATGCTTTACTACATTGTTTACATTCATAGGCTTTCTCTCCATTGTGAGCTCTTTCGTGTAGCCGAAGATAACTGACGATATTTCTGTAAAATAGAGAGACGGTACTTTATGATACTTTAATGAAAACAACAGTATTCTTATTTTTAAAGGAAAATGCAAGTCATTATTATAAACAACCAAAAAAACACAGATATTATCAAAATATATGAAATTACTCTACTAACAGCATAAGGACAATAATTTAAAATTAAAAAAGACTAATTTAACAATTAAACGTAAGAGAAAGCTCAAAGAAAATGTTGGTAAATACTAAATCACTTTATACAATACACAAATGCATTAAACAATAACTAATAATTTATTTCCAGGTATTTTGAATTTATTCCTTGAAATACCTTTGAAAACAAATTGAATTTTAATTTTGAATTGAAAACAAATGAATTTATTCATTGAAATACTTTTGAAAATATTATGTCTTTGTTTTGAAATTCTCCACTACTACAGACTACAGATAAACACTATAAAAGTAGTTATTAATTTATAGTAGATATGCTTACTCTTCTCAACCATACTACTTCATAAACACAGAGTTTCACTAATCTATTTTTTATATGTATTTACTTTCTTTTTGTAGCCCTTGTTGTTTTATTGTTGTAGTTATTATTGTTATTATTGACATCATCATTGTTGGATAGGACAGTCAGAAATGGAGAGAGGAAGAGAAGACAGAGAAGGAGCAAAGATAGACACCTGCAAACCTGCTTCACCACCTGTGAAGCAACTCCCGTGCAGGTGGGAAGCTGGGTTCTCGAACCGGAATCCTTAAACCAGTCCTTGTGCTTTGCTACATGAACACTTAACACCCTGGGCTACTGCCCAACTCCCCACTGATCTGTTTCTTATAGCTTCCATTTGCTTATTATTTGTGGGAGAGATTTTTCTATGAAGTGGAGAAAAGTGACAATCCAGAAAATCACTATGGTACATGTGTTGCCAGTGATTAAAATGAGGATGTTAGGCATAATGTCACATCAATCACTATTTAAGTCATTTGCCCAACTACTCCATAACATACTCATGGCATCATTCTTGATGAAATAGCTTAAGAATTATATATTGGCAGCAGTGGTTATAAATTTTAATTACTTTAAAATGATTGTATTATGCAATGTACTCAAACCTTTGTTTACTTCCTTGGTGGTTATGGTGCTGCTTATTGGTGGAATGTTCCTCTAGTAATTTTCCTAAAAATGAAAAAAGTATTACAAATCATTTATATATATTAAATTTACAATGGTGAACAGTGGTGGACAAATATTTCTTCTAATTGACAAATGAATGAATGAAGATTATAATTACCTATTGAGAGAAAATTCCTATGGTTTTCCCACAACACATCTCTGTAGAGTTTCTTCTCTGAAGGATTTAATAGTGTCCACTCCTCTTGAGTGAATACCACAGTTATATCTTCATAGGTCACTGAGCACTAAAATATATGAAGCATATTTTTGTGAGAAAACACTTCAGGGAGTCGGGCAGTACTGTAGCAGGTTAAGTGCACATGGTGTGAAGCACAAGGACCAGAATAATGATAAAGGTTCAAGACCCTAGCTTCGCACCTACAGAGAGGTTGATTTACACCTGCAGAGAGATTGATTTGCTAGCAGTGAAGCAGGTCTAAATACGTCTTTTTATCCCTTTCTCTGTCTTCCCCTCCTCTCTCTATTTCTCTCAGTCATATCCAACAATGACAACAATAATAACTACAAAAAAAAGAACAAAAAAAAAAAAAGACAAGGGCAACAAAAGGGAACATCTATAAAATTAAAAAAACACTTCATACTGACAAAATATTAGACATCCTCACTGATTATTTAATCTGCAAACATATATTGGGTAACTTGTTCATAAAATACATTATATTCATGGCTTATAAGGTGATATAATGATTCGTATTATAACTCTGTAGCATGAGCACCATTTCTCTATGCATCACAAAAAAACAAGAGATGGCGAGGCTGAGTCTTTGCTATGTTGACTCTCTCAAAAGCCTAGAACAGGGCGAACAGAAGCAACTGGTGGCACAGCTACATAGAAGATGTTTGATATTGTACAGCAAATCCTAACAAAGGGACCTTTAAAAGTTAAAACAATTACCAAATAATGTGATGATAACAATAACTATGCATTGTCGTCTTGAACCCTAAGTCAGCAGGAACCTGACATTTCCACTATAGAGCCTATATAGATCTCAATAGCAAGAATAACAAAAGGGGAAAAAATGACCAATGGAACTAAATCAAACTTCAAATATTTTACATAATAAATGGTGCCATTAGCTTGACAGACACAGTATCAAATGAAAAAAAAATGTACATGACAGACATCAGGTAAAGGGATAGTAACCAATATATGCACTCACAGAATTCAGTGGGGTAAAGAAACAACCATATTTAAAGGGGGACAGTGAGTTGGGTGGTGGGCTAAGTGAACATGGCCAAAGTGAAAGGTTGAGCTGTAGGATTCAGGTTTGAGCCCCTAACTCCCCAAATGCAATGGAGTTACTTCACAAGCACTGAAGCAGTTATATAGGTGTCCATCTCTATCCCCCTCTCTGACTTCCCCTCCTCTCTCCATTTCTCTCTGCCCTGTCTAACAATAATGTCATCAGTAACAAAAACAGTAATAAATACAACAACAATGAAAAGCAACAAGGCCCACCTAACTCAACAAGACAAACACAGGCTCAAAGTGAAGGCTGGAAAACTATCATACAAGCCAATGGACCACAAAAAAGAGCTTGAAGAGCTATTCTCATATCTGAAAGAATAGACTTTAAAATAGATAAGATTTTAAAAAAATACAAATGGGGAGTCAGGCTGTAGCGCAGTGGGTTAAGCGCAGGTGGCACAAAGCACAAGGACCAGAGTAAGGATCCCGGTTCAAGCCCTGGCTCCCTATCCGCAGGAGAGTTGCTTCACAAGTAGTGAAGCAGGTCTGCAGGTGTCTTTCTCTCCCTCTCTCTTCTTCCCCCTCTTCTCTCCATTTCTCTTTATCCTATCCAACAACAATGACAACAATAATAACTACAACAATAAAACAACAAGGGCAACAAAACGGAATAAATAAATAAATAAGAAAGTAAAAAAATACAAATGGACACTACTTAATGCTCAGTGGATCAGTCAATCAAGCGGACTTAACAATTATTAACATCTATGCACCCAATGAGAAGCCATGTAAATACATCAAACGTCTACTGAAAGAGCTACAGTAATATATTAACAGCAACACAGTCATAGTAGAGGACTTAAATACCCCACTCTCTGAACTTGGCAGATCATCTAGGCAGAAAATCAACAAAGACATAAGGGAGTAACATGAACAGATAGAGAAACTAGAACTATTGGACATTTTCAGAGTCATTAATCACAAGGAACTGGAATACACATTTTACTCAATTCCACATGGGTCATTCTCAAGGATGACCACAAAGACAGCATCAGCAAATTCAAGAGCATTGAAATAATCCCAGGCATCTTCTGAGACCACAGTGGAACTAAACTAACACTGAACAATCAACAAAAGATTAGGAATAGCCCCAAAATGTGGAAACTCAACAGTATACTTCTTAACAACTTCTGCATAAAAGAGAAAATCAAACAAGAAATCAAAATGTTTCAACAGGTCAATGAAAATGAAGACACAAGCTGTCAAAATATTTGGGACACAACTAAAGCAGTACTGAAAGGGAAGTTCATAGCTATACAAGCACACATTCAGAAACTAGAAAAAGCACAAATAAACAGCCTGAATGCACATATTAAAGACCTAGAAGAAGAAGAACAAAGGAACCCTAAAGCAACCAGAAGGACAGAAATCACTAGAGTTAGGGCAGAAATCAATAACATTGAAAATAAGAAAACCATACAAAAGATCAAAGAAAGTAAATGTTGGTTCTTCGAAAGAGTGAACAAAATCGACAAACCATTAGCCAGACTCACAAAACAAAAGAGGAAGAAGACGCAAAAAAACTGTATACTAAATGAAAGAGGAGATATCACAACAGACACTCCAGAAATTCAACATATCATGCAAGGTTTCTATGAACAACTTTAAGCCACCAAGCTAGAGAACCTGGAAGAAATGGAGGATTTTTAGATACCTACCAACTTCCAAAATTAAGTAAAGAGGAATTAGATAACATGAATAGGCCCATCACAGCTAATGAAATTGAAACAGTTATCAAAAATCTTCCCAAAAATAAAAGTCGTGGACCAGATGGTTTTTCAAATGAATTCTACAAACAAAACCTTCAAAGAAGAACTAATACCTCTACTTTTAAAAGTCTTCCAGAAGATTGAAGACATTGGAATACTCCCTGCCAGCTTCTATGAAGCCAACATCACTCTGATACCAAAAGCAGACAGGGACACAACCAAAAAAGAAAACTACAGACCAATATCTCTGATGAACATCGATGCGAAAATATTGAACAAAATTCTACCCAACCGGATACAGCAGTATATTAAAAAGATTGTTCATCATGACCATGTGGGGTTATCCCAGGTATGCAAGGATGGTTTAATATAAGTAAATCAATCAACATGATCCACCACATCAAACACATGGTCATATCAATAGATGCAGGAAAGCCTTTGACACTATACAACATCCCTTTATGAACAAAACACTACAAAAATGGGAATAGATGGAAAATTCATGAGGATAGCAAACTCTATATATAGCAAACCTACAGCCAACATCATATCAATGGTGAAAAACTGGAAGCATTTCCCCTCTGACCAGGTACTAGAAAGGGCTGCCCACTATCACCATTACTATTAAACATAGTGTTGGAAGTTCTTGTTGTAGCAAGCAGGCAGGAGCAAGGAATTAAAGGGATACAGATTGGAAGAGAAGAAGTCAAACTCTCCCTATTTGCAGATGACAATAGTATACATAGAAAAACCTAAGGAGAGAGTCGGGCTGTAGTGCAGCGGGCTAAGTGCAGGTGGCGCAAAGCACAAGGACCGGCATAAGGATCCTGGTTCAAACCCCGGCTCCCAACCTGCAGGGGAGTCGCTTCACAGGTGGTGAATCAGGTCTGCAGGTGTCTATCTTTCTCTCCTCCTCTCTGTCTTCCCCTCCTCTCTCCATTTCTCTCTGTCCTATACAACAACAACAACAACAATAATAACTACAACAATAAAAAACAACAAGGGCAACAAAAGGAAATAAATAAATAAAATAAATATTTTAAAAAAGAAAGAAAGAAGGGAAGAAAGAAAGAAAAAAAACTTTAAAAGATTATGAAATGAATAAAGAAATACAAAAATAGAGAATAAAGACATTAATAGGCAGCCCCATGTTGCCAACAGAGCACACTGATTTGAGAAGCCTCAGGAGTAGCCAAGACAGGTCATAGGAATCCACACTGAGGCCTAAGATGGATCACTGGGTTAGAAATAAGGAAGGGTAGTCCAGGAGGTGGCACAATGGATAAAGCTGTGGACTTTCAAATGAGATGCCCTGAGTTCAATCCTGGACAGCATATATATCATGGTGATGTAAGTTTATTTCTCCCTCCTCCTATATTTCTTATGAATAAAAAAAAAAATCTTGAGGGTTGCCGGAAGATGGCGGACTGAGAAGCCGCTAGCGGCATGAGCTCCAATCACATCTTCTGGAAACGGTAGGATTTTCTGCCTTTAGCAGGCCAGTCAATAAGGGGCCATATCGGTGACACCAAGGTGGTGATTATAACTTAATTTGGGTTAAGAATTAGAGTAAAGGTGGCACGAACTAGTGGGTGGCTGCTAGACTTCCCAAGCTGCGCCGGGCAAGGTGGGTGGGCCGGGCATTGTCCTCCGCCCGGGAAGGCGGCTCCTCCACTGGTTGCAGAGCGCTGCTGGGCGGCGGGCAGAGGACCCGGAGGGAGCACTGTAGGTCAGGGGCTTTCTCTTGGGAGTCTCCAGGGACCACTGCGACCCTGAGGGCTGATCCAAAGACTTCTTGAGTATAGCTCTCATTGGATCAAAGGACTTGCAGCTAGTTTTCATTTTCGAGAAATCCTTTAAAAAAAAAGTCTGGAGGGGGGGGGGTTACCGGAAGATGGTAGACTGAGAAGCTGTTAGCAGCTGAGCTCTGAACACATCTGAACACATCTCCTGGAAACAATAGGATTTTCTGCCTTTAGCAGGCCAGCCAATAAGGAAAACATTGGTAAAACACTTTCCCACATACACCTCAAGGACATCTTTGATGAATCAAACCCAATTGCAAGGAAGACTAAAGCAGAAACAAACCAATGGGACTACATCAAATTGAAAAGCTTCTGCACATCCAAAGAAACTATTAAACAAAAAGAAAGACCCCTCACAGAATGGGAGAAGATCTTCACATGCCAGACATCAGACAAGAAACTAATCACCAAAATATATAAAGAGCTCAGCAAACATAGCACCAAAAAAGCAAATGACCCCATCCAAAAATGGGCAGAGGATATGAACAAAACATTCACATCAGAGGAGATCCAAAAGGCTAAAAAACATATGAAAAACTGCTCTAGATCACTGATTGTCAGACAAATGAAAATTAAGACAACACTAAGATACCACCTCACTCCTGTAAGAATGGCATACATCAAAAAGGACAGCAGCAACAAATGCTAGAGAGGATGTAGGGACAGAGGAACCCTTTTACATTGCTGGTGGGAATGTAAATTGGTACAGCCTCTGTGGAGAGCAGTCTGGAAAACTCTCAGAAGGCTAGACATGGACCTTCCATGTGATCCAGTAATTCCTCTCCTCGGGTTATACCCCAAAGACTCCATAACACCCAACCAAAAAGAGGTGTGTACTCCTATGTTCATAGCAGCACAATTCATAATAGCTAAAACCTGGAAGCAACCCAGGTGCCCAACAACAGATGAGTGGCTGAGAAAGCTGTGGTATATATACACAATGGAATACTATGCAGCTATCAAGAACAATGAACCCACCTTCTCTGACCCATCTTGGACAGAGCTAGAAGGAATTATGTTAAGTGAACTAAGTCAGAAAGATAAAGATGAGTATGGGATGATCCCACTCATCAACAGAAGTTGAGTAAGAACATCTGAAAGAGAAACTAAAAGCAGGACCTGATCAAATTGTAAGTAGGGAACCAAAGTAAAAACCCTGTGGTGAGGGGTAGACATGCAGCTTCCTGGGCCAGTGGGGGGTGGGAGTGGGTGGGAGTGGGTGGGAGGGATGGGTCACAGTCTTTTGGTGGTGGGAATGGTGTTTATGTACACTCCTAGCAAAATGTAGACTTATAAATCAGTAGTTAATTAATATGAGAGGGGGAAAATCAGTTGTATGTCTCAAAGTTTCTCAAAACACAAACTGAAACCTTTTAATATATAGGCTGTGTATTTGATATGCGGACTCTCTCAAAAGCCTAGACCAAGTAGATTAGAAGCATCCAATAGCACAGCTATATACAAGATACTGGATAATGTACAGCAAACCATAACAAAAGGACTTTTCAAAGTTAACCCAATTACCAAATAATGTAATGATAACATTAACTATCGATTGTCTTTTTGAAGCCTAAGACAGCAGGAACCTCACATCTCCACTATAGAGCCCTACTTCCCCCAGTCCTGGAACCCTTGGACAGGGCCCACTTTCCCATATGTGTCTCCCAATCCAAACCAAATAATACTGCATCCGCTGATCACAACCTAACCAACGCAATGATTGCCACCTCAACATGCTTCACCTCAGACTGTGTCCAGAGACTTCACATGTGGAATGACAACCCTTAAGCTTCATTACTCGGGTGAGACCTTTCCTTTTATAGTACACTCTAATTTTATCTCAGGTAGTTCACTTAATAACAAAGTCCCATAACCTAGATATACACCCATTTCTGTGAGAGAGAGCTTATGTTCACACGTATCCATAAACTACTGCAAAATATGTACCTGAAAGCAGAAGTACATTAGAGTTTGCAGTGAGTACCTCCCTAACACTACCTCTCCACTATTCCAAGCTTGGGATCCATGATTGCTCAACAAATTGTTTGGCTTCGTATGTTAACTCTCTTTTCAATCACCAGGTTCCAGATGCCACCAGGATGCTGGCCAGGCTTCCCTGGATTGAAGACCCCACCAATGTGTCCTGGAGCTCTGCTTCTCCAGAGACACACCTTACTAGGGAAAGAGAGAGGCAACTGGGAGTATGGACCGACCAGTCAATGCCCATGTTCAGCGGGGAAGCAATCACAGAAGCCAGACCTTCTACCTTCTGTAACCCTCAACGACCCTGGGTCCATGCTCCCAGAGGG
This sequence comes from Erinaceus europaeus, assembly GCF_950295315.1. Lineage (NCBI taxonomy): Eukaryota > Metazoa > Chordata > Mammalia > Eulipotyphla > Erinaceidae > Erinaceus > Erinaceus europaeus. The sequence continues at coordinate 10,368,311 of NC_080184.1, read as the reverse complement.
CTAGAGAATGGGAAAACTATCATGGGAGGGGGTGGGTTATGGAGATTGGGTGATGGGAATTATGTGGAGTTGTACCCCTCCTACCTTATGTTTTTGTTCATTAATCCTTTCTTAAATAAAAATTTTTTTAAAAAAATCTTAAAAAGGGGGGGGAGTAGTGAAGGGAGACCTCAGACACATGGCTGCTATGGGAAGCATTGGAGCCTCTCTGAGGCAACCTTTTCTATCTAAGCTCAGGAGGCTGAGACTCACCAGTCACATGATTACATCCAGACTCTGGAGTCACTGAAGTGTCCTCCTCAAGAAGTGAATTAGCAGGAGACATGTGCAACCAAATGGAGGAAGCAAGGACCCTGTGCACATTGAGAAGCAGCATTTACTTTCTAGAGTGACTTTCCTCAGTTGCAAGCACTGCCCATACGCAGCCCAGACTGGAAAGAGCACTGGCCAAAGCCTAGATTCTAAATAGATGGAGCTATTCTCACACTCATGAGGATTCTGACCACAGCATTGCTTTAGTGCCTCAGTCCTGGAAATAGGAATCAGAAAGTCATAATAAAATTGAATGAAGCATTGACCTGGCTATATGGCAGGAGAGCTGTTCAATCAGTTTCTAAAGAGGGTGAGCCAGGAGAATAGTAGTAACAGGAAATCATGAAAAAGAGGTGAAAATGCCAGCAGAAAACAACTTAAACATTCTAGAGAGCAGACAGGGTGCCCCTGAGTCAGGCCGGTTCCTGCTTTTCTCTCCAGGCCCTGCTCAGACTGCACTGAAGACAGCAAGGAACTTGGGAGGAAGATGATGTATGTTGGAGCCAAGAATGAAAATCAAGAACTGTTGTCTCAAAGATGACAGGACTTGTCTGGAAGCAGCCTAGGGGATTAAAGTCACCCTACTGTGTCTCCTCTGCTGTGACTAGGTCCCCAAGACCTGCTGTGTTCCCACTTGGGGAACACACACCAGGCTCTGCCCTCAATTGTATGCCAGCATGGATACCTTTGGGGTTTGAGTCTAATTATCCATGGAGCCAGGGGTGTAAAGTACAGACTGCTGTCCCAGCTTGAATGTGGGGGTCTGAGTTTGCACTAGCCCACTGATCTGGTGTGGGGCATCAAGGAAAAACTAGATAACCCTAGGCAGCAGTATCAGGTTGGGGAGAGATAATTAGGATCCAATTATTAAATTTATGCTGGTGGCCTGAGGAAGAGCAGAAGTTCACTGTGCAGAATGCCTCTCTTGCTTTGTGCATGGCTCAGTGTTTGTTTAACATTCTGTCTCTCTATATAAGTGAAAATATGACTGCATTTTTTGACTCATCTTGGATGGAGCTAGAAGGAATTGTGTTAAGTGAGATAGGTGAGAAAGAGAAAGATTAGTATGGTGCGATCCATACTCTGTGTGAGAAGGGAGTAGTCACACAGTAGCACAGCAGGTTAAGCACACATGGCGCAAAGCTCAAGGACCAGCATTAAGGATCCCGGTTCAAGCCCCTGGTTCCCCACCTGCAGGGGAGTCACTTCACAGGGAGTGAAGCAAGTCTGCAGTGTCTGTCTTTCTCTCCTCTTCTCTGTCTTCCCCTCCTCTCACCATTTCTCAATCTCCTATCCAACAAGGACAATGAGAATAACTACAACAATAAAACAACAAGGGCAAAAAAAGGGGGGGAAACCTATTATAGATGCCAAATGGTGATAGTGGACCTGGCTGAGTACACACATTGCTCTGCTCACTTCCTGGGTTCAACTTCTGGTCTCTGATGGTGGAAGAGAGTAAAGACTGGAGCTGCAGCACTATATGTGTGTCTCTCCATCCCCTTATTTTTTTGTTTTGATTTGTTTTGTTTTGTTATTATCTCCAGGATTGTTGCTTAGGCCTGCACTACAAATAGACTGCTCCTGGGAGGCTCCCCACCCCATTTTGTTTCCCTTGTTTATCATTGTTGTCATTGTTGGATAGGACACAGAGAAATTGAGATAGGGGAAGGCAGAAAGGGGAAGATAAATATAGACACTTGCACACCTGCTGCACCACTTGTGAGGTGACACCCCTGCAAGTGGGGAGCCTGGGGCTCAAACTGGGATCCTTATTCTGGTCCTTGTGCTTCCCTACACATGCACATAACCTGCTGCTCTACTGCACAGCCCCCTATCTTTCCCTTTCTATCCTGCACTACCATTCAAGTTTCTCCCTGAATCTAGCCAAAATTAATCAATAAAAATATTATTTAATATAACTACAAGTAGCTGAGCTAATTAGTAGGGTGGGTATGCAAATCACTTTCAAGTGAGACACTCAAGTCTCTGGTTCAATCTCCAGATTATCATAAATCAGAAACGAACAGTGTTATGATAAAATTATGAGGAACATAAACAATAACAAATTCTGTTTCCCAGCTTGGAACAGGCAGTGAGCAGGACCCCATATTCTCAATTTCTGCACACTACAATGAGGCCACTATAAGTGTGTGAACACTCTTCATGCATCTCTTCATGGCCCTCATGTTAAGGTGGGGGACTGCTTAGGATTCTCCAACAGGCGGAGGGAAGATAGCATAATGGTTATGCAAACAAACTCTTATGCCTGAGGCTTCAAAGTCCCAGGTTCAATCCCCTCTCTACCATAAACCAGAGCTGAACAGTGCTCTGGTTAAAAAAAAAAAAAAAAAAGTATAGGATTCACTGACAGCCTTATTAGAAGACAGGACAATTCTGAAACACTTCAAATGAAGTGGATTCAAATGAAGCTGGATTCAAATGAAGCTGATCCAGGGATAATTTAACAGAAATCTACAATTTATCACTAAGAAAAATAAAAGTAGAGGATCGGGCATTAGGTCTATGGGTTCAGCGCAACTGGCGCAAAGCTCAAGGACCAGCATTAGGATCCCGGTTTGAGCCCCGGCTCCACACCTGCAGGAAAGTCACTTCACAAGCTGTGAATGACGTCTGCAGGTGTCTATATTTCTCTCCCCATCTCTGTCTTCCCTTCCTTTCCATTTCTCTCTGTCCTATCCAGTAATAATAACTACAACAATAAAACAACAAGGGTAACAAGAAAGAAAATAAATAAATATTTAAAAGAAGAAAAATAAAGGTAAGAGATAATTATGTTGACTCCCCAACGTGACCATCTTGCCTGGGGTCAGCAGGTCCTTCCTTCCTTGCTCGCCTCACCTTGGGCCAGACCCTGAGACACTCAGTAGGGAATGGGACGGGGCCAAGAAACGGCATCACTGACACACACAAGCGGGGGAGGGAAAGCAGGAGTGATCTCACCCCCTCTCCATAGAGCGCCCTGTTTAGTTCCCCCACAAGAATCGGGACAGCACAAGAGGAATCCAGTCTCGGGGTGGATATGGCGGACTGACCAGGGAGAGGCCCAGACACGAGGCTGCATTCCAGAATATTTTGGGAAGACTCAAGCGACCCCTCCCAATCTCAGCCTCAATGAGGGACACTTACCATACTCCATCCAGTGCTGAACTTTCTGAGGTCTCCTCTGCAAAGTCCAAATCAGCAGAAACGGAGAGAAACACAGAGGAAAGTGGGGTTCCCAGAAACACAGGATGGATGACTAGTGGGTCTTACTTCCTGGAGTGTCTCCTAGCCTAGACTGTCTGCACCACCCACCGACAGCCCAGATTGGTCCATGCCCACTGTCTCACAGTTGATTGGATGAAGCCCTTGCCACGCTCACACTACTCCTCTTCTGATTGGATAATGTTTAAACCCAATCAGCATGAGAGCTTATTAAGTGACAGGAATACTGTCCTATCAGCTTCTCTAGAGGGTGTGCCTGGAGAACCCTGGAAGCCAGAAATGGCTGGATCTTTCTCCTAAATAGTCTTCTAGAAGATTCAGCAGCTTCTTCTTCTAGCATTTGCCCTTCTTCCGTAGCCAGTCAACAGCGTCAGGTTGAGCCTGATGTCAAGTTTCGAGACCTCCTTCGAATCTGGAGAGGTGGCAGTCATTGACTATGTGGGTCCTAGTCTGTCTGGAGCCACAGGGGCAGTTCGGGTCGTCTCTGGCTCTCCAGCGATGGAACATAGCGGCGCACCAGCCATGGCCTGTTCGATAGCGATTGAGGAGGGCCCGATCATAACGTGCTAGGTCAAAGCCGGGTTGACGCTTGCAGGGGTCTGTGATGAGGTGTTTGTTCTTTACCTCAGCTGACTGCCAACTCTGTTTCCAAGAGACTGGAACAGAGAAGTTCAGTGTAGGCATAGGAGACCAGATTGGGTGATGAGACGTCAAGCATTGGACAGGGTGGGCGAAGATATCCATGTATATTGGCAGGTCCGGTTTCAGCAGTGTTGCACAGGAAGCTTTGGGAGATGTGGCTTAGTGTAGTCTACCTGAACTTGAGACCAAATGAAACAGATGACTTTGCTACTTTGCAAAGTGCACAAGCTGCTACTGAACCAGACTCACTGTTAAGGGGGAGACAGTAGCTAACTGGGGCCATTCTTGTTCCCTCCTGCAGGAATTCCAGACTGACTCTGACAGGGAAATTGCAAGAGAGCCAGTCATATTTCAGGGTGATGAAAAATTATTGTGAGGAAGTAAGGGCAGGAAAAAAGGAAGCACAAGCCATGTAGCATGGATACACTGAGACTAAGAGAGAGGGAGGCCAGAACCTCCGGGTCTTGCAAGCTCTAAAGTTTCTTGGGGAAGGGCAGGAGCCTCAGGGGATGTGTCTTTAGGTGATCCCACATCAGCATTTTGTGACTTTTTTTTTTTTTTTTTTGCAGTCTGGTAGGGAGGCAGTGGTGCTTCTATCTTCTGCCTCTGTCCCTCTAGTTTCCTCCATGATGCAGAGGGAGGGGTGCTGCTTTCCCTAAGCTGCCCTCCAACACACACCTCTACCAGGATAAAGTAACTGAAATTAATGGGACTCCTGGAGAAAATCCAGGACTCAGGAATAAATCTTATTATATAGATGGGTGGCTGATCAAGATGACAGGGAGTCATCCTTCAGAACTGGATGATCTAATGAGTGAGGAAGCATATGAAAAATACATGAAATTGTGGGGGTAGTGGCATAATGGTTATGCAAAGAGTCTCTCATGCCTGAGCCTCCAAAGTCCCAGGTTCAATCCCCTATACCACCATAAGGCTGGCCTGACCAGTGCTTTAGTAAAAAAAACAAATAATAATACCTCAACTCTATCAAGGAGGATGGGGTAGATAGCATAATGGTTATAAAAACAGATTGTTAAGCCTGAGGCTCCAAAGTCCCAGGTTCAGACCTCCTCCTCACCACCATAAGGCAGGGTTGATCAGTGCTCAGGTTAAAAAAAGAAAAAAATCTAGCACAGTTGCTTTAAATTATTCATAGCTATTAGACTTTAATTAACAATTTCTAAGAAGAGCAATAGAAGGAGAAATTACTTACAGCAATGCTACTGGGTTAAGCTACCCATTAACTTATTAACTATTGCATACGAGCATGACATAGTTCTTTTTTTCCCATAACACCCGATTATATATAGACCAGTCTTCAGTTATAATATCTAATTTTATAAGAATGTCTAGCTGAAAAATAATGTAATTCAAAGACAGCATTAATATCGTAATTCATTATAATGTAGATGCTCACAACCATCCCTGTTCACAGTATTTAGTGATATTTACTGGAAATAATTGGCAGTGGAGGAGAAGTAGTTGCATACCAACAGTAGTTCCAGACCAACAGTACTGTCTTAATTTTTGCAGTACAATATGTTTGATGGTACAATTTTTAAAAGATATTTATTAATGAGAAAAGAGGAGAAAGAACCAGACATCACTCTGGTACATATGTTTTGAGGGATTGATTGCAGGACCTCATGCTTGAGAGCCCAATACTTTCTCCACTGATGGTACTATTTTTATATAATGAAGCAATAGTCCTGCTGGAAAACAAGGTAAATTTGATTATACATCATTAAATTTAAAAAAAAAAAAAAAGCAAAACTCCTCTTTTCAGACAGCAGAGAATGCACCCCTGTGCCACCAGAACTCCTGTTTCTCTCCCTAAGGAGCTGCTCATGGAAAGATGACTCTGACAGCAGAAGAATGCTGCTGAGAGCCAGGAGCCATGCGCAGGGTGGTGAGTGTGGGTCCCCAGGGCTGGCAGGTGGAGGGGCTGCTTCAAAGATGCAGGAATATAGTTGGAAGGAGCCCTGAGGCCAAGGTCTCTGGCTGAGTCCTCCACATCCTCATAGGATCCCAGGCCTTAAGCTGCAGAAAGGCTTCCCCAGCACCTATCTTGTCTCCTTTTAGGTAGACTGGACACCAGACTCTGCCCTCAACCTCCAGCATGGCTTCCCCTGGGGTTGAACTGATTCTCCTCATATCAGAGCTGGAGTTGAGTCCTGCTCTATCCTTGAGTGAGGGTTCTGGCTCTGGAATCAGAACCTTATCCTGGGTTGTATACCCAGGCAAAACTGAAAGACACCAGACAGGGCAACTAGGCTGGGAGCTGAGCACTGTTGCTCAGTGCCCTGCAGCCTCCACCATGTCCTGTTTAGCACCAGTTGTTTAGCCCTTAGAAGGTCCATAGTTTCAGTAAATATAGAATAAGGGGGAACAAGCAGTTATGTACCCAGTTGATCACACATATTAGCATGCACAGGAACCTAGGTTCAAGACCCATTCCCTGACTGCAGAGGCAACAGCTTATGAGTGGTGAAGCAGGACTGCAGGTGTGTATCTTTCTCTCTCCCTCTCTATCTCCTCCTTTCCTCACAATTTCTATCTTATTGAATGAAATATATATATATATATTTTTAAAAATCATCTTTATTTACTTATTTGGATAGAGACAGCCAGAAATTGAGAGGGAAGGGGTTATAGAGAGGGAGAGAGACTGAGAGGCACCTGCAGCCCTGATTCACCACTTGTGAAACTTCCCACCTGCAGGTGGGGGCCGGGGGTTCAAACCCAGGTGCTTGCACCCTGTAACCTGTGCTCTCAACTAGGTGCACCACCACCTGGCCCCGTTAAATTTTTTTTTATTATCGTTATTTATAAGATAGAGACAGCCAGAAATTGAGAGGGTAAAGGGAGATAGAGATACACACAGAGAGATACCTGTGACACTGCTTCACTGCTTGTGGAGCTTTCCCCCTGCAGGTGGGGAAGGGGACTCAAACCTGGGTCCTTGCACACTGTAACATGTGCACTCAACCAGGTGCACCACCACCCGGCCCCTGAAGTATATTGCTTCTTTCCTTTTCCTTTTTTTTTCAAGATTTGTTATATTAATAAAAGTGAACCAAAGCAAAGAAGAAGATAAAATGAAGAAGAAGGAGAAGGAGAAGGAGAAGGAGAAGGAGAAGGAGAAGGAGAAGGAGAAGGAGAATGTGAATGGATCTCTTCTGATGGAGAGAATGGGATATGGAACTCTGGTGGTGAGAATTATGAGAAATTGTACCCCTCTTATCTTTTGCAATCTTGTCAATAATTATTAAATCAATTAAATAAAAAATACATAAAAATAAAAGAACTTTTCCCAATTTCAAAATATAATTGGTTCTTACTGACTTAAAAGGATTCGCTATAAAATGATGTTCTGTTATTAATCAAAGTATTTGTATTTTTGCATGGAAGCCATGTTTTATTTGTATCATCATCCAATACAGACATTTCATTTTAAAGAAAAAAATCATAAGGGGACCAGGCAGTAGCCCAGCTGGTTAAATGCACATGGTCCTGGTTTGAGCCCCCAGGTCCCCACCTATGGGGGGGGGAGGGTCTCTTCACAGGTGGTGAAGCAGGTCTGCAGGTGTCTATTTATTTCCCCTCTGTCTTCCTGTCTTCTCTCAATTTCTCTCCGCCCTATTCAACAACAGCAATAATAACAACAACAATGATAAACAACAAGGGCAACAAAAAGGGAAAACATAGCCTCTAGGAGCAGTGGAGTCATAGTACAGGCACCAAGCCACAACAATAACCCTGGAGGCAAAAAAAAATATATATATATATATATAAGAAATAAAAACTGGGAGTCGAGCGTAGCTCAGCCGGTTAAGCGCAGGTGGCGCAAAGCACAAAGATCAGCATAAGGATCCCGGTTCGAGCCCCCGGCTCCCCACCTGCAGGGGAGTCGCTTCACAGGTGATGAAGCAGGTCCGCAGGTGTCTATCTTTCTCTCCCCCTCTCTGTCTTCCCCTCCTCTCTCCATTTCTCTCTGTCCTATCCAACAACGATGACAGCAATAACAACAACAACAACAACAACAACGATAAACAACAAGGGCAACAAAAGAGAAAATTAATAAATAAATGTAAAAAAAATAAAAACTAAAAAACTTTAATGCTAAATAAACCTTCAGTATCTTTGCATTTTAAATAGTTTTTAGGAAAGGTGTAGGAAGCATAACAAAGAAAAAGATGTCTCCTTCTGATACTCTTATTTCTAAAATTTCTATTTATATTTACTTATATGTAAAATGGAAATATTGACAAGATCATAGGATAAGAGGGGTACAATTCCACATAGTTCCCACTCCCAGAACTCCATATATAATCCTCTCCCTTGATAGCTGTCCTATTCTTTATCTCTCTGGGAGTATGGTTGCAAGGTCATTATGGGGTACAGTAGGTGGAAGGTCTAGCTTCCTGTAATTGCTTCCCTGCTGAACATGGGCATTGGTAGGTCAACCTATACTCCCAGCCTCTCTCTCCCTCTCTTCTAATAATTTTTTTTATTTTGTACATTTAAAGATTTTACTACTGTTCCATCTGCAATGTGCATTAGATGCAAAAATCTAGGTAGTTTTTGTGAGATAGCAGGTATTTCTCCATGATTTATGAATAATTCACCTTCTTTTATTAATATGGAAATCGAGCAGTATCAAATTCTAATATCTGACATAGATTTGGATGTTTCGTCATTTTCTATTCTGTTCCATGTGCCACTTTTCATAACTAAATAAACAGATTGTCAGAATGTATGATGGATTTTCATGCTTCTAAAGGTCTTTGTCTACTATCTCAAATATTTATTTTTTTATTAAGCTTTTCAATGGGGAGCTCCCATATATTTTTTAAAATTTTTTTCTTATTTTTATTTATTTATTGGATAGATACAGCCATAAATTAAGAGGGAAGGGTATGATAAAGAAGGGGAAAGACAGAGAGACACTTACAGGTCTGCTTCACCACTTGTGAAGCTTTCCCCCTGCAGGTAGGGACCGGGGTCTTGAACCTGGGTCCTTGCACTTTGTAACATGTGTACTCAACCAAGTGTGCCATAACCTGGTCCCTATTTTTTTTTTAATATTTTTCATTATCTTTATTTGACAGAGACAGTCAGAAACCGAGATAGAACAGGGAGATAGAGAGGGAGAGAGACAGGGAGACACGTGCAGCCCTGCTTCACCACATGCAAAGCTTTCCCTCTGCAGATGGGGACGAGGAACTCAGACCCGGGTCCTTGCGCACTGTACTACCTATGCTCAACCAGTTGCACCACCGCCTGTTCCCCCAAATATCTCTTATTTCATTACAGGAATCAAAAACAGGGAGCAGGTATTACTAAAAAATGTTAAAACCCTGATATTTTTGTCCAGCTTATGAAAAAAATTGATAAACACAAGAAAGGCTAGCATCTTAAGTCAATGACTCTTGTGAGTCAAGAACAATACAGAGCCACCATCCAACTTCAAAGTTTCCTTGTAATGCCCGTTGGGAAAATGCACAGGGACATAAAATACACACTAGTGTCTATTGGACATTTGGCCTAAGAGCTGATCTATTGTGAGAGTTATTCTTCTTAGGCATCTTTCTGTAACATATAACATAATGGTATAGGAATATATATGTCAAAAATAAAATAATTAGGGACCGGGTGATAATGCAGTGTGTTAAGCTCACATGGCTCTCAGCTCAAGGACATGCTTGTGAATCCTGGTTGGAACCCCTGACCCCCACCTGCAGGGGCCTGGCTTCGCAAGTGGTGAAGCAGGTCTGCAGGTGTGTGTTTTTCTCTCTCCCAATTTGTCTTCCCTTTCTCTCTCGATCTTTCTTTGCCCTATTCGACAACAGTGACGGCATGACAACAATAAGAACAACGACGATGACGATAAACAACAAGGGCAACAAAAAAGGAAAAAAAAATAGCCTCCAGGAGCAGTGGATTCATAGTGAAGGCACTGAGCCCTAGCAGTAACCCTGGAGGGAAATATAAAATGAAATAAAATAAAAATAAATAAAATAATTATACTTGATGCTCTTGGTTTTCTATAATTATTAGTTAATTCATTTTGAAAATGTCTGTAAAGTGTCCTATAGGAGTATGTATGAATCAGGCCAAAAGCTAATATTCTTGTCTAGCCGCTGTCTTTAGAGCAGATGAGGCTCAGGATCCTGCTGTGGTCCAGAAGGCAGGGTGAGGTGCCCCCAGGAGGCTCCACCCCTAGGCTGAGGTGTAGGTGCACATGAGCCCAAATCCACCTCTTACCTGTTCTGTTGGTCTCTCGAGTTTAACTTGTGTTTTGAATGCCCTAACAAATTTTTAATTTTTTCGGAGTCGCCAAGAATGGTAGCCTTCTGGATCTTTTTAATGTCTGCATCTTCAAGGAGGTAACCACTCCTGTCATCAACCTCAAGGACATGGACGCTTGTCTGGCTCCTGAGCCCCAAAATTCGCTTCATTTCTCAGACACGGCGGTCCTACCTCTGTCCTCGTGGCATCTCCTAGCAGCGCTGGAACTCCAAGCAATGCCCAGGGTCCACACAACAAAGCAGCTAGAACTCTCAGCCGCAATGGCAGGTGGGAGGGGGTAGGGGAGCCAAGGAGCCCCACTGGGAAGGCAGGTAGGAAAGAGAGGTGCCAGGTGCAGGAGAAGCCACTGCTGAGCCTGGCTCAGGGAACAGCTCTCCCCAGCATCTCTTATTCTCACCAAGCAGCAGCTGGTGCCCACACTCCTAGCGGTTTTTGTTGTTGTTTGTTTGTTTGTTTAATTTGATTTTTTTTAAAGACCAGCAAGTTTGTGGGCTAGAAGGGGTACAATTTCATATACCACCACCAGAATTCCATACTCCATCCCCTCCATTGAAATCTTCCCTATTTTTATCCCTCTGAGAGTATGGACCAAAATTCTTTATGGGGTGCAGAAAGTGGTGGTTCTGGCTTCTGTAATTGCTTCTCTGCTGGACATGGGTCTTGGAAGGTGTGTCCATACCCCCAGCCTGTTTCTATCTTTCACTAGTGGGGTAGGGCTCTGGGGAGGTGGGGTTCCAGGACATATTGGTAAGGTCCACTGTCCAGGGAAGTTAGGTTGGCATCATTGTAACATCTGCAGTTTGGTGGCTGAAAAGCTTTAAGATATGAAGCACAACAAATTGTTTAATAATCAGGAACATAAAGGTAATAATAGAACAAGGGCAACAAAAGGGAAAATAAATAAATATTTTTAAAAATTTAAAAAGATAATAATAGAGCAGATGAGATTTGGGGTCTTCATGTTTGATTGATAAGGTTTAAAGTTAACAGTATTTTTATACTTTCCTTCCATTTGGGAGCTACTCTATGCCCTGATTCAGCGTTATACTCCTATACTCAACTCTGACATCTCCTCAGACAATACTTTCAGCCCACTTGCATGGTAGCTGTTGGCCTCAGGCAATAATTTGATAGGCTTTATAGGATGCTACTGTGAAATTTTGAGTGATGGTCATGCCATTACCCAATGAATTGAGAGGAATAATATGGATACTCCTTGTCCAATCTAAGCATATCTTTAAAGATATTTTTATTTAGATCTATGCACCCAAAACTTTGAAACATTCAATCTATTATCCCCTCAATTGACTAAAGAGTGATTTGTAAGACTATAAATTAATAGGAGTCTATATTAATACCATTCCTGCTACCAAAGGTCTGAGTTCTTTACTTTGGTGCAATACTCCAAACTCAGTCAAATTCTGCTTTGCATTTCCCATTCTATTCTTCTTTCTCAACTTCTATTTATGAGTAGGATCATCCCATACTCATTTTTGTCTTTCTGGCTTATCTCACTTAACATAGTTCCTTCTAGCTCCATCCAAATGGGTCAGAGAAGGTGGGTTCATTGTTCTTAATAACTGAGTAGTATTCTTTTTTTTTTTTTTACAGTATAATTGTGTTTTTTTAGTTAATTAATTTTTTTTATTTAAGAAAGGATTAATTAACAAAACCATAGGGTGGAGGGGTACAACTCCACACAATTCCCACCATCCAATCTCCATATCCCACCCCCTCCCCAGTAGCTTTCCCATTCTCTATCCCTCTGGGAGCATGGACCCAGGGTCATTGTGGGTTGCAGAAGGTAGAAGGTCTGGCTTCTGTAATTGCTTCCCCGCTGAACATGGGCGTTGACTGGTCGGTCCATACTCCTAGTCTGCCTCTCTGAGTAGTATTCTATTGCGTATATATACCACAACTTTCTCAGCCATTCATTTGTTGTTGGCCACCTGTGTTGCTTCCAGGTTTTGACTATTATGAATTGTGCTGCTACGAACATGGGTGTACACATATCATGAGATCTGAGAGAGGGGGAGCTGAGAGCCCAGAGAGAGGGGGGGTGAAGGGGCTTTTTATTGGGCGGCGACAACCAGGGGTGACGTGTGGGGCCAGGATTGGTTGAAGGGGACACTGCTAGGATTTCGTGGGGCGTGGTAAAACCTGGGGGCAGAGACTGCATCAGAATAATTCCTCAGCAACAGAAGGCCACTGAGTTTTGTATATTAATTTTGTATCTTGACAGAAGATTTCTGCTGGATTCTTTATATATCTATTAACTATCATTTCATCTGTAAATAGTCATATTTTGACTTCTTCCTTTCCTATCTGTATTTCTTTCTCTTGCCTGATTGCTATGGAGAGCAATTCCAATACTATGTTGAAAAGCAATGGTGATAATGGACAGCCCTGTCTAGTCTCCAGTCTGAGTGGGAATGATTTCAGCTTCTGTCCATGAGTATGATATTGGCTGTGGGTTAGCTCTCTGTGGACTCCACTAACTTGAGGAATTTCCCATCTATTCCCATTTTTTGTAGTGTTTTGAGCATGAATGGGTGTTGGATTTTGTCAAAGGCTTTCTCTGCTTCTGTTGAGATAATCATGTGATTTTTGGTTTTGCTTTTAATGTGGTAGATCACATTGATGAACACACATATTGAAACAGCCTTGCATTCCTGGGATAAATTCCACTTGGTCATGATAAGCAACCTTTTTAATACACTACTTTATCTGTTTGGCTAGTATTTTAGCATCTATATTCATCAGAGATATTGGTTTGTAGTTTTCTTTTTTCTTTTTCTTTTCTTTTTTCTTTCTTTCTTTTTTTTTTTTTTTTTTTTGTTGTTATGTCCCTATCTGCTTTTGTTATCAGGGTGGCTCTGGCTTCATAGAAGCTGGAAGAGGGGGGGCCGGGCAGTGGCACAGTGGGTTAAGCGCAGGTAGTGCAAAACGCAAGGACTGGCGTAAGGATCTTGGTTCGAGCCCCCGGCTCCCCACCTGCAGGGGAGTCGTTTCACAGGTGGTGAAGCAGGTCTGCAGGTGTCTTTCTCTCCCCCACTCTGTCTTCCCCTCCTCTCTCCATTTCTCTTTGTCCTATCCAACAATGAATAGCATCAACAAAGGCAATAATAATAACCACAACGAGGCTACAACAACAAGGGCAACAAAAAGGGAAAAAAATGGCCTCCAGGAGCGGTGGATTCATGGTGCAGGCACCGAGCTCAGCAATAACCCTGGAGGGAAAAAAAAAAAAAAAAAAGAAGCTGGAAGGGTTTATTTTGTTTGTTTGTTTTTAGTGTTAACATTTAATGTTGCAATTCTGTAGAATGTATTGATTGTTTTAAAAAATCATAGTGTATGTTTAGCATAGAAAAATAGATCATACTTTTCCAACCACCCAATAGGTATAAATTCTTTTTTTTAATTTATCTTTTATTTAAGAAAGGATAAATTAATAAAACCATAGGATAGGAGGGGTACCACTCTACACAATTCCCACCACCCAATCTCCATATCCCCTCCCCTCCCCAATAGCTTTCCCATTCTCTATCCCTCTAGGAGCATAGACCCAGGGTCGTTGTGGGTTGCAGAAGGTGGAAGGTCTGGCTGCTGTAATTGCTTCCCTGCTGCACATGGACGTTGACTGGTCAGTCCATACTCTAAGTCTGCCTCTCTCTTTCCCTAGTAGGGTGGGTCTCTGGGGATGCTGAGTAGTATTCCATTGACTTTGCTTATTCCAAACAAATCTTTCCTTTTCAATAGTTTTCTTTCCTTTTTATACACACACACACACACACACACACACTCCAATACAGTGTTTCAATTTTGTATATTTATCTTTTGTGTGTAACATCTTGTTGGGACTATGTGTAAGCCTGATAGAGCTTAGGGAGAACCACCCCTGTCCTTGGATGGAGGTCTGAGAAGACAACCTCTTGGTAAGTCTCTCTCAACCGAGGTGAGCATAAGGGGGGAAACTAAGACTTGGTTCTTTCCTTCTTGACTCTCAGGCCCACAGAAACCCCAGTACTTCCCTCCATTAACTGCAGGCCACATGGCCACAGATTCACTTATTCAAAGTCACCTTCTGATCACAGAAGAACACACCTTGTCACACTTCATCACACACCTCAGACCCCAGACAAGAGAAATTTCAAACTATATGGCTTTTTGATATCCATCTTCTCTCTGTCTCACCATATGGGTTTAACCCCTATGCTTCTCTCAAATACCTTTGGATAATTAAGTTGCTTGTGTCATGGAGAATAACTGTCTTGTATCTCATCAATTCCTGTCATACCAGCCCCCTACCTTAGGGGCATGCTGACCATTAAGAAACCTGTAATTTCTGACATATTTCAGTAATATTCCCTTCGTTTGTTTTTCTACTTAACTCATGTCCACCTTGCTAATAAACAAGTTCTGAGTTCTGAATTCTGAGTCCTGAACACGTGAAGAGCTCCCTGGTGTCTTTTACTTCATGTCACCCCTGTCATGAGTGAGAAAGAAGCAGTCTGTTACCTTTCCCCTGAAGATCACCCCACCAGAGAGAGACCCCGACAACATCTCAACTTCATAGCAAACTACTCTGGAAATATTGTAAAAATAAAAGATGTGCAAAAAGAAAAAGTAACAATTCTCTTAATGTTTCATATTATTAAACTGTAGTTTCTAATTATAATTGTGATTATTAGTTCTTAGTGTCAGGGAGCCAGGGAATGGCACACCTGGTCGAGCTCTCACGTTATAATGCACAAGGACCCAGGTTGGAGCCCCAGATCCCCACCTGCTGGGGGATAGCTTTGAGAGTGGTGAAGCAAGGTTGCAGATGTCTCCTTGTCTCTCTCCCTCCCTAACTCTCCTTCCCTCTCAATTTCTGGTTGTCTCTATCCAATAAATAAATAAATAAATAATTTTTAAAAGTGTCGGTCTGAATGTTGGGTACCGAATCATGTTATTTTTAAAAATATTTTTAATTATATATCTTTATTTATTGGGTAGAGATAGCCAGAAGTCAAGAAGGCAGGGAGAAACAGAGTGACACTTGCAGCATAGCTTTCCCCCAGCAGGTGGGGACCAGGAGTTCAAACCCAGGTCCTTGCAAATTGCACTCAATTAGGTGCACCACCTCCCAGTTCTGTTATTTACTCTTTCTCCCTCTCCCTCGCCCTCTCCAGCCAGGAGCTGCAGGTCCCTTGTAGGGCAAAGACCAGCATAAGGATCCTGGTTCAAGCCCCAGGCTCCCTAACTGCTGGGTAGTCGCTTCACGGGTGGTGAAACAAGCCTGCAGGTGTCTATCTTTCTCCCCCTCTCTGTCTCCTGCTCCTCTCTCTATTTATCTTTCTGTCCAACAACGATGACATCAATAACAACAACAATAATAACTACAACAATAAAAACAACCAGGGCAACAAATAGGGAAAATCAATAAATAAATATTAAAAAACAAGAAATGAAGAAAAAGCAGGACCATAGGGGGAAAATGGGCAGATATATTTAAATATAGTTATAGAAATCAGTCAGCCCCAAGTGGGGTTTATCCCAGGCATGCAAGGTTGGTTTAATATACGTAAATCAATCAATGTGATCCACCACATCAACAAAAGCAAGACCAAAAACCACAAGGTCATATCAATAGATGCAGAGAAAGCCTTTGACAAAATACAACATCCCTTTATGATCAAAACACTACAAAAAATAGGAATAGATGGAAAATTCCTGAAGATAGTGGAGTCTATATATAGCAAACCTACAGCCAACATCATACTCAATGGTGAAAAACTGGAAGCATTTCCCCTCAGATCAGGTACTAGACAGGGCTGCCCACTATCACCATTACTATTCAACATAGTGTTGGAAGTTCTTGCCATAGCAATCAGGCAGGAGCAAGGAATTAAAGGCATACAGATTGGAAGAGAAGAAGTCAAACTCTCCTTATTTGCAGATGACATGATAGTATACATGGAAAAACCTAAGGAATCCAGCAAGAAGCTTTTGGAAATCATCAGGCAATACAGTAATGTGTCAGGCTATAAAATTAACATTCAAAAGTCAGTGGCATTCCTCTATGCAAACACTAAGTTAGAAGAAATTGAAATCCAGAAATCAGTTCCTTTTTCTATAGCAACAAAAACAATAAAATATCTAGGAATAAACCTAACCAAAGAAGTGAAAGACTTGTATACTGAAAATTATGAGTCACTACTCAAAGAAATTGAAAAAGACACAAAGAAGTGGAAAGATATTCCATGCTCACGGGTTGGAAGAATTAACATCATCAAAATGAATATATTACCCAGAGCCATCTACAAATTTAATGCTATCCCCATCAAGATCCCAAGCACATTTTTTAGGAGAATAGAACAAATGCTACAAATGTTTATCTGGAACCAGAAAAGACCTAGAATTGCCAAAACAATCTTGAGAAAAAAGAACAGAACCGGAGGCATCACACTGCCAGATCTCAAACTATATTATAGGGCCATTGTCATCAAAACTGCTTGGTACTGGAACATGAACAGACACACTGACCAGTGGAATAGAATTGAGAGCCCAGAAATGAGGCCCCACACCTATGGACATCTAATCTTTGACAAAGGGGCCCAGACTATTACATGGGGAAAGCAGAGTCTCTTCAACAAATGGTGTTGGAAACAATGGGTTGAAACATGCAGAAGAATGAAGCTGAATCACTCTATTTCACCAAATACAAAAGTAAATTCCAAGTGGATCAAGGACTTGGATGTTAGACCAGAAACTATCAGATACTTAGAGGAAAATATTGGAAGAACTTTTTTCCGCATAAATTTTAAAGACATTTTCAATGAAACGAATCCAATTACAAGGAAGACTAAGGCAAGTATAAACCTATGGGACTACATCAAATTAAAAAGCTTCTTCACAGCAAAAGAAACCACTACCCAAATCAAGAGACCCCTCACAGAATGGGAGAAGATCTTTACATGCCATACATCAGATAAGAGTTTAATAACCAACATATATAAAGAGCTTACCAGACTCAACAACAAGACAACAAATAACCCCATCCAAAAATGGGGGGAGGAATTGGACAGAATATTCACCACAGAAGAGATCCAAAAGGCAGAGAAACACATGAAAAAATGCTCCAAGTCTCTGATTGTCAGAGAAATGCAAATCAAGACAACAATGAGATATCACTTCACTCCTGTGAGAATGTCACACATCAGAAAAGGTAACAGCAGCAAATGCTGGAGAGGGTGTGGGGTCAAAGGAACCCTCCTGCACTGCTGGTGGGAATGTCAATTGGTCCAACCTCCGTGGAGAACAGTCTGGAGAACTCTCAGAAGGCTAGAAATGGACCTACCCTATGACCCTGCAATTCCCCTCCTGGGGATATATCCTAAGGAACCCAACACATCCATCCAAAAAGATCTGTGTACACATATGTTCTTGGCAGCACAATTTGTAATAGCCAAAACCTGGAAGCAACCCAGGTGTCCAACAACAGATGAGTGGATGAGCAAGTTGTGGTATATATACACAATGGAATACTACTCAGCTGTAAAAAATGGTGACTTCACCGTTTTCAGCCGATCTTGGATGGACCTTGAAAAAATCATGTTGAGTGAAATAAGTCAGAAACTGAAGGATGAATATGGGATGATCTCACTCTCAGGCCGAAGTTGAAAAACAAGATTAGAAAAGAAAACACAAGTCGAACCTGAAATGGAATTGGAGTATTACACCAAAGTAAAAGACTCTGGGGTGGGTGGGTGGGTGGGAGGGGAGAATACAGGTCCATGAAAAATGATGAATGAAATAGTGGTGGTTGTATTGCTAAATGGGAATCTGGGGAATGTTAAGCATGTAAAAAAAAAAAAAAGAAGTAGAAACGCAAAGCAGAAATTGACTGAGTTTGGAGTATGGCACCAAAGTAAGAAAGCAGAAGTATATAGAGTTTGCAGTGAGTACCTCCCTAATACTTCCTGTCCACTTTTCCAAGCTTTGGGTCCATGATTGCTCAACAATTTGTTTGGCTTTGTATGTTAACTCTCTTTTCAGTCACCAGGTTCCAGGTATCATCAGGATGCTGGCCAGACTTCCCTGGATTGAAGACACCACCAATGTGTCCTGGAGCTCAGCTTCCCCAGAGACCCATCCTACTAGGGAAAGAGAGAGGCAGACTGGGAGTATGGACCGACCAGTCAACACCCATGTTCAGCGAGGAAGCAATTACAGAAGCCAGACCTTCTACCTTCTGCAACCCTCAATGACCCTGGGTCCATGCTCCCAGAGGGATAGAGAATGGGAAAGCTATCGGGGGAGGGGGTGGGATAAAAAAAAAAAAAAGAAATCAGTCAGCCCATATCTGTGACCTTGAGAGAACTACTTCAGTGTCAATAAAGGGAGTGGGGACAGAGAACTCTCATGGATGGGAACAGTGTAGAATTATACCTGTTATCTTACTTTTAAAAAATATTTTATTTTACATTTTTATTTTTCTCCAGGAAGGGGAGGTGGAGAGAAAGAAAAGACATTAGACTTTAGGGAGTTGGGCAGTAGCACAGCGGGTTAAGCGCAGGTGGCGCTAAGCACAAGGACCAGTGTAAGGATCCTGGTTCCAGTCCCTGGCTCCCCACCTGCAGGGGAATCGCTTCACAAGCAGTGAAACAGGACTGCAGGTGTCTATCTTTCTCTCCCCTTCTTTTTTTTTAATTTATTTTATTTATTTATTTATTCCCTTTTGTTACCCTTGTTTTTTATTGTTGTAGTTATTATTGTTGTTGTCGTTGTTGGATAGGACAGAGAGAAATGGAGAGAGGGAGGGAAAGACAGAGAGGAGGAGAGAAAGATAGACACCTGCAGACCTGCTTCACCGCCTGTGAAGCGACTCCCCTGCAGGTGGGGAGTCGGGGTTCAAACCGGGATCCTTGTGCTGGTCCTTGTGCTTTGCACTACCTGCGCTTAGCCCGCTGCACTACAGCCCGACTCCCCTTTCTCTCCCCTTCTTTGTCTTCCCCTCCTCTCTCCATTTCTCTCTGTCTGATCCAACAACAATGAGATCAACAACAACAACAATAAAACAACAAGGGCAACAAAATGGAATAAATAAACAAATAAATTTTTTTAAAAAGACATTAGACTTTAGAGGTTGAGTAGATTTAATAAAATATTCGAATTCTTGGAAAACTGCTAGGTTATTTATTTTCTTCCCTAGCAAGAACTTTTGCAATTTATTTTAACCATCAACTGTCAGTTTTTGTCCTTAAATAACTCAGTGTTGTTCTCTAGGAAATAAGTTTGAATATATAGAAGTGTCTAATCCCCCCCACTTGAGTTTCTAAAAAACTATTTTGACAAGAGCCCCCACCCCCAGTTTTGAGTCCTTATGAAAAAGAAAAAAAGCTGAAGCCCTTCACCCCGCCTCCAGTAGCTTTGCAGAGATGGGGGTGAGGTGGGGGAAGGGTGGAGCATGCTGAGAAGTCAGCACAGACTTTCAAGACTTTTCCTTCCTCCTCTCCTGAAGTTATACCAAAAATGACAGTCAGATCCATTGGCGGCTCTCTGGAGTCTCAACTCCAATCTCGCCAGAGCTAAAAGGGTTCCTTGTCCTGGTGCGGAGGAAAGGGGGAGCAAGAGGACACTAGCTGGAGAACCCCCCCCCCCCCCCACACACACACACACACAGAACCCAGAGCCTTGGGCAGCCTCTCTGGGCTTCTGAAGCTGCATGCTACATGGGAGGTGGGGGCGGGGCGCAGGCTGCTTCTCCAGGCTTGTGGGGCAGCAGTGGCAGTGGCAGTGGCAGTGGCTCTGCTTCCCAAGCTCCAGATCAGTTGTCCGGAGTCTTAACCTCCTGGCACCTCCAGACTCCAGGGTCAGAGGAATTTTTGCAAACCAGCTTCTGTGTGCAGAGAGGTGGCAGTGAGAAGGGACAGGAGGAGAAGAGAGCCAAGGGGTAGATAGCAGAATGGTTATGCAAACAGACTCATGCCTGAGGCTCCAAAGTCCCAGGTTCAATCCCCTGCACCACCATAAGCCAGAGCTGAACAGTGTTCTGGTTAAAAAAAATATTTAAAAAGGGGAAGTAGGGGTAGATAGCATAATGGGAATGTAAACAGACTGTCATCCCTGAGGCTTCGAAGTCCCAGGTTCCCGAGTCAGGCGGTGGCGCAGTGGGTTAAATGCACAGAGCATGAAGCACAAGGACCAGCATAAGGATCTTGGTTCAAGCCTCTTGCTCCCCACCTACAAGGGAGTCCTTTCACAAGAGCTGAAGCAGCTCTGCAGGTGTCTATCTTTCTCTCCCCCTCCTCTCTCCATTTCTCTCTGTCCTATCCAACAACAACAGCAGTAATAACTACAACAACCAACAATAAAAAGGGCAACAAAAGGGAAAATAAATAAATATTAAAAAATTAAAAGAAAAAAGAAAAAAATAAGTCCCAGGTTCAGTTCCCCCGCACCACCATAAGCCAGAGCTGAACAGTGCACTGGTTAAAAAAATTAAAAATAAATAAAAGAAGGGCAGGGGTAAATAGCATAATGGTTATGCAAACAGACTGTCATCCCTGAGGCTTCAAAGTCCCAGGTTCAATCCCCTGCACCACTGTAAACCAGAGCTAATCAGTGCTCTGGTTAAAAAAATAAAAGTCAGGCTGTAGCACATCAGGTTAATCGCATGTGGCACAAAGCACAAGGAGCAATATAAGGATCCCGGTTCGAGACCCAGGCACCCCACTAGCAGGGGAGTCGCTTCACAGGCGGTGAAGCAGGTCTACAGGTGTCCTTCTCTCCTCCTTTCTTCCCCTCCTCTCTCCATTTCTCTCTGTCCTATCCAACAATGACATCAGTAACAACAAAAATAAAAACTACAACAGCAGTAAAAAAACAACAGGCAACAAAAGGGAATAAATAAATAAATATCTATAAAAAAAGGAAAAGAGAGAGAGGAAGAGACTGCGCAGGGGAGGCAAATGAAAGCCTGAGCCTGAGGAATTTGAGCTTGCAGGTGGTGTGGGTGGGGAGCTGCGGCCACATCCTGGCAGTCAGGCAGTGGCTGGGGAGCCTGAAAGTAGCTAAGCGGCTGTGCAAGCCCCAGGGCTGGACTACTGAAGCCACTCAGCGCCAAGGTGGACTCGAACTGGCAGAGTAGGCTTACCCAGGATATGGTGCCCCAAGGGAGCCTGCTCCAAGTGCAAACTCAAGACCCCTCACCCTGCCACACCACCCCCGCCCGCCCCAGCCCCAGCCCTCTTGCCTTCTTGAGCCAAATACATCTCTGTACCCTTGTGTTCACAACTGCCACCCTGGGTGTTTCAAAAGCTCCAGCTAAGATCCGTACCTCCTGGGTCTCCCTGCCTGCCAGCCCCTCCGTTCTGCATCACCAACCGCTGCCCATCCCCTAGTCAGACTCCACCAGGCAGCTGGCATCATAGAACTTGATTCCTCACCTCCTCAACCCCATCACCTCCATCCCACTTGCCCCCCACCCCCTCTGCCTTCTTGCCTACAACCCCTCCCAATTCCCTCCTCCTTGCCCCTCATTTCCATCCTCCTCCTCCTCCCCTGGCCACTTGCAGCTGTTGTGATGCTTATTCCCATAAATCCAAGCACCAGCCAGCACTTCAGCCCCAGCCTGCAGCAGCCTGCAGCCCTGCAAGATGAGCGAAGTGAGCCCCCAGGTTAAGGCCACCGCAGGACAACTGCACCATGGTGGAAATCATCGAGGACCACCTGGTGGAGCTGGCCCACACCAACAGCCACAATTTCATGTGCTCGGTGCTGCCCTCTCACTGGCTCTGAAACAAGACTTTCCTCCTGGCCTTCAAGGTAAGAAACTGAGGCCTCCAACCCACTCCTGTCCCAGGCCAGACACCCTGAGTCTATACCTGGGGGAAGGGCTTGGAGCCTGAGGCCTCCCGCCCACTGCGGCCCCTGGCCAGGCTGCCTTGAGTCAATACCTGGGGGGGAGGGCTTGGAGCCCAGGCTGCCTCCTAGATTTCCTTAACTTTGTGGCTTTGGCCTAAGAGACCCCCCTTCCCCATCCCCAGGACTGCCCAGAAAAATTTGGTCCTCTCCTCCAGAGGGGAGAAAGGTTAGGGGAAGATCACTTGAGGGCCCAGTAACCCAAATCCATCAGGACCCTGACAGAGAAGAATAAAGAAAAAACATTTTGAAGTAGCAATAGTGCCACGCCCCACTCAACTCCAGAATGATGGGTCTGACAGGGTCAGCACCAAAGAAAACTCTCTTCAAGGAAGAAGAATTCTGGGAGTGGGTCTTGGCATTCTGAGCAGATCTAAATTGGAAACTCTGATTATTGTTTTCATTATTTACATGGTAATGATGCCGTGTAATCGGGGACAAACAGCCCCTGTTCCCAGATTAGATACAGAAGAACAAGAAATGAGGTAGACAAAGTTATGGATCATCAAATACATAAAGTTTTAGGAAAAATTCTTAATAATACTTACTCACCTCCTCTTACGAAATATGTTAAAACTCTACGTAAAATACTATCTGCTAAGCCTATTGCTCAGCAACGCATCACCTCATGAAGTATGACATTACTGTATAAAACTGCAAGGCCATCTAATGAAGAAATGAGCTTTGTTCCAGATATTGTTTATGTAAGGCTGAAAGATATATATGTTCTCACTGGCTGAATAAAAATTAGTTCAGAATCACCCTCCAACAGAGTGTGGTGTGTTCTATTCTCCCTTGCGCCTCCGACTCCAGACCCACCAGGTGGTCACCTTCTGAGTTCCCTGATCCTTCCTGCTGCTCTGCCGCCTGAGCGGTCCATTGCTCAATAGTTGTAGGTATGACTTGAAAAAGAAGAGACGGTACAATAATAGAAAAAATGGGGGCACAGGTTGTGGCACACCTGGCTAAGCACACACACTACAGTGTGAAAGGACACAGGTCCTTCACCTATAGGGGGAAACTTCACAAGTCGTGACCCAATACTGCAGGTGTGTCTCTGTCCCTCTACCTCTCTATCATCCCCTTCCCTCTCAATTTCTGCCTGTCTTTATCCAATAAAGATCATTAAAACAACTAAAAAAGAAAGGCAAAATGGGCAGGGACTGGGTGGTGGTGCACCTGGTTGAGTGCACATATTACAAAGTCTTAAGGACCTGGGTTCAAGTCCAGTACCCACCTGCAAGGGAAAGGTTTGCAAGTGGTGAAGCAGGACTGCTTTATCTCTTATATAGCACCATTCTTTCTTGATCTCTGGCTGTGTATATCCAATAAATAAAAATCATTAAAAGAAAATAAAAAAGAAAAGGAAAAATGAGTAAAAGTATAGAAAGACAGAGAGCTATGGCCACTCAGGTGTACACCTCATCAATCTCTTACAGTGTTCAAGGATCCAGGTTCAAGCCTCTGACCCTTATCTGCAGAGGGAAAGCTACATAAGTGGAGATCAGGGTTATAGGCCACTCTTACTCTCTGTCTTCTCCTTCCTACTCAAATTATCTTTATCCAATAACAAATAAAATAATTAATGTATACATACTTATGCATTACATGTAGATATATATTAGTCAATCCATGTGTGACCTTGGAAGAGCCACTGCATTTTTCAATGCAGGGGACAGGGACACAGAACTCTGGTGGTAGAAATGGTATGGACTTGTACCTCTGTTAATTTGTAAGTTTCTAAATCACTGAAAAAAACTGAAAAAGAAAAAATGTTCACTGTGGGATGTGTATAGAATCTAATGGAGACATAGAATTAAGGCTTAGTGAATCCAAAGTTCCATAAACATCCATGACTGAGGGTATAAAAAGTGAAATATTTTGCTATTCTCATAAGAAAAGAAACAAAGAAAAAAGAACGAAAAAAAAGGGGTACTAAGATAAAATGTAAGACTTTCCATAGATGCCTCAGTGAATATGCCCAAATTCTTATCAATATCCAGAGAAGTATTAGTTTTACTGGAATGATCGCCAGAGAGTTGTGTCAGGTAAGCAAAGCTCCATCAGCTGTAAATGTTCAAAGTAAGACCAGGTGCCTGTGTCAGAGGAGCTTACCCTCCCTGTTGGGGAATGTTAGCGTAAATCGAACAGATCTTCATTGAAATGTAGTAATGAAAGTCAATCCTAGACAAATTATAAGCCTTATATTACTCAGTTACCACTAAACTCTAAAAGTGTGTTTATGCTGTAAAGCTTTCCTTAGCCATCTATTGAGAGTTATTATTGGTAATTATTCTTCTTTTTGGGGCTTTCTCTGAGCTTCTCTTCTCACCAAGGTATTTCTCATATATACATGCTTCTTTTTTCTCTTCTTTTTATTCTTTTTTTTTTCTTTTTTTTTTTTTAAGATACAGAGAAATGAAAACCACAGCATTCCAGTGCAGTGAAGCTCAGGATCTAACCTGTAGTACACACAAATCATTTGTGTGTGTATGGTGTGTGTGTGTGTGTGTGTGTGTGTGTGTGTGTGTGTGTGTGTGTATGTGTATGGTGTCTTAGTTTAGCAAAGCTAATCTCTGGTCATTGGGGCTGAGGAATGAAACTGGGATCTGTGAATCTAAGATACAATTATTAATTTTTCTTTTATCTATTTTCCATCTTAATGCCCTTTTTTACTGTTCTTGTAGTTATTATTGTTGTTATTGATGTCATTTTTATTGTATAGGACAGAGAGAAATGAATGGAGGAGGGAAAGACAGAGGGGGAGAGAAGGATAGATACCTATAGATGTGCTTCACCACCTGTGAAGCGACTTCCTTGCATGTTGGTATGCTTCTAGTTCCGCTTCTGGGATCTAGTTCTGCTTCTGTTACATTGCTTGACATTGTGGTCTATTTACATGATCTTTCTGTTACATTGGTTTGTTCTCATCCCCCCACCTCTGGGAGATTTGGTTTAGCCCTTGCTAGTTTCAGGCAACTCCCTTCTCCCCGCCCCCTACCCTACGTACTTCCTGAGTCCACTCTGCCGCTGGAGGAGGAAGATGGAGGAGCAGATTGTGTGGTGACTAGATTGCCCGCTCATGAATAAAGATTAAACTGCGTTCTCAGCTCAGCCATGAGTTTCTGGTCATCTGTTACCCAACCGTGAAGTCAACCTGGCAAAAACGACATACGGCACTACAACGTGGGGCCTGACCTGTGCATCTCTCAGATAAGTGAAGACAATTTGGCTACCTATCTACTATGGGCTGCTTTTCTGCTTGTGAAGAGGTTTCCAAAGACCTCTGCCCTTTCTTCATGAGACTGTTTTTCTGTTTCTGGAACATTTCTCTCTTGGCCACACTATGGTTTCCACCCAATGCCTGCCTGCAGGAGCTGGCTCGTTGCTGCGTGGTGCAGGGCATTCGGCGCGGGCTCTCTCCACACTGCTCGGCCACTGGGAGCAGGGTAGCAGACAAGGCGGGCAGGGGTACAGCCCATCCTGGCCACCAGCCCGGGGACCTCGGCCCATGCCTTTTTCACAGCCAGCCCGCCCGCCCTCCTGCTATGAAGTCTGGGCAGATCCCAGACCACCCAGAGACCACGGGCTCCCTGCCGGGACTGGGCCCACTGGTGGAGATCCCCAGCTTGGCTCTGAAGTCGGAGGAGCTAGAATATGCAGAGATCACAACCTGCAATTCCTGGAGCTGAAGTTGCACAAGAAGCCACCGCCAGACAACGCACCCCCAAACAGCTAGACAATACAGATCTAAATTCGTGTTTAAAATGACATGTCTTCATAACAAAAGCTTTTCTCCTTGTGTATTGAAGACCATGCTTATGTGTGTGTTTAAAGTTTGGTAAACATTAACTTTAAGGTTAAAAATGTAACTTTAAGGCTACTTTCTTACCAGACAGTTAAATGAAAAAGGTTTTCAACGTAATTCTCATAAAGGTAAAATTAACTTACATTTAAAGTCTGAGGTAAAAATTAGTTTAAAATCAATATATTTTAACTAAGTTGGTCTAAAAAAAACCTGCGCACACCTGGGGTGTGTCTCTATCTTGAATGGATATAACAAAACGTTAAATAAGACACTGTTGATATGTAAAACTCTCAAATACCTTCTCAATTAGAAATGGTAGATTGCACAATGGTTATGTTAATGATTCTCATGCCTGAGGCTCTAGCAACAGTTCTTTGCCTTACCACATTTTATTGTGCTTAGATTGGTTAGGAGCCTTAAAATGAAACAAAAAGAGACCTTCCAAATTTATAAAGATACTTAAACCAATTATAATCATCGAGTTATCTATTGTGGTAAACTTCTAACCTGCTACAAGTTTTGTTTCATAAGTAAGTGAATTGCAGCTGTCAGGTTCTATACAGAAAAGCTGAATTCCAGCAGCTGACTTTCCTCATACAACTTTCCACCCCCTGGCATTCTTCCGTAGACATCTGCTTTGGACTGGCACTTCTATCAGACTCACTGATACACCTCTTGGACACTTCGCACAAAACTAGCAGCTTCCCTTTATGCTGCTGGTACTCTCAAAGACTGACTGCAGCCAGCTGCCATGGGACTTTATAGGCCATACTCCCCCCAATGCTAGGTAATGCCCACAGAGGCAAGAAATGCCCACAGAGGCAAGAAACACCCCCCCAGAGGCAAGAGAAACCCACATAGGCAGGAAATGTTCTTTAGCTGATAAAGCCTTGCCCAAAGAGGCAAGAAACGCCCCCCCTCAGGCCTTCCCTTGGCAGCACACTGGTTCTTGTTGTTCGCTTACTTGTTCCTCCACGTTTGTGCCAGTTTCTTTTTTTTTTTTTTTTTAAATGCCTGTACAATACAGGTTTCTGTTCACCCCACACTCCTGATACTATGGTCAATTAGTTAAAAAGAAAAGGGGGAATTGTTGGTAAGCTTCTAGTTCTGCTTCTGGGATCTAGTTCTGCTTCTGTTACATTGCTTGACATTGTGGTCTATTTACATGATCTTTCTGTTACATTGGTTTGGTCTCACGCCCACACCTCTGGGAGATTTGGTTTAGACCTTGCTAGTTTAAGGCTTCTCCCTTCTCCCAGCCCCCTACCCTACGTACTTCCTGAGTCCCACTCTGCTGCTGGAGGAGAAAGATGGAGGAGCACATGGTGTCGTTATTAGGTTGTTTTCCCGCTCGTGAATAAAGATTAAACTGCGTTCTCAGCTCAGCCACGAGTTTCTGGTCATCTGTTACCTTCCCATGAAGCCAACCTAGCGCAATCAACACTTGCAGGTGGGGAGCTGGGTGCTCACACTGGGATCCTTCCACTGTAACTTGCATTTGCACCATATGTGCTTAACCCGCTGTGCTACCACCTGACTCCCAAGATACAATTATTTTGACACAATAATTAGGCACTTTCTGCAGCCTAATTTATGTGTTCTATATCCTTTGTTCAGAACTGGGTTATAGTTGTAAGAAATCTAAAGCTTCAATCTATTTCGCTTTAAACTATATATGTCCCCCCAACCCTCACCCTATTAGTCGTGCTAGAAAATCACACACTTCTGGACTAAATGAGTAAGGGATTGACCTGAAGTGCTCCATCCTGGCCTCCTGGTAACCCTGTCAATACCAGTCAGCTCCAGGAAAAACTTGGCTTACTAGAGTGCACAGTGCACTTACAAGAAAGAATTTGTAGTGAGTGTGGATCTCTTGGAAATTGTGTGGAGAGTCAACAGGGAGAGTTCAAAAATAACTGCCTGTATTAGCTTCTGTACCCTGCTTGCTTGTGAAAGCTGTGCTTTTGGCTTTTATAGCCAGCTGTGTAACAAAGGCTGACACTGCTCTCAGACAGTACCTCACTGGGAGCCAGTCCCTGGCCAGGCAATAAGGACTTTCATATTAGATATTGGTCTCAAGTTGTTTTTTTTTGCCTCTTCCCCACAACAAGTGGTCACAAGGGAGATTATTCACAGATGAAGGCCACATGTGATGAGGACTGTCCTGATATGCAGACTGTCTGGAATCAAAGATGAGGAGAGAGCTTTCTAGAATGTCAGAAATAGGGAGCTGGGCAGTAGCACAGCAGGTTAAGTGTGCACATGAAGCATAGTGCAAGAGCTGGTGTAAGGATCCAAGTTCAAGCCCCTGGCTCCCCACTTACAGAGGGTCCCTTCACAAGTGGTGAAACTGGTCTGTAGGTATCTTTCTCTCCCCCTCTCTGTCTTCCCCTCCTCTCTCAGTTTCTCTATGTCCTACCCAACAACAAATAACAACTACAAGTGCAACAAGATGGGCAAAATGGCCTCCATGAACAGTGGGTTTATAGTGCAGGCACTGAGTCCCTGTCATAACCCTGGAGGCAAAAAAGAAAGAATATCATAAATAATTCTGAAGGGATAGCCTTTATTTACCTATGACGAAATAAGGAATGAGCAGAAATCAAAGGCTCTTTTCAGGGACAAAGGAAACAGGAAAGGTCGTTATTTTTCAGGTCCTGCATTCATGGGGTATCAGCAGGAAAAGCAAATACAGCCCCCTCAAGAATGAACATACCATCTCCTCTGCTTCTCCTGTTCAGCCTTTAGTTCAGGGGAGATGATCTTGCGGAATGACAGTTGACTTTTTACAATATCCTATAGAGAGGCAAGGACAGGCCCTCCCTGCCCCACACAACTGTAGGCAGAGGAACTGGAATTTCTTTCTTCTTTTCTTTTAGCAGTTAGGGACAATGCCCCTCCAGAGACCAATTGGATGCTTCCTTTGTATTCAGGAGTTTCCACCCTACAGACTCCCACAAATCTCCTTTAGCTGGGACTGCTGACTGTAGGACCCCACTAGACACTCCACAGAACATACCCTGCCACCTCTCCACTCACCAACACTATGTTTCCACCCTGGTGAATTACCCAAAAGCCTCTTTTCTTCCTGGGCTCACCTAAAGTCACTTGGAGCCATTACTGACAATAGCTTGGAGTCTCATGCCTGCACTCTGTAAATTCACAGGTGATGTCTCTCATCCATTTAACTCTGGGGGCTTTCTCCAAAGCCTTGGCACTGAATGATGGCAGTGTGTGTCCTGTCCTGTTTGTACCAAAGTTCACTGATTCTGCAGTTCTCATCAGTATCAGTGTCACTGTCAAGTACTATTGACTGGATGATTGAACCAAATATTTCCTTTAGAAAAAATAGTAATTAGTGATGTAATAATAATTAACAAGATTGTAAAATCTTGTTAACATGGGTACAATTCCATACAGTTCCCACACTCAGAGTTCTGAATTCCATCCTCTCCACTGGATGTTTTCTTTCTTTCTCTCTTTCTTTATTTCTTCCTCTCTTTTGCCTCCAGGGTTATTGCCTAGGCTTGTGCCTGCAAATGAATCCACTGCTCCTAGAGGCCTTTTGTTCCATTTTTATTTGACAGGACTGAGATAAATTGAGAGGGATCGGGGGACAGTGAATGGGAAAGACAGACACCTGCAGACCTGCTTCCTTGTAACCAAATATTTTAGTTCAGCTAGGACATGGTAATTTCTGAAAATAAGAATCATGTTACTTACTCAATTAAACTTGTAATAATGGAAAAGTTTAATTATTTTCACAATATTGCACCCACCATTATTAATGCAAGTGCCAATATTTCTAGGAAAAAATGACTAAATATTCAATATGACACTCCTAGTGACTATGGGAAACTTCCATATTTATAGATCATATAACACAGATGGATCCTCTGCTCACATTCAATCTGACATAAGGTGTATACTGAAGTAGGGAAAGAAATCATCTCCCACTACTACAGAACTGGAAAAGACAGGGTGATTTATATTCTTTTCAGATAACTGAGTGTTCGATAGTATGGGGAAATATAGCAAACAATAGTCAAGATGCAAATATAGGACAAAGTTAATGCAATTTCCATTTACGTGAATTTGTGACTCACAAAGTCACACTGTGAGCACCTCTTCAACCCTTGTGCTTGTTACATTTTAACTAATATTTATGGTGTGGACACATTATTTTATTTATTTATTGGATAGAAACAGAAATTGAGAGGAGAGGGGATAGAGAAGATGGAGAGACACCTGAAACCTTGCTTCACTACTCATGAAACTTTCTTCCTCCAAGTGGTGATCAGGGGCTAAACCACAGTCCTTGCACACTGTAATGCATGTGCTTAACCAGGTGTGCAATACCGGGCTCCTGGACACATAATTGACACAATTTTATTATTGATGTTTTTCACAATGCAATTGGCCTGACAGTCAATAGTGTCTGTCATCTCAGTGGAAATATAAGAGGTTCTCACCATCAAAGTTTTGGCAGATAAGTGTTTTCTAAAATTCTAATTTTGACTTGAAAGACTGACTTGTCATATGCAATATAATCACAGCTGGTGTGAAGACTTGCCAGTTTATCTAGGATAAAAGCCTCAAGGAAATCAACAGAAAGTTTGATTGGAAAGGCAGATCAGCAGTAGTGTTGTGAATGATTAGAGGCCCCGGGTTCACTTACAAGCATTGCATATGAAAGAAAAATGTAAAGAAGGTTCACACTCATAAAAATGTTTTGAATAGAAATCCACTCATTTCCTCATACTGAAACTATTGCAGAGAACAGTCAAGTTTCCATGTCCTGCAGACAAAAGGGTGTTGCTACAAATAGTGTAACCATTGAGAAGGCATCAGCCTTTACCCCAGTCCATTCCTGATAGGACTGCAACATCCATGTCCCCAGCTTGATCCCAGTTCATGATACGGACCTATACAATGATTGGTCCAACCATACTTCCTTTTTTCTGCCTGCTTGTTTGGGTATAAGAATACCTTTGTGTAACCCAATTAATATACACTATCCCCTACTGTAGTGTCCAGAGTGGTCACTCTACATACTCCCTGCCACCACAGCCTGTTCTTCTCCTCTCCTATGACACCTTTCTGGTAGTCAGACACTGGTGAGCATGGGGTGGTCAAGACAGGCCAGCCAGAGTTTGCCCTGCATTAACTGATATACTGGTTTGTCCAGAGGGTAACTAAGATGAGGTCATTATCAGTATGATGTGATAAAATCTATCTACTTCTGAACCAGCAGAAGTCATGAGGACCCTTCCTGTCCTAGGAACCAGGTCTGGGTAAACCACTCTGATTCTTAAAGAGACCAAGCCTCTTATGTGGAGTAGAGTGTAAGCTCCTGAATCCTCCACAGGCAGAGAACTACATGATTGTGCTGACCAGGAAGATCAGGGTGATGTCCTTGATGCAGCTCCTCAAGTGTCAGAAGGTCATCATGTCTACCTTCTAAGCATCTAGATACTCAATAATGACTATAATTACAATGTAAACAAGCTCCCATCTGTGAGTTAAGTGGGCAGTGGGCTGATTGCAGAGGTGGCCCCACTGTCTCCACCTAGCCACACACATCTTCCCATAAGCCCTCCTTTAGGAGGGGCCTCCATTTCCCCAACTATGATCCTGAACTAGGACTGTGGCCTGCTTCAGTCAAAGGACACTGAGCACATAGTGGAGAGGCAAACTACAACGCACACTCCTGAACTCCCACAATGTGGTCCAAGCCCCCTGGAAAGAATCAGTACTGATCTCCAACCCAGAGAAAGATAAGCAGTTGCAGAGCATCTCTGGAGGTTTTAGCTCTGCTGACTGCCAAGCCCAAGGACAAGGCTCTGTGCACACCTAGGCCCTACCCACACTGACCTTGGTCTCTAGGTGAACAACAGGTCAGATCGGTAGAATGGTTTCTCCACTTTGTAACTACCAGGAAGAAGCCATTGTTCTACACTTTTAAGGGATGGAGCTTATTTCTGCATTGCCAAAGACTGGCATGCCCAGGTGAGGCATGGAGAGATATGTGGTGTCTCTTCAGTGTGGGAGCAACTCTTCCTGTCAGCTTGTGACAGCACTGGTGATTGAGAAATTTGTTCAAGAAAGTTGATACTTTTAAGTTTAGAAAAATGTTCCTACCACTACATAATGAAGCCTCTAATTCATACCAATGAATATACTGACATCTAATTGCCTTGCCGGGAGGCTGCAGGCCATCCTATGCTTGATTGCATTTATGAATGAAAAATAAGGGAACACATTTTTATTGTCCAAGCTAGACAATTAGGTTTGTGTTCCTAAATGGAAAATATTTTGGGATGGACAAGGCAATTCAGTGGTATATAAAGTTTGGGTATAAATGTGTGCATATATAAATTTAATACTCAGATGAACAATTCAAAATATATCGAGAAATGATTTTATGCAATTTTTATTTGTGATTAATAGTGGAATTCCAGATAGTAAAGTTACAGAGTATGGATCCACACCACATCCAACATCAAAGTTTTATGTTCCCAGTTTCTCAAAGATAACAATTACAGTTCTTATAATGTAATAGACACGGTCCCTTTGTTTCTGTTGTTTTTTTTTTTTTAATCTTTCTTTTGGGCAAGTTCTGGAACCTCGTTATATGAATTCCAGTTGAGTGAGTTCATATAGTAGTCATCTTTCATGTTGTTGATCAAATAAGCCACGACTACAATTCACTGGGCCTATTCTACCCTGTAAAAACCATCTGCATGCCCTCAGGTCACTTCATTCTGCTTCACAGTCTAAAGACTTGTTTCCCAGTGACTTTAATTCTGAACTCTGCTGATATATAACCATATATTGTTAACTATAAACCCCAACAATATGATCTGGGGACCAGATTTAGTGCAGGAGCTTGTGTAACACTGATTGAAGTGAACCATGGTGAGGTGGTACTGGCTCCATTGATTTTTTTTTCCTGTCTTTTCTATTGCTTACATACATAGGATTTCTCTCCACTGAGTTCTTTCATGAACCCTAAGATGACTGACTGGCTGAATGTTTTCCTACATTGTTTACATTCATAGGGTTTCTCTCCACTGTGACTTCTTTCATGTACCCTTAGATGACTGACCCGACTGAAAGTTTTCCTACATTGTTTACATTCATAAGGTTTCTCCCACTGTGAGTTCTTTCATGTCTCTGAAGATTACGGGCCCGGGGGAATGCTTTACTACATTGTCTACATTCATAGGGTTTCTCTCCACTGTGAGTTCTTTCATGTACCCTAAGATAACTGGCCCTACTGAATGCTTTACTACATTGTTTACATTCATAGGGTTTCTCTCCACTGTGATTTATTTCATGTACCTTAAGATGACATGCCCTACTGAATGATTTACTACATTGTTTACATTCATAAGGTTTCTCTCCACTGTGAGTTCTTTCATGTACCTTAAGATGACTGGCCCTACTGAATGTTTTCCTACATTGTTTACATTCATAGGGTTTCTCTCCACTGTGACTTCTTTCATGTACCCTAAGATAACTGGCCAATATGAATGCTTTACTACATTGTTTACATTCATAGGGTTTCTCTCCACTGTGAATTCTTTCATGTATCCTAAGATAACTGGCCAAACTGAATGCTTTACTACATTGTTTACATTCATAGGGTTTCTCTCCACTGTGATTTATTTCATGTACCTTAAGATGACAGGCCCTACTGAATGATTTACTACATTGTTTACATTCATAGGGTTTCTCTCCACTGTGAGTTCTTTCATGTACCTTAAGATGACTGGCCCTACTGAATGTTTTCCTACATTGTTTACATTCATAGGGTTTCTCTCCACTGTGATTTCTTTCATGTACCTTAAGATGACAAGCCTGATAGAATGCTTTACTACACTGTTTACATTCATAGGGTTTCTCTCCACTGTGAATTCTTTCATGTACCCTAAGATAACTGGACTGACTGAATGCTTTACTACATTGTCTACATTCATAGGGTTTCTCTCCACTGTGAGTTCTTTCATGAACCCTAAGATAACTGGCCTGACTGAATGCTTTCCTACATTGTTTACATTCATAGGGTTTCTCTCCACTGTGACTTCTTTCATGTACCTTAAGATGACTGGGCCAACTGAATGTTTTCCTACATTGTTTACATTCATAGGGTTTCTCTCCACTATGAGCTCCTTCATGTCTCTGAAGATGACGGGCCTGACTGAATGCTTTACTACATTGTCTACATTCATAGGGTTTCTCTCCACTGTGAGTTCTTTCATGTACCCTAAGATATCTGGCCTGACTGAATGTTTTCCTACATTGTTTACATTTATAGGGTTTCTCTCCACTGTGACTTCTTTCATGTAACTTAAGATGACTGGGCCAACTGAATGTTTTCCTACATTGTTTACATTCATAGGGTTTCTCTCCACTATGAGCTCCTTTATGTCTCTGAAGATGACTGGCCTGACTGAATGCTTTACTACATTGTCTACATTCATAGGGTTTCTCTCCACTGTGAGTTCTATCATATACACTAAGATCACTGGCCCCAGTGAATATTTTCCTACATTGTTTCCATTCATAGGGTTTCTCTCCACTGTAACTTCTTTCATGTACCATAAGATGACTGGCTGAACTGAATGCTTTACTACATTGTCTACATTCATAGGCTTTCTCTCCATTGTGAGTTCTTTCATGTAGCTGAAGATAACTGACGATGTTTCTGTAAAATAGTGAGACGGTACTTAATGATACTTTAATGAAAACAATATTCTTTTTTTTAAAGGAAAATGCAAGTCATTATTATAAATAACCCATAAAACACAGACATTATTAAAATATTTGAAATTATTATACTAACAATATAAGGACAATAATTTAAAATTATAAAAAGACATAGTTTAACAGTTAAACGTAAGACAAAGCTCAAATAAAATGTTGGTAAATACTAAATCTCTTTATATAATACACAAATGCATTAAATGATAGCTAATAATTTATTTCCATGTATTTTGAATTTATTCATTGAAATACCTTTAAAAACAACATATTATGTCTTTGTTTTGAAATTCCCCACTACTAAGGACTACAGCTAAACACTATAAAAGTAGTTCTTAATTTATAGGAGATATGCTTACTCTTCTCAACCATACTACTTCATAAACACTGAATTTCACTCATCTATTTTTTTATGTATTTACTTTCCCTTTTGTTGCCCTTGTTGTTTTATTGTTGTAGTTATTGTTGTTATTATTATTGACATCATCATTGTTGGATAGGACAGTCAGAAATGGAGAGAGGAAGAGAAGACAGAGAGGAGAGAAAGATAGACACCTTCAAACCTGCTTCACCACCTGTGAAGCAACTCCCCTGCAGGTGGGGAGATGGGGGCTCGAACCACTACTTGCGCTTTGCTCCATGTACACTTAACCCCCTGGGCTACCGCCCAACTCCCCACTGATCTATTTCTTATAGCTTCCATTTGCTTATTATTTGTGGGATAGTTTTTTCTTAAGTGAAGAAAAGTGATAATCCAGAAAATCACTATAGTACATATGTTGCCAGTGATTAAAATGAAGATGTTAGGCATGATGTCACATCGATCACTATTTAAGTCATTTGCCCAAATACTCCATATCATATTCATAGCATCATTTTTGATGAAATAGCTTAAGAATTATATATTCGAAGCAGTGGTTATAAATTTTAATTACTTTAAAATGATTGTATTATGCAATGTACTCAAACCTTTGTTTACTTCCTTGGTGGTTATGCTGCTGCTTATTGGTGGAATGTTCCTCTAGTAATTTTCCTAAAAATGAAAAAAGTATTACAAATCATTTATATATATTAAATTTACAATGGTGAACAGTGGTGGACAAATATGTCTTCTAATTGACAAATGAATGAATGAAGATTATAATTACCTATTGAGAGAAAATTCCTATGGTTTTCCCACAACACATCTCTGTAGAGTTTCTTCTCTGAAGGATTTAATAGTGTCCACTCCTCTTGAGTGAATACCACAGTTATATCTTCATAGGTCACTGAGCACTAAAATATATGAAGTATATATTTGTGAGAAAACACTTCAGGGAGTCGGGCAGTACAGTAGCAGGTGAAGTACTCATGGTGAGAAGCACAAGGACCAGCATAATGGTAATGGCTCAACCCCCAGCTCCACACCTGCAGAGAGGTTGATTTGCACCTGCAGAGAGATTGATTTGCAAGCAGTGAAGCAGGTCTAAACGTGTCTTTTTCTCCCTTTCTCTGTCTTCCCCTCCTCTCTATTTCTCTCCGTCCTATCCAACAATGACAACAATAATAACTACAAAAAAAAAGAACAAAAAAAAGACAAGGGCAATAAAAGGGAACATTTATAAAATTTAAAAAAACACTTCATACTGACAACATATTAGACATCCACTCTCAATGTTATAAAATCACTGATTATTTAATCTGCAAACATATATTGGGTAACTTGTTCATAAAATACATCACATTCATGGCCTATAAGGTGATCAAATGATTGGTATTATAGCACTGTATTCTGTAGCATGAGCACCATTTCTCTAAGCATCACAAAAAAACAAGAGATGGCTAGGCTGAGTCTTTGATATGTTGACTCTCTCAAAACCTAGACCAGGGAGAACAGAAGCAACTGGTGGCACAGCAAATCCTAACAAAGGGACCTTTCAAAGTTACAACAATTACCAAATAATGTGATGACAGAAATAACTATGCATTGTCGTCTTGAACTCTAAGACAGCAGGAACCTCACATTTCCCACTATAGAGCCTATATAGATCTCAATAGCAAGAATAACAAAAGAGGGTAAAAATGACCAATGGGACTAAATCAAACTTCAAATATTTGACACAACAAAAGGTGCCATCAGCACGACAGAGAGACGCGGTATCAAATGAGAAAAAATATTTACATGAAGACATCAGGTAAAGGGATAGTAACCAATATATGCACTCACAGAATTCAGTGGGGTAAAGAAACAACCATATTTAAAGGGGGACAGTGAGTTGGGTGGTGGGCTAAGTGAACGTGGCCAAAGTCCAAGGTCGGGCTGCAGGATCTGGGTTCGAGCCCCCAGCTCCCCACCTGCAGTGGAGTTACTTCACAAGCACTGAAACAGTTATGCAGGTGTCTATCTCTCTCCCCCCTCTGACTTCCCCTCCTCTCTCCATTTTCTATGCCCTGTCTAACAATAATGTCATCAGTAACAAAAACAATAATAAATACAACAATAAAAAGCAACAAGGCCCACCTAACTCAACAAGACAAACACAGACTCAAAGTGAAGAATGGAAAACTATCATACAAGACAATGGACCACAAAAAAAAGAGCAGGATCAGATATTCTCATATCTGAAACAATAGACTTTAAAATAGAAGATTTAAAAAAATACAAATGGACACTACGTAATGCTCAGTGGATCAGTCAATCAAGAGGACTTAACAATTATTAACATCTATGCACCCAAGGAGAAGGCATATAAATACATCAAACGTCTACTGAAAGAGCTACAGTAATATATTATATTAACATCAACACAGTCATAGTAGGGGACTTGAACACCCCACTCTCTCAACTTGGCAGATCATCCAGGCAGAAAATCAACAAAGACATAAGGGAGTAAAATGAACAGATAGCGAAACTAGAACTATTGGACATTTTCAGAGTCATTAATCCCAAAAAACTGGAATACACATTTTACTCAAGTCCACATAGGTCATTCTCAAGGATAGACCATTTGCTAGGCCACAAAGAAAGTATCAGAAAATTCAAGAGCATTGTAATTATTCCAAGCATCTTCTCAGACCACAGTAAAATTAAACTAACACTTAACAATCAACAAAAGATTAGTAATAGCACCAAAATGTGGAAACTCAACAGTACACTTATTAACAACTTCTGCGTAAAAGAGAAAATCAAGGAAGAAATCAAAATGTTTCAACAGTTCAATGAAAATGAAGACACAATCTATCAAAATATTTGGGACACAACTAAGGCAGTACTGAGAGGGAAGTTCATAGCCATACAAGCACACATTCAGAAACTAGAAAAAAGCACAAATAAACAACCTGATTGCACAACTTAAAGACCTAGAAGAAGAACAACAAAGGAACCCTAAAGCAACCAGAAGGACAGAAATCACTAAAGTTAGGGCAGAAATCAATAACATTGAAAATAGGAAAAGCATACAAAAGATCAATGAAAGTAAATGTTGGTTCTTCAAAAGAGTGAACAAAATTTACAAACCTTTAGCCAGACTCACAAAACAAAAAAGGAAGAAGACCCCAAAAAATCATATACTAAATGAAAGAGGAGATATCACAACAGACACTCCAGAAATTCAACATATCATGCAAGGTTTCTATGAATAACTTTAAGCCATCAAGCTATAGAACATGAAAGAAATGGACGATATCCTAGATACCTACCAACTTCCAAAATTAAGTAAAGAGGAAGTAGATAACATGAACAGGCCCATCACAACTAATGAAATTGAAACAGTTATCAAAAATCTCCCCAAAAATAAAAGTCGTGGACCAGATGGTTTTACACATGAATTCAACAAACAAAACCTTCAAAGAACTAATACCTCTACTTTTAAAATTCTTCCAAAAGATTGAAGACACTGGAATACTCCCTGCCAGCTTCTATGAAGCCAACATCACTCTGATACCAAAAGCAGACAGGGACACAAGCAAAAAAGAAAACTACAGACCAATATCTCTGATGAACATTGATGCGAAAATATTGAACAAAATTCTAGCCAACCGGATAAAGCAGTATATTAAAAAGATTGTTCATCATGACCCAGTGGGGTTTTTCCCAGGTATGCAAGGGTGGTTTAATATACGTAAATCAATCAACACGATCCACCACATCAACCACATGGTCATATCAATAGATGCAGGAAAGCCTTTGACAATATACAAAATCCCTTTATGATCAAAACACT
The DNA here is from genome assembly GCF_950295315.1 of Erinaceus europaeus. NCBI lineage: Eukaryota > Metazoa > Chordata > Mammalia > Eulipotyphla > Erinaceidae > Erinaceus > Erinaceus europaeus. The sequence continues at coordinate 10,329,134 of NC_080184.1, read as the reverse complement.
ACAAAAAATGGGAATAGATGGAAAATTCATGAAGATAGTGAAGTCTACATATAGCAAACCTACAGCCAACATCATACTCAATGGTGAAAAACGGAAGCATTTCCCCTCGGATCAGGTACTAGACAGGGCTGCCCACTATCACCATTACTATTAAACATAGTGTTGGAAGTTCTTGCGTAGCAAGCAGGCAGGAGCAAGGAATTAAAGGGATACAGATTGGAAGAGAAGAAGTCAAACTCTTGCTATTTGCAGATGACATAATAGTATATATATAAAAATCTAAGGAATCCAGCAAGAAGTTTTGGATAGCATCAGGCAATAAAGTAAGTTGTCAGGCTACAAAATTAACATTCAAAAGTCAGTGGAATTCCTCTATGCAAACACTAAGTTATAAGAAGATGAGATCCAGAAATCAATTCCTTTTACTATAGCAACTAAAACAATAAAATATCTAGGAGTAAACCTAACCAAAGAAGTGAAAGAGTTGTATACAGAAAATTGAGTCACTACTCAAGGAAACTGAAAAAGACACAAAGTGGAAAGATAGTCTATCTTTGTGGGTGGAAGAATTAACATCAGAAAAGTGAATATACTACCCACAGCCATATACAAATTTAATGCTATCCCCATCAAGAGCCCTACCACATTTTTTTAGGAGAATAGTACAAATGTTTTATCTGGAACCAGAAAAGACCTAGAATTGTCAAAACACTCTTGAGAAGAAATAACAGGACCGGTGGCATCACATTCCCAGATCTCAAATTGTATTATAGGGCCATTGTCATCAAAATTGTTTGGTACTGGAACATGAATATCCATACTGACCAGTGGAATAGAAATGAGAGCCCAGAAGTAAGCCCCCATACCTATGGACATCTAATCTTTGACAAAGGTGCCCACACTATTAAATGGAGAATGTAGAGTCTCTTCAACAAATGGTGTTGGAAACAATGGGTTGAAACATGCAGAAGAATGAAACTGAAGCACTATGTTTAGCCAAATACAAAAGTAAATTCCATGTGGATCAAGGACTTGGATATTGTTATGTTGTTTTCAACGGGTTATGTTGTTTTCGCCGGGCTGGCTTCACGGGCAGGTAACAGACAACCAGGGACTCATGGTTGAGCTGTAGGCAGTATCTCTTTATTCATGCAGGACGCAGCACAATCTAAGATGAGCTAAGCTAAACCCAAGGTACAGTACTCTAAAACTCACAATGCTGTCTTTATATATACTTCCCAAGTAGGGTGGTAACAGGATGTGACATAGAGAGGGTGGAGAGAAAAGTGACTGGTGAAAATCAGGGTGTGACAAAGAAGGGATCAGGGTGTGACAAGGAGGGGGGGGGGTGGAGCAAAAACATATCATGAAACAGTGGGGATTGAACCAATGCCCTGGAGGGAGATGCTTGTTAACAGCGGTTATGTAAATAGAATGAAGTGGTTATGTAAGTAGAATAGTGTTAAGCAGGGGGGATTTAAACCAAATGAAACAGAAGGGGTCTCATGCATACCAACAATTCCCCCTTTCTTTTTAACTAATGGCCATTGCGGGGTGAACAGAAACGTATATCATACAGGCGTTTTCAAGAGAACTGGCATATGACATGGAAAACAAAATAGGTGAGCAGCAATAACCAGTGTGATGCCAAGTGGAACGTTTCTTGCCTCAAAGGGCAAGGCCTAGCAGGCGAAAGGGCATTTCTTGCCTCTGGGAACGCTTCATGCCTCTGGGGGCATCTCTTGCCTCAAAGGGCGTTTCCTGCCTCTCTGGGCATCTCTTGCCTCTTGGGGCGCTTCATGCCTCTGTGGGCATAACCTAATAAGGAGGGGGAGTTTTCTGCCTCTGGGGCAGAGCCTGCAGGCAAGGGGACATGGTCTATAAAATCTCAAGGCAATTGGATGAAGTTAGTCTTTGAAAAACACAGCAGTGTGTACCAGTAAGTCCGATGGAGGTGTCAGTCCAAAGTAGCTGACCACAGAAGAAAATGCCAGAGGATGAAAAGCTGCACGTCTGTCTCAATGGGGAATGTTGGCCACCAGAATTCTGCTTTTCTGTAGAGAGTGAGCTTTGGAGTCTGTGAATCTGTTTCTTCAGGTCATGCCAGGTTACCTCATTGGTTTCCGGAGGTGTGTTGTAGTCATTCCATCTTGTGGGCGATGTCAGAGAACAGGATCCAAATGGATTTCCAGGAATTCCATTTGAGTGGATGCTTTTTCATGTGAAGACTTTGACAGCTGAAATTCACTTAACTTGTCAAACAAAACTTGTAGCAAATTAGAAGTTTACTATAATTGATAACTCCATTATAATTGGAAGGACATAAACAGAATATTCACCACAGAAGAGATCCAAAAGGCCAAGAAGCACATGAAAAAATGCTCCAAGTCTCTGATTGTCAGAGAAATGAAAATAAAGACAACAATGAGATACCAGTTCACTCCTGTCAGAATGTCATACATCAGAAAAAGTAACAGCAACAAATGCTGGAGAGGTGGTGAGGTCAAAGGAACCCTCCTACACTGCTGGTGGGAATGTCAATTGGTCCAAACTCTGTGGAGAACAGTCTGTAGAACTCCCAGAAGGCTAGAAATGGACCTACCCTATGATCCTGCAATTCCTCTCCTGGGGATATGTCCTAAGGAACCCAACACACCCATCCCAAAAGAGCTCTTGTACAAATATGTTCTTGGCAGCACAATTTGTAATAACCAAACCTGGAAGCAACTCGGGTGTCCAACAAGAGATGAGTGGATGAGCAAGTTGTGGTATATATATATGTGAATATTAGCTATAAAAAATGGTGACTTCACCCATTTTCAGGTGATCTTGGATGGAACTTGAAAAATTCATATTAAGTGCAATAAATCAGAAACAGAAGGATGAATATGGGATGATCTCATTCTCAGGAAGAAGTTAAAAAACAAGATCAGATAAGAAAACACAAGTAGAACCTGAAGTGGAATTGGCGTATTGCACCAAAGTAAAAGACTCTGGGGTGGGTGGGTGGGTGGGGAGAATACAGGTCCATGTAAGATGATGAATGACATAGTGGGGGTTGTATTGTTAAATGGGAATCTGGGGAATGTTATGCATGTACAAACTATTGTATTTACTGTTGAATGTAAATCATTAATTCCCCAATAAAGAAATAAAAAAAAATTAAAAAAAAAAAAAAAAAAACACAAGTAGAACCTGAACTAGAATTGACATATTGCACTAAAGTAAGAGACTATGCACCAAAGTAAGAGACTCTGGGGTGGGTGGGTGGGTGGCGGGAGAATACGAGTCCAAAAAGGATGACAGGGGACTTAGTGGGTGTTTTACTGTTATATGGAAAAAAGGAAAAGTTATGAACGTACAAACTATTGTATTTACTGTTGAATGTAAAACATAAATTCCCCAATAAAGAAATTAAAAAAAAAAATAAAGCAACAGAACAATAGGGGAAATAAATAAATAAATGTGGGGGACAAAGAAATGAATGCTCTCTTCCACCAAAACATATTCAAATTAAACAGTTTACAATAAATGATTGTCAGATAATTTGCATAGGAAACAAAAAAAACCCTGCAAAATAATTTTAAAAGAAATAGTAATTATGGATTGCCATACTTTTATAGACTTAGTCATTTTCATCCTATTCCAGACAGAAGTTATGCAAAAACCTACATGGAATTTAACTTCACTATAGCTGAGAATCTGTGCCAGCTATATAAATATGCCTCCAGGTAGCAATTTTTCCCCATTTTCTTCTATTTTAAATTTAATAGAACAGATAAGTTGAGAGGCAAAGGGGCAGACAGGGAGAGAAAAAAGAGATACTCCTACAGACTTGTTCTACTGCTTGTTAAGTATTCCACCCCCCTGCAGGTGAAGAGGGGTCTTGAAAGTGGGTCCCTGTGCATGACAACTTGTGTACTTAGCTGGGAGCACTATCACTCAACCCTCCAGGTAAGAATCCATCACGCATAGAATGCCTGTGTAGAAGGAATAGAAGTCTTTGGAGACAAGAAACTATGTTCTAATGAACTTCAATTCAACTGGTGGAATAATTTTACTAGTTCCCTATAGAGCATAAATTAAGGGCAGAGGAATGAAAACAGAGTGCTACTCATGATGTTTCCCTCTTCGTGACCCTATGTGGTACCAGGGGTTGAGACTGAGTATCTGGGTGTGACACTCAAAAAATCTTTAACGGGGATCTTCATGGCTGCACACAGAGTAAACAGCCTACAGTAACATCTGTGAGATTCCAGGCCAAGCCCCATCTCCCAACACCTGTAAGGGGAAGTTTCACTCCTGGAGGAAGTGTTGCAGATACTCTTCTTCCATTTCTCTCCCACCATCCTCTTTTCTAATATGGATACATATCGGTATCTAGATATAATGGCAGCAAAGACAGATGACAATGTGCAGACAGTGTGCCACTGATCAACTTGGAGGAAAGAAAAGTTTCTTAAGAGTAAATGGAGTGGTCCAGGAGGTGGCGCAGTGATAAAGCTTTGGACTCTCAAGCATGAGGTTCTGAGTTTGATCCCTGATGGCACATGTGCCAGAGTGATGTCTGGTTCTTTCTCTCTCCTCCTGTCTTTCTCATAAATAAATAAAATCTTTAAAAAAAAAAAAAAAAGAGAAAGTAAGTGGAAAGAGAGAGATGCAGGCAAATAAGAAGCAGTGAAATAGACATAAATTAAAATATATTTATAAATTAAAATACAACTTATCTAGGAGGAAAAAGACAGCATGAGATGCAGAACATGCCACTTACCTGAGAAACTGCCATTCCTTCCTCCTCCTCTCAATTCCTTCTCAGGACAGAAAATGAAGAGAAATCACAGTACCAGTTTGAGACTATGATTGAGATCAACTGGCAAAGTTGTTTCGCTTGACAGCACTGCTCCTACAAGGAAGATATTGTAATGTAAAAAAAGGTCCAATAACCTAGCCTTTCAAGGTGAAGGGATTCTGGAACAAGGACAAAACACTTGGGGACTAACTGCTGAATGAGTTTTCCTGCATATCAGGGTCTTCCCTACACTTAAAATTTTACTGACATATCTCATTCAAAATCTTCACTTTCTCCTTCAAAAAATGCATGGATCTTCAAAATCTAATAAAATGTCTAAGTCTTCCTACTTACCATAGGCCTCACTTCTCAGACATCAGCAGCAAAACAGTGATAATCACATACAAACATACTTTCATACCTGAGGCACTACAAGCCTCAAATTCAATCCTCAGCACCATCATAAACCAGAGCTGAGGAATGCTCTGGTAAAATAATAGCAGTGATTTTCAGAAAGCAAAGGAGAACAGAGCCTGGGGAAAAGAGAGACTAGTAAATTTTCTTCAAACTCCATTTCTAACCCGAAAAAAAGTTGAATTGAGTAAATCCCATGAGCAAGAAGTTAGCACAACTATTTGAATAATTAACTAAAAAAAAATATATATATATAGTACTGTGCAGGCCAGAAAGTAGCACAGTGGATAGTGTTGGAATCCAAAGCATATGGGTCTGAAGACTTTGAACCTTGGCACTACATGTGCAGCTGTGAGTCTCTGATTCTCTATTCTTCTCTCACAATAATAGACTAATTTGAAAGCAAATAAAATGAAATAAACAATGTTCTGAAACTGTGGATGAGACGGAATCAAAGAATTCAGAAATTTTAGCTGAGGGAAAAATTCCAGTAATGTTAACCACTCCCCAATGCCTGGTCTTGAAAGACAAGATGCCCCTACTCCCTCACTGTTGGTCCTGAAAGAGAAGAGTCCTTGTACCATGACCACTTGTAACAGTGAAAACCACTGTCTAATTGTGATAACCACTGCTTCGGTAATCCAAGGCTAACTTAACTTACTCACACATCCTAGTTTAAAATAATGTCACAATGCCCATTCTGGGCCAAAGTCTACAGGGTGACGACCATGGATCTCAGTCCACAATTTAAAATAACATTAGATTTCTCCTCCACCCAATTTTGGGTCCAGTCTCCTTGAATTTCAACATTCCCTAACATAAATAATACATTTAAATTTTAAAAAAAATATGAGGAACATAAACAATAACAAATTCTGTTTCCCAGCTTGGAACAGGCAGTGAGCAGGACCCCATATTCTCAATTTCTGCACACTACAATGAGGCCACTATAAGTGTGTGAACACTCTTCAAGCATCTCTTCATGGCCCTCACGTTAAGGTGGGGGACTGTTTAGGATTCTCCAACAGGCGGAGAGAAGATAGCATAATGGTTATGCAAACAAACTCTTATGCCTGAGGCTTCAAAGTCCCAGGATCAATACCCTCTCTACCATAAACCTTCAGCTCTGGTTAAAAAAAAAAAAACTATAGGATTCACTGACAGCCTTATAAGAAGACAGGGCAATTCTGAAACACTGCTACTGGATCCAAATGAAGCAGCTCCAGGTATAATTTAACAGAAATCTACAATTTATCACTAAGAAAAATAAAAGTGGGGGGTCGGGCAGTAGCTCAATGGCTTCAGCGCAACTGGTGCAAAGCTCAAGAACCAGCATTAGGATCCCAGTTTGCCCCAGCTCCACACCTGCAGGAAAGTCACTTCACAAGCTGTGAAGCAGGTCTGTAGGTGTCTTATATTTCTCTCCCCATCTCTGTCTTCCCTTCCTTTCCATTTCTCTCTGTCCTACCCAGTAACAACGATAACTACAAAAATAAAAAAAACAAGGGTAACAAAAGAGAAAATAAATAAATATCTAAAAAAAGAAAAATAAAGGGAAGAAATAATTAAAGAAATCTTTAGTTGAGATCTAATGAAATCCAAGTTACCAAAGAAGGCAGAGAAATCACAGCTTCCCTGGACCCAACTCAGGTGCAAGGTGCTGCTGACCATCATGTTGACTCCCCAACCTGCCCATCTTGCCTGGGGTCAGCAGGTCCTTCCTTCCTTGCTCGCCTCACCTTGGGCCAGACCCTGAGACACTCAGTAGGGAATGGGACGGGGCCAAGAAACGGCATCACTGACACACACAAGCCGGGGAGGGAAAGGAGGAGTGATCTCACCCCCTCTCCATAGAGCGCCCTGTGTTTAGTTCCCCCACAAGAATCGGGACAGCACAAGAGGAATCCAGTCTCGGGGTGGATATGGCGGACTGACCAGGGAGAGGCCCAGACACGAGGCTGCATTCCAGAATATTTTGGGAAGACTCAAGCGACCCCTCCCAATCTCAGCCTCAATGAGGCACACTTACCATACTCCATCCAGTGCTGAACTTTCTGACGTCTCCTCTGCAAACTCCAAATCAGCAGAAACTGAGAGAAACACAGAGGAAAGTGGGGTTCCCAGAAACACAGGATGGATGACTAGTGGGTCTTACTTCCTGGAGTGTCTTCTGGCCTAGACTGTCTGCACCACCCACCGACAGCCCAGATTGGTTCATGCCCACTGTCTCACAGTTGATTGGATGAAGCCCTTGCCATGCTCACACTACTCCTCTTCTGATTGGATAATGTTTAAACCCAATCAGCATGAGAGCTTTCTAAGTGACAGGAATACTGTCCTATCAGCTTCTCTAGAGGGTGTGCCTGGAGAACCCTGGAAGCCAGAAATGGCTGGTTCTTTCTCCTAAGTAGTCTTCTAGAAGATTCAGCAGCTAAAAAGCCATGCTTCCACCAGCTTTCTCCATACTCCTGCTCACACTCTTTTCTGTTGGTTGGCCATATGTCACACAACATTGTGACCTGGCACCCTGAGGACTTGGTGCTGCTCACTGTGCTGATGTCTGCACTCTGCTGAATGCTCACACCGCCTGGCTCCAGGAGTGCAGTGAGCTCCTTTCACCTGGAGGGTGCTGGCATGCAGTCTTGTGAATGCTGAGACCTGTCTCTGTAGGTTAAGTCCACAGACAAATAAGAATGGATAACAATAGAAAATGGCACTGGAACGGTGGGTTTCAGCAGTGTTGCACAGGAAGCTTTAGGAGATGTGGCTTAGTGTAATCTTCCTGAACTTGAGACCTAATGGAACAGATGACTTTGGTTCTTTGTAAAGTGCATAAGCTACTACTGAACTAGACTCACTGTTAAGGGGGAAGGAGTAGCTAACTGGGGCCATTCTTGTTCCCTCCTGCAGGAATTCCAGACTGACTCTGACAGGGAAATTACAGTAGAGCCAGTCATATTTCAGGTGATGAAAAATTATTGGGGGCAAAAAAGGACAGGAAAAAAGGAAGCACAAGCCATGTAGCATGGATACACTGAGACAGAGAGAGAGGAAGGCCAGAGCCTCCTGGTCTTGCAAGCTCTAAAGTTTCAAGGGGGAAGGGCAGGAGCCTCAGGGGATGTGTCTTTAGGTGATCTCACATCAGCATTTTGTGACTTTTTTTTCAGTCTGGTAGCAGGCAGTGCTGGTGCTTCTGTCTTCTGCCTTGTTCCATTCTGGCTTCCTCCAAGATGCAGAGGGAAGGGTGTTGCTTTCCCTAAGCTGTTCACAACACACACCTCTACCAGGATAAAGTAACTGAAATTAATGGGACTCCTGGAGAAAATCCAGGACTCAGGAATAAATCTTATTATACAGATGGGTGGCTGATCAAGATGACATGGAGTAATCCTTCAGAACTGGATGATCTAATGAGTGAGGAAGCATATGAAAAATACATGAAATTAGGAAATCAAGGAAGAAATCAAAATGTTTCGAGAGTTCAATGAAAATGAAGACACAAGACAAGCAAGTCGGGGCGGCACCTGTCTGGGCTCCGCCCCACAGTAAGGGGGTGCTCTCCGCAGCACGGCCTTCGTACCACCTGGAGCATAAGCAGAGATCACCCAGGAGTGGGAGCGGTCTATGGCCTAGGGGTATAGAGATCCATGGACAGAGAAATGGAGAAACAGAAGGGGGGGCTTTTGGGAGGAGGGCTGCTGTCGGTGCTGGGGATGGAACCTGGGACCTCAGAGCCTCAGGAAGGAGTAAAAAAAAAAAAAAGAAAAGAAAATGAAGACACAAGCTATCAAAATATTTGGGACACAGCTAAAGCAGTCCTAAGAGGGAAGTTCATAGCTATACAAGCACACATTAGGAAACAAGAAAAGGGACAAATAAACAGCCCAATAGCACATCTTAAAGACCTAGAAGAAGAACAACAAAGGAATCCTAAAGCAACCAGAAGGACAGAAATCACTAAAGTTAGGGCAGAAATAAATAACACTGAGAATAGGAAAACCATACAAAAGATCAATGAAAGTAAATGTTGGTTCTTCGAAAGAGTACACAAAATCGACAAACCTTTAGCCAGACTCACAAAACAAAAAAGGGAGAAGACCCAAATAAATCAGATAGTAAATGAAAGAGGAGAAATCACAACAGACACTGCAGAAATTCAACATATCATGCGAGGCTTCTATGAACAACTATATGCCACCAAGCTAGAGAACCTGGAAGAAATGAATGATTTCCTAGAAACCTACCAACTTCCAAAACTAAGTAAAGAGGAAGTGGATAACATGAACAGGCCCATCACAGCTAATGAAATTGAAACAGTTATCAAAAATCTTCCCAAAAATAAAAGTCCTGGACCAGATGGTTTTACAAATGAATTATACAAAACTTTCAAAGAAGAACTAATACCTCTACTTTTAAAAGTCTTCCAGAAGATTGAAGACACTGGAATACTCCCTGCCAGCTTCTATGAAGCCAACATCACCCTGATAACCAAAAGCAGACAGGGACACAACCAAAAATGAAAACTACAGACCAATATCTCTGATGAACATACATGTGAAAATATTGAACAAAATTCTAGCCAACCGGATACAGCAGTATATCAAAAAGATTGTTCATCATGACCAAGTGGGGTTTATCCCGGGCATGCAAGGTTGGTTTAATATATGTAAATCAATCAATGTGATCCACCACATCAACAAAAGCAAGACCAAAAACCACATGGTCATATCAATAGATGCAGAGAAAGCCTTTGACAAAATACAACATCCCTTTATGATCAAAACACTACAAAAAATGGGAATAGATGGAAAATTCCTGAAGATAGTGGAGTCTATATATAGCAAACCTACAGCCAACATCATACTCAATGGTGAAAACCTGGAAGCATTTCCCCTCAGATCAGTACTAGACAGGGCTGCCCACTATCACCATTGCTATTCAACATAGTGTTGGAAGTTCTTGCCATAGCAATCAGGCAGGAGCAAGGAATTAAAGGCATACAGATTGGAAGAGAAGAAGTCAAACTCTCCTTATTTGCAGATGACATGATAGTATACATGGAAAAACCTAAGGAATCCAGCAAGAAGCTTTTGGAAATCATCAGGCAATACAGTAATGAGTCAGGCTATAAAATTAACATTCAAAAGTCAGTGGCATTCCTCTATGCAAACACTAAGTTAGAAGAAATTGAAATCCAGAAATCAGTTCCTTTTTCTACAGCAACAAAAACAATAAAGTATCTAGGAATAAACCTAACCAAAGAAGTGAAAGACTTGTATACTGAAAATTATGAGTCACTACTCAAAGAAATTGAAAAAGACACAAAGAAGTGGCAAGATATTCCATGTTCATGGGTTGGAAGAATTAACATCATCAAAATGAATATATTACCCAGAGCCATCTACAAATTTAATGCTATCCCCATCAAGATCCCAAGCACATTTTTTAGGAGAATAGAACAAATGCTACAAATGTTTATCTGGAACCAGAAAAGACCTAGAATTGCCAAAACAATCTTGAGAAAAAAGAACAGAACCGGAGGCATCACACTGCCAGATCTCAAACTGTATTATAGAGCCATTGTCATCAAAACTGCTTGGTACTGGAACATGAACAGACACACTGACCAGTGGAATAGAATTGAGAGCTCAGAAATGAGGCCCCACACGTATGGCCATTTAATCTTTGACAAAGGGGCCCAGACTATTACATGGGGAAAGCAGAGTCTCTTCAACAAATGGTGTTGGAAACAATGGGTTGAAACATGCAGAAGAATGAAACTGAATCACTGTATTTCACCAAATACAAAAGTAAATTCCAAGTGGATCAAGGACTTGGATTTTAGAGCAGAAACTATCAGATACTTAGAGGAAAATATTGGCAGAATTATTTCCGCATAAATTTTAAAGACATTTTCAATGAAACGAATCCAATTACAAGGAAGACTAAGGCAAGTATAAGCCTATGGGACTACATCAAATTAAAAAGCTTCTTCACAGCAAAAGAAACCACTACCCAAACCAAGAGACCCCTCACAGAATGGGAGAAGATCTTTACATGCCATATATCAGATAAGAGTTTAATAACCAACATATATAAAGAGCTTGCCAGACTCAACAACAAGACAACAAATAACCCCATCCAAAAATGGGGGGAGGACTTGGACAGAATATTCACCACAGAAGAGATCCAAAAGGCAGAGAAACACATGAAAAAATGCTCCAAGTCTCTGATTGTCAGAGAAATGCAAATCAAGACAACAATGAGATATCACTTCACTCCTGTGAGAATGTCACACATCAGAAAAGGTAACAGCAGCAAATGCTGGAGAGGGTGTGGGATTCAAAGGAACCCTCCTGCACTGCTGGTGGGAATGTCAATTGGTCCAACCTCTGTGGAGAACAGTCTGGAGAACTCTCAGAAGGCTAGACATGGACCTACCCTATGACCCTGCAATTCCCCTCCTGGGGATATATCCTAAGGAACCCAACACATGCATCCAAAAAGATCTGTGTACACATATGTTCTTGGCAGCACAATTTGTAATAGCCAAAACCTGGAAGCAACCCAGGTGTCCAACAACAGATGAGTGGCTGAGCAAGTTGTGGTATATATACACAATGGAATACTACTGAGCTGTAAAAAATGGTGACTTCACCGTTTTCAGCCGATCTTGGATGGACCTTGAAAAATTCATGTTGAGTGAAATAAGTCAGAAACAGAAGGATGAATATGGGATGACCTCACTCTCAGGCCGAAGTTGAAAAACAAGATTAGAAAAGAAAACACAAGTCGAACCTGAAATGGAATTGGAGTATTACACCAAAGTAAAAGACTCTGCGGTGGGTGGGTGGGTGGGGAGAATACAGGTCCATGAAAAATGATGAATGAAATAGTGGGGGTTTTATAGCTAAATGGGAATCTGGGGAATGCTATGCATGTAAAAAAAAAAAAAGAAGTAGAAACGCAAAGCAGAAATTGACTGAGTTTGGAGTATGGCACCAAAGTAAGAAAGCAGAAGTACACTAGAGTTTGCAGTAAGTACCTCCCTAATACTTCCTCTCCACTTTTCCAAGCTTTGGGTCCATGATTGCTCAACAATTTGTTTGGCTTTGTATGTTAACTCTCTTTTCAGTCACCAGGTTCCAGGTGTCATCAGGATGCCGGCCAGACTTCCCTGGATTGAAGACACCACCAATATGTCCTGGAGCTCAGCTTCCCCAGAGACCCATCCTACTAGGGAAAGAGAGAGGCAGATTGGGAGTATGGACCGACCAGTCAACGCCCATGTTCAGCGAGGAAGCAATTACAGAAGCCAGACCTTCTACCTTCTGCAACCCTCAACGACCCTGGGTCCATGCTCCCAGAGGGATAGAGTGGGAAAGCTATCGGGGGAGGGGGTGGGATATGGAGATTGGGCGGTGGGAATTGTGTGGAGTTGTACCCCTCCTACCCTATGGTTTTGTTAATTAATCCTTTCTTAAATAAAAAATAAATAAATAAATAAAAAATAAAAAATAAAAAAAAAAGAAATTGAAAAAAAAAAAAAAGAAAAATGATGAATGAAATAGTGGGGGTTGTATTGCTAAATGGGAATCTGGGGAATGTTATGCATGTAAAAAAAAAAAAAAGTAGAAACGCAAAGCAGAAATTGAGTTTGGAGTATGGCACCAAAGTAAGAAAGCAGAAGTATACTAGAGTTTGCAGTGAGTACCTCCCTAATACTTCCTCTCCACTTTTCCAAGCTTTTGGTCCATGATTGCTCAACAATTTGTTTGGCTTTGTATGTTAACTCTCTTTTCAGTCACCAGGTTCCAGGTGTCATCAGGATGCCGGCCAGACTTCCCTGGATTGAAGACACCACCAATGTGTCCTGGAGCTCAGCTTCCCCAGAGACCCATCCTACCAGGGAAAGAGAGAGGCAGACTGGGAGTATGGACCGACCAGTCAACGCCCATGTTCAGCGGGGAAGCAATTACAGAAGCCAGACCTTCTACCTTCTGCAACCCACAATGACCCTGGATCCAGGCTCCCAGAGGGATAGAGAATGGGAAAGCTATCGGGGGAGGGGGTGGGATATGGAGATTGGGCGGTGGGAATTGTGTGGAGTTGTACCCCTCCAACCCTATGGTTTTGTTAATTAATCCTTTCTTGAATAAAAAAAAAAAAAGAAAGTTTGATTGGAAACGCAGATCAGCAGTAGTGTTGTGAATGATTAGAGGCCTCGGGTTCACTTACAAGCATTGCATATGAAAGAAAAACATTAAGGTTCACACTCATAAAAATGTTTTGAATAGAAATCCACTCCTAGATTCCTCATGCTTTTAGAGAGGCAGAGACTATTTCTCTTTTCCAGATAGAGACCCAGAAAACAAATGTCCCAGTGACCCAGGAAGGACTCACAAACCCCAGATCTAATGGCATCTTGGTGGTCAGACTCCACAATATGAAATTCAAAGGTGTGTTGACACCTATCTGCTACTTTCCTTTTTGCTGTAGCTGGGAAGGAAGAGCATCCTCAGAAGATGACTCAGGGTGGGACCTGTTCCCTCACAGCTCTGCCTATTGGGCACTCTATTTGGGAGAGTGTAGCTGTATTGTAAGGGGGGCATATGCAGTCCTCCTCAGCTTGGTGAGTGTCCAGTGTTTCATCAGTGTGAGCAAGAGGTGTTATGAATAAAAGTCTACTTTTTAAGTCATGACTTAAATAGTGGGGATATAGCAGGTTGAACAGGGCTGACACAATGATCTCTCAGAGACTAGGAGCCAAAGAGCCTCCCTGCCCCTCCACCCTCTCCCCAGCTGGCCTGGTTGCCAGTATTTTGCACCTGTCTCAAAGGCAAGAGCTGTTTACTGAAACTCTTGCAGAGAACAGTCAAGTTTCCATGTCCTGCAGACAAAAGGGTGTTGCTACAAATAGTGTAACCATTGAGAAGGCATCAGCCTTTGCCCAGTCCATTACTGATAAGACTGCAACTTCCCTACCCCAGCTTGTTCCCACTTCATGATACTGACCTATACAATGATTGGTCCAAACATACTTCCTTTTTTCTGCCTGCTTGTTTGAGTATAAGAATACTTTGTGTAACCCAATTAATACACTATCCCCTACTGTAGTGTCCAGAGTGGTCACTCTACATACTCACTGCCACCACAGCCTGTTCTTCTCCTCTCCTATGACACCTTTCTGGTGGTCAAGAGACTGGTGAGCATGGGGTGGTCAAGACAGGCCATCCAGAGTTTGCCCTGCATTAACTGATATACTGGTTTGTCCAGAGGGTAACTAAGATGAGGTAATTATCAGTATGATGATGTGGTAAAATCTATCTACTTCTGAACCAGCAGAAGTCATGAGGACCTTTCCAGAGTCTCTTCAACAAATGGTGTTGGAAACAATGGGTTGAAACATGCAGAAGAATGAAACTGAATCACTGTATTTCACCAAATACAAAAGTAAATTCCAAGTGGATCAAGGACTTGGATGTCAGACCAGAAACTATCAGATACTTAGAGGAAAATATTGGCAGAACTTTTTTCCGCATAAATTTTAAAGACATTTTCAATGAAACGAATCCAATTACAAGGAAGACTAAGGCAAGTATAAACCTATGGGACTACATCAAATTAAAAAGCTTCTTCACAGCAAAAGAAACCACTACCCAAATCAAGAGACCCCTCACAGAATGGGAGAAGATCTTTACATGCCATAAATCAGACAAGAGTTTAATAACCAACATATATAAAGAGCTTGCCAGACTCAACAACAAGACAACAAATAACCCCATCCAAAAATGGGGGGAGGACTTGGACAGAATATTCACCACAGAAGAGATCCAAAAGGCAGAGAAACACATGAAAAAATGCTCCAAGTCTCTGATTGTCAGAGAAATGCAAATCAAGACAACAATGAGATATCACTTCACTCCTGTGAGAATGTCACACATCAGAAAAGGTAACAGCAGCAAATGCTGGAGAGGGTGTGGGGTCAAAGGAACCCTCCTGCACTGCTGGTGGGAATGTCAATTGGTCCAACCTCTGTGGAGAACAGTCTGGAGAACTCTCAGAAGGCTAGACATGGACCTACCCTATGACCCTGCAATTCCCCTCCTGGGGATATATCCTAAGGAACCCAACACATCCATCCAAAAAGATCTGTGTACACATATGTTCTTGGCAGCACAATTTGTAATAGCCAAAACCTGGAAGCAACCCAGGTGTCCAACAACAGATGAGTGGCTGAGCAAGTTGTGGTATATATACACAATGGAATACTACTCAGCTATAAAAAATGGTGACTTCACCGTTTTCAGCCTATCTTGGATGGACCTTGAAAAAATCATGTTGAGTGAAATAAGTCAGAAACAGAAGGATGAATATGGGATGATCTCACTCTCAGGCCGAAGTTGAAAAGCAAGATTAGAAAACACAAGTCGAACCTGAAATGGAATTGGAGTATTATACCAAAGTAGAAGACTCTGCGGTGGGTGGGTGGGTGGGTGGGGAGAATACAGGTCCATGAAAAATGATGAATGAAATAGTGGGGGGTGTATTGTTAAATGGGAATCTGGGGAATGTTATGCACGTAAAAAAAAAAAAAAAAAAAGAAGAAGTAGAAACGCAAAGCAGAAATTGACTGAGTTTGGAGTATGGCACCAAAGTAAGAAAGCAGAAGTACACTAGAGTTTGCAGTGAGTACCTCCCTAATACTTCGTCTCCACTTTTCCAAGCTTTGGGTCCATGATTGCTCAACAATTTGTTTGGCTTTGTATGTTAACTCTCTTTTCAGTCACCAGGTTCCAGGTGTCATCAGGATGCCAGCCAGACTTCCCTGGATTGAAGACCCCACCAATATATCCTGGAGCTCAGCTTCCCCAGAGACCCACCCTACTAGGGAAAGAGAGAGGCAGACTGGGAGTATGGACCGACCAGTCAACGCCCATGTTCAGCGGGGAAGCAATTACAGAAGCCAGACCTTCTACCTTCTGCAACCCACAATGACCCTGGATCCAGGCTCCCAGAGGGATAGAGAATGGGAAAGCTATCGGGGAAGGGGGTGGGATATGGAGATTGGGCGGTGGGAATTGTGTGGAGTTGTACCCCTCCAACCCTATGGTTTTGTTAATTAATCCTTTCTTGAATTAAAAAAAAAAAAAAGAAAGTTTGATTGGAAAGGCAGATCAGCAGTAGTGTTGTGAATGATTAGAGGCCTCGGGTACACTTACAAGCATTGCAAATGAAAGAAAAACATAAAGAAGGTTCACACTCATAAAAATGTTTTGAATAGAAATCCACTCCTTAGATTCCTCATGCTTTTAGAGAGGCAGAGACTATTTCTCTTTTCCAGATGGAGACCCAGAAAGCAAATGTCCCAGTGACCCAGGAAGGACTCACAAACCCCAGATCTAATGGCATCTTGGTGGTCAGACTCCACAATGTGAAATTCAAAGGTGTGTTGACACCTATCTGCTACTTTCCTTTTTGCTGTAGCTGGGAAGGAAGAGCATCCTCAGAAGATGACTCAGGGTGGGACCTGTTCCCTCACAGCTCTGCCTATTGGGCACTCTATTTGGGAGAGTGTAGCTGTATTGTAAGGGGGGCATATGCAGTCCTCCTCAGCTTGGTGAGTGTCCAGTGTTTCATCAGTGTGAGCAAGAGGTGTTATGAATAAAAGTCTGTTTTATAAGTCATGACTTAAATTGTGGGGATATAGCAGGTTGAGCAGGGCTGACACCACAATGATCTCTCAGAGACTAGGAGCCAAAGAGCCTCCCTGCCCCTCCACCCTCTCCCCAGCTGGCCTGGTAGCCAGTATTTTGCACCTGTCTCAAAGGCAAGAGCTGTTTACTGAAACTCTTGCAGAGAACAGTCAAGTTTCCATGTCCTGCAGACAAAAGGGTGTTGCTACAAATAGTGTAACCATTGAGAAGGCATCAGCCTTTGCCCAGTCCATTACTGATAAGACTGCAACTTCCCTACCCCAGCTTGTTCCCACTTCATGATACTGACCTATACAATGATTGGTCCAAACATACTTCCTTTTTTCTGCCTGCTTGTTTGAGTATAAGAATACTTTGTGTAACCCAATTAATACACTATCCCCTACTGTAGTGTCCAGAGTGGTCACTCTACATACTCACTGCCACCACAGCCTGTTCTTCTCCTCTCCTATGACACCTTTCTGGTGGTCAAGAGACTGGTGAGCATGGGGTGGTCAAGACAGGCCATCCAGAGTTTGCCCTGCATTAACTGATATACTGGTTTGTCCAGAGGGTAACTAAGATGAGGTAATTATCAGTATGATGATGTGATAAAAATCTATCTACTTCTGAACCAGCAGAAGTCATGAGGACCCTTCCTGTCCTAGGACCCAGGTCTGGGTAAACCACTCCGATTCTTAAAGAGACCAAGCCTCCTGTGTGGAGTAGAGTGTAAGCTCCTGAATCCTCCACAGGCAGAGAACTACATGATTGTGCTGACCAGGAAGATCAGGGTGATGTCCTTGATGCAGCTCCTCAAGTGTCAGAAGGTCATCATGTCTACCTTCTAAGCATCTACTCAATAATGACTATAATTACAATGAAAACAAGCTCCCATATGTGAGTTAAGTGGGCATTGGGCTGATTGCAGAGGTGGCCCCACTGTCTCCACCTAGCCACACACATCTTCCCATGAGCCCTCCTTTAGGAGGGGCCTCCATTTCCCCAACTATGATCCTGAACTAGGACTGTGGCCTACTTCGGTCAAAAGACACTGAGCACATAGTCGAGAGGCAAACTACAACGACTCCTGAACTCCCACAATGTGGTTCAAGCCCCCTGGAAAGAATCAGGACTGATCACCAACCCAGAGAAAGATAAGCACAGTTGCAGAGCATCTCTGGAGGTCTTAGCTCTGCTGACTTCCAAGCCCAAGGACAAGGCTCTGTGCACACCTAGGCCCTGCCCACACTGACGTTGGCCTCTAGGTGAACAGGTCAGATCAGTAGAATGGTTTCTCTACTTTGTAACTACCAGGAAGAAGCCATTGTTCTACACTTTTAAGGGATGGAGCTTATTTCTGCATTGCCAAAGACTGCCATGCCCAGGTGAGGCATGGAGAGATATGTGGTGCCTCTTCAGTGTGGGAGCAACTCTTCCTGTCAGCTTGTGACAGCACTGGTGATTGAGAAATTTGTTGAAGAAAGTTGATACTTTCAAGTTTAGACAAATGTTCCTACCACTACACAATGAAGCCTCTAATTCATACCAACGAATATACTGACATCTAATTGCCTTGCCGGGAGGCTGCAGGCCATCTTATGCTTGATTGCATTTATGAATGAAAAATAAGGGAACATATTTTTATTGTCCAAGCTAGACAATTAGGTTAGTGTTCCTAAATGGAAAATATTTTGGGATGGACAAGGCAATTCAGCGGTATATACAGTTTGGGTATAAATGTGTGCATATATAAATTTAATACTCAGATGAACAATTCAAAATATATCGAGAAATGATTTTATGCAATTTTTATTTGTGATTAATAGTGGAATTCCAGATAGTAAAGTTACAGAGTATGGATCCACACCACATCCAACATCAAAGTTTTATGTTCCCAATTTCTCAAAGATAACAATTACAGTTCTTATAATGTAATAGACACGGTCCCTTTGTTTCTGGTTTTTTTTTTTTTTTAAATCTTTCTTTTGGGCAAGTTCTGGAACTCGTTATATGAATTCCAGTTGAGTGAGTTCATATAGTAGTCATCTTTCATGTTGTTGATCAGTAAAATAAGCCACGACTACAATTCAGTGGGCCTGTTCTACCCTGTAAAAACCATCTGCATGCCCTCAGGTCACTTCATTCTGCTTCACAGTCTGAAGACTTGTTTCCCAGTGACTTTAATTCTGAACTCTGCTGATATATAACCATATATTGTTAACTATAAACCCCAACAATTTGATCTGGGGACCAGATTTAGTGCAGGAGCTTGTGTAACACTGATTGAAGTGAACCATGGTGAGGTGGTACTGGCTCCATTGATTTTTTTTTTCCCTGTCTTTTCTATTGCTTACATATATAGGATTTCTCTCCACTGAGTTCTTTCATGTACCCTAAGATGACTGGCCGGCTGAATGATTTCCTACATTGTTTACATTCATAGGGTTTCTCTCCACTGTGACTTCTTTCATGTACCCTTAGATGACTGGCCCGACTGAATGTTTTCCTACATTGTTTACATTAATAAGGTTTCTCCCACTGTGAGTTCTTTCATGTCTCTGAAGATTACGGGCCCAGGTGAATGCTTTACTACATTGTCTACATTCATAGGGTTTCTCTCCACTGTGAATTCTTTCATGTAGCCTAAGATAACTGGCCAAACTGAATGCTTTACTACATTGTTTACATTCATAGGGTTTCTCTCCACTGTGAGTTCTTTCATGTATCCTAAGATAACTGGCCCACCTGAATGCTTTACTACATTGTTTACATTTGTAGGGTTTCTCTCCACTGTGATTTCTTTCATGTACCTTAAGATGACTGGCACTACTGAATGTTTTCCTACATTGTTTACATTCATACTGTTTCTCTCTACTGTGAGTTCCTTCATGTCTCTGAAGATGACCAGCCTGATTGAATGCTTTACCACATTGTTTACATTCATAGGGTTTCTCTCCACTGTGAGTTCTTTCATGTACCCTAAGTACACTGGACTGTCTGAATGTTTTCCTACATTGTTTACATTCATAGGGTTTCTCTCCACTGTGAGTTTGTTCATGTCTCTGAAGATGACTGGGCCAACTGAATGTTTTCCTACATTGTTTACATTCATAGGGTTTCTCTCCACTGTGAGTTCCTTCATGGCTCTGAAGATGACCAGCCTGACTGAATGCTTTACTACATTGTTTACATATATAGGGTTTCTCTCCACTGTGAGTTCCTTTATGTCTCTGAAGATGACTGGCCTGACTGAATGCTTTACTACATTGTTTACATTCATAGGGTTTCTCTCCAGTGTGAGTTCTTTCATGTATCCTAAGTGCACTGGACTGACTGAATGTTTTCCTACATTGTTTACATTCATAGGGTTTCTCTCCACTATGAGTTCCTTCATGTCTCTGAAGATGACTGGCCTGACTGAATGCTTTACTACATTGTCTACATTCATAGGGTTTCTCTCCACTGTGAGTTCTATCATATACCCTAAGATCACTGGCCCCATTGAATATTTTCCTACACTGTTTCCATTCATAGGGTTTCTCTCCAATGTGACTTCTTTCATGTACCATAAGATGACTGGCTAACCTGAATGCTTTACTACATTGTCTGCATTCATAGGCTTTCTCTCCATTGTGAATTCTTTCATGTAGCTGAAGATAACTGACGATATTTCTGTAAAATAGTGAGACGGTACTTAATGATACTTTAATGAAAACAACAATATTATTTTTTTAAAGGAAAATGCAAGTCATTATTATAAATAACCCAAAAAACACAGACATTATCAAAATATTTGAAATTATTATACTAACACTATAAGTACAATAATTTAAAATTATAAAAAGACATAGTTTAACAGTTAAACGTAAGACAAAGCTCAAAGAAAATGTTGGTAAATACTAAATCTATTTATATAATACACAAATGCATTAAACGATAACTAATAATTTATTTCCAGGTATTTTGAATTTATTCATTGAAATACCTTTAAAAACAACATACTGTGTCTTTGTTTTGAAATTCCCCACTACTACGGACTACAGCTAAACAATATAAAAGTAGTTATTAATTTATAGGAGATATGCTTACTCTTCTCAACCATACTACTTCATAAACACTGAATTTCACTCATCTATTTTTTTATATTTATTTACTTCCCTTTTGTTGCCCTTGTTGTTTTATTGTTGTAGTTATTATTATTGACATCATCATTGTTGGATAGGACAGTCAGAAATGGAGAGAGGAAGAGAAGACAGAGATGAGGAGAGAAAGATAGACACCTGCAAACCTGCTTCACCACCTGTGAAGCAACTCCCCTGCAGGTGGGGAGATGGGGGCTCGAACCAGTACTTGCGCTTTGCTCCATGTACACTTAACCCCCTGGGCTACCGCCCAACTCCCCACTGATCTATTTCTTATAGCTTCCATTTGCTTATTATTTGTTGGAAAGTTTTTTCTTAAGTGAAGAAAAGTGATAATCCAGAAAATCACTATGGTACATGTGTTGCCAGTGATTAAAATGAGGATGTTAGGCATGATGTCACATCGATCACTATTTAAGTCATTTGCCCAAATACTCCATAACATACTCATAGCATCATTTTTGATGAAATAGCTTAAGAATTATATATTCGAAGCAGTGGTTATAAATTTTAATTACTTTAAAATGATTGTATTATGCAATGTACTCAAACCTTTGTTTACTTCCTTGGTGGTTATGGTGCTGCTTATTGGTGGAATGGTCATCTAGTAATTTTCCTAAAAATGAAAAAAGTATTACAAATCATTTATATATATTAAATTTACAATGGTGAACAGTGGTGGACAAATATGTCTTCTAATTGACAAATGAATGAATGAAGATTATAATTACCTATTGAGAGAAAATTCCTATGGTTTTCCCACAACACATCTCTGTAGAGTTTCTTCTCTGAAGGATTTAATAGTGTCCACTCCTCTTGAGTGAATACCACAGTTATATCTTCATAGGTCACTGAGCACTAAAATATATGAAGTATATATTTGTGAGAAAACACTTCAGGGAGTCGGGCAGTACTGTAGCAGGTTAAGTACTCATGGTGAGAAGCAAATCCTAACAAAGGGCCCTTTCAGAGTTACAACAATTACCAAATAATGTGATGACAGCAATAACTATGCATTGTCGTCTTGAACCCTAAGACAGCAGGAACCTCACATTCCCACTCTAGAGCCTATATAGATCTCAATAGCAAGAATAACAAAAGAGGGAAAGAATGACCAATGGGACTAAATCAAACTTCAAATATTGGACACAACAAAAGGTGCCATCAGCACGACAGAGAGACGCAGTATCAAATGAGAAAAAATATTTACATGTCAGACATCAGGTAAAGGGATAGTAACCAATATATGCACTCACAGAATTCAGTGGGGTAAAGAAACAACCATATTTAAAGGGGGACAGTGAGTTGGGTGGTGGGCTAAGTGAACGTAGCCAAAGTCCAAGGTCGGGCTGTGGGATCCGGGTTTGAGCCCCCAGCTATCCACATGCAGTGGAGTTACTTCACAAGCACTGAAGAAGTTATGCAGGTGTCTATCTCTCTCCCCCCTCTGACTTCCCCTCCTCTCTCCATTTCTGTCTGCCCTGTCTAACAATAATGTCATCAGTAACAAAAACAATAATAAATACAACAACAATAAAAAGCAACAAGGCCCACTTAAATCAACAAGACAAACACAGGCTCAAAGTGAAGAATGGAAAACTATCATACAAGACAATGGACCACAAAAAAAGAGCAGGAACAGATATTCTCATATCTGAAACAATAGACTTTAAAATAGAAGATTTTAAAAAATACAAATGGACACTACTTAATGCTCAGTGGATCAGTCAATCAAGCAGACTTAACAATTATTAACATCTATGCACCCAATGAGAAGCCATATAAATACATCAAACGTCTACTGAAAGAGCTACAGTAATATATTATATAAACATCAACACAATCATAGTAGGGGACTTGAACACCCCACTCTGTCAACTTGGCAGATCATCCAGGCAGAAAATCAACAAAGACATAAGGGAGTAAAATGAACAGATAGCGAAACTAGAACTATTGGACATTTTCAGAGTCATTAATCCCAAAAAACTGGAATACACATTTTACTCAAGTCCACATAGGTCATTCTCAAGGATAGACCATTTGCTAGGCCACAAGGACAGCATCAGAAAATTCAAGAGTATTGTAATTATTCCAAGCATCTTCGCAGACCACAGTGGAATTAAACTAACACTTCACAATCAACAAAAGATTAGTAATAGCCCCAAAATGTGGAAACTTAACAGTACACTTATTAACAACTTCTGCGTAAAAGAGAAAATCAAGGAAGAAATCAAAATGTTTCAACAGTTCAATGAAAATGAAGACACAAGCTATCAAAATATTTGGGGCACAACTAAGGCAATACTGAGAGGGAAGTTCATAGCCATACAAGCACACATTCAGAAACTAGAAAAAGCACAAATAAACAGCCTGATTGCACAACTTAAAGACCTAGAAGAAGAACAACAAAGGAATCCTAAAGCAACCAGAAGGACAGAAATCACTAAAGTTAGGGCAGAAATCAATAACACTGAAAATAAGAAAACCATACAAAAGATCAATGAAAGTAAATGTTGGTTCTTCGAAAGAGTGAACAAAATTTACAAACCTTTAGCCAGACGCACAAAACAAAAAAGGAAGAAGACCCCAAAAAATCATATACTAAATGATTGAGGAGATATCACAACAGACACTCCAGAAATTCAACATATCATGCAAGGTTTCTATGAATAACTTTAAGCCATCAAGCTATAGAACATGAAAGAAATGGACGATATCCTAGATACCTACCAACTTCCAAAATTAAGTAAAGAGGAAGTAGATAACATGAACAGGCCCATCACAGCTAATGAAATTGAAACAGTTATCAAAAATCTCCCCAAAAATAAAAGTCGTGGACCAGATGGTTTTACACATGAATTCAACAAACAAAACCTTCAAAGAACTAATACCTCTACTTTTAAAATTCTTCCAAAAGATTGAAGACAATGGAATACTCCCTGCCAGCTTCTATGAAGCCAACATCACTCTGATACCAAAAGCAGACAGGGACACAAGCAAAAAAGAAAACTACAGACCAATATCTCTGATGAACATCGATGCGAAAATATTGAACAAAATTCTAGCCAACCGGATACAGCAGTATATCAAAAAGATTGTTCATCATGACCAAGTGGGGTTTATCCCAGGTATGCAAGGGTGGTTTAATATACATAAATCAATCAACATGATCCACCACATCAACCACATGGTCATATCAATAGATGCAGGAAAGCCTTTGACAATACACAACATCCCTTTATGATCAATACACTACAAAAATTGGAATAGATGGAAAATTCATGAAGATAGTGAAGTCTACATATAGCAAACCTACAGCCAACATCATACTCAGTGGTGAAAAACGGAAGCATTTCCCCTCGGATCAGGTACTAGACAGGGCTGCCCACTATCACCATTACTATTCAACATAGTGTTGGAAGTTCTTGTTGTAGCAAGGAGGCAGGAGCAAGGAATTAAAGGGATAGAGATTGGAAGATAAGAAGTTATACTCTCGCTATCTGCAGATGACATAATAGTATACAAGGAAAAATCTAAGGAATCCAGCAAGAAGTTTTGGATAGCATCAGGCAATAAAGTAAGTTATCAGGCTACAAAATTAACATTCAAAAGTCAGTGGAATTTCTCTACGAAAACACTAAGTTATAAGAAGATGAGATCCAGAAATCAATTCCTTTTACTATAACAACTAAAACAATAAAATATCTGGGAGTAAACCTAACCAAAGAAGTGAAAGAGTTGTATACTGAAAACTGAGTCACTACTCAAAGAAACTGAAAAAGACACAAAGTGGAAAGATAGTCTATCTTTGTGGGTAGAAGAATTAACATCAGAAAAATAAATATACTACCCACAGCCATATACAAATTTAATGCTATCCCCATCAAGATCCCTACCACATTTTTTAGGAGAATAGAACAAATGCTACAAATGTTTTATCTGGAACCAGAAAAGACCTAGAATTGTCAAAACACTCTTGAGAAGAAATAACAGGACTGGTGGCATTACACTCCCAGATCTCAAATTGTATTATAGGGCCATTGTCATCAAAACTGTTTGGTACTCGAACAGGAATAGACATACTGACCAGTGGAATAGAAATGAGAGCCCAGAAGTAAGCCCCCATGCCTATGGACATCTAATCTTTGACAAAGGTGCCCACACTATTAAATGGAGAATGCAGAGTCTCTTCAACAAATGGTGTTGGAAAAAATGGGTTGAAATATGCAGAAGAATGAAACTGAACCACTATGTTTAACCAAATACAAAAGTAAATTGCAAGTGGATCAAGGACTTGGATGTTTGACCACACACTATCAGATACTTAGAGGAAAATAATGGCAGAAATCTTTTCCACATAAATTACAAAGAAGACTAAGACAAGCATAAACCTATGGGAATACATCAAATTAAAAAGCTTCTTCACTGCAAAAGAAACTACTACCCAAACCAAGAGACCCCTCACAGAATGGAGAGGATCTTTACATGCCATACATCAGACAATAGGCTAATAATCATAATATATAAAGAACTTGCAAATCTTAACAACAAGACAACAAATCACCCCATACAAAAATGGGGAGAGGACATAGATAGAATATTCACCATAGAAGAGATCCAAAAGGCCAAAAAGCACATGAAAAAATGCTCCAAGTCTCTGACTGTCAGAGAAATGAAAATAAAGACAACAATGAGATACCAGTTCACTACTGTCAGAATGTCATACATCAGAAAAAGTAACAGCAACAAATGCTGGAGAGGTTGTGAGGTCAAAGGAACCCTCCTACACTGCTGGTGGGAATGTCAATTGGTCCAACCTCTGTGGAGAACAGTCTGTAGAACTCCCAGAAGGCTAGAAATGGACCTACCCTATGATCCTGCAATTCCTCTCCTGGGGATATGTCCTAAGGAACCCAACACACCCATCCCAAAAGAGCTGTGTACAAATATGTTCTTGGCAGCACAATTTGTAATAGCCAAACCTGGAAGCAACTCAGGTGTCCAACAATAGATGAGTGGGTGAGCAAGTTGTGGTATATATATGTGAATATTAGCTATAAAAAATGGTGACTTCACCCATTTTCAGGTGATCTTGGATGGAACTTGAAAAATTCGTATTAAGTGCAATAAATCAGAAACAGAAGGATGAATATGGGATGATCTCATTCTCAGGAAGAAGTTAAAAAACAAGATCAGACAAGAAAACACAAGTAGAACCTGAACTGGAATTGACATATTGCACTAAAGTAAGAGACTATGCACCAAAGTAAGAGACTCTGGGGTGGGTGGGTGGTTGGGAGGAGAATACGAGTCCAAAAAGGATGACAGGGGACCTAGTGGGGGTTTTACTGTTATATGGAAAAAAGGAAAAGTTATGAACGTACAAACTACTGTATTTACTGTTGAATGTAAAACATAAATTCCCCAATAAAGAAATTAAAAAAAAAAAATAAAGCAACAAGAACAATAGGGGAAATAAATAAATAAATGTGGGGGACAAAGAAATGAATGCTCTCTTCAACCAAAACATATTCAAATTAAACAGTTTACAATCAATGATTGTCAGATAATTGCATAGGAAACAAAAAAAAACTGCAAAGTAATTTTAAAAGAAATAGTAATTATGGATTGCCATACTTTTATAGACTTAGTCATTTTCATCCTATTCCAGACAGAAGTTATGCAAAAACCTACATGGAATTTAACTTCACTATAGCTGAGAATCAGTGCCAGCTATACAAATATGCCTCCAGGTAGCAATTTTTCCCCATTTTCTTCTATTTTAAATTTAATAGAACAGATAAGTTGAGAGGCAAAGGGGCAGATAGGGAGAGAAAAAAGAGATACTCCTGCAGACTTGTTCTACTGCTTGTTAAGTATTTCCCCTCCCCCCACAGGTGAAGAGGGGTCTTGAAAGTGGGTCCCTGTGCATGACAACTTGTGTACTTAGCTGGGAGCACTATCACTCAACCCTCCAGGTAAGAATCCATCACACATAGAATGCCTGTGTAGAAGGAATAGAAGTCTTTCGGGACAAGAAACTATGTTCTAATGAACTTCAATTCAACTGGTGGAATAATTTTACTAGTTCCCTATAGAGCATAAATTAAGGGCAGAGGAAAGAAAACAGAGTGCTACTCATGACGTTTCCCTCTTCGTGACCCTATGTGGTACCAGGGGTTGAGACTGAGTATCTGGGTGTGACACTCAAAAAATCTTTAACGGGGATCTTCATGGCTGCACACAGAGTAAACAGCCTACAGTAACATCTGTGAGATTCCAGGCCAAGCCCCATCTCCCAACACCTGTAAGGGGAAGTTTCACACCTGGAGGAAGTGTTGCAGATACTCTTCTTCCATTTCTCTCCCACCATCCTCTTTTCTCATATGGATACATATCGGTATCTAGATATAATGGCAGCAAAGACAGATGACAATGTGCAGACAGTGTGCCACTGATCAACTTGGAGGAAAGAAAAGTTTCTTAAGAGTAAATGGAGTGGTCCAGGAAGTGACGCAGTGATAAAGCTTTGGACTCTCAAGCATGAGGTTCTGAGTTTGATCCCCGACGGCACATGTGCCAGAGTGATGTCTGGTTCTTTCTCTCTCTTCCTATCTTTCTCATAAATAAATAAAATCTTTAAAAAAAAAAAAAAGAGAAAGTAAGTGGAAAGAGAGAGATGCAGGCAAATAAGAAGCAGTGAAATAGACATAAATTAAAATACATTTATAAATTAAAATACAACTTATCTAGGAAGAAAAAGACAGCATCAGATGCAGAACATGCCACTTACCTGAGAAACTGCCATTCCTTCCTCCTCCTCTCAATTCCTTCTCAGGACAGAAAATGAAGAGAAATCACAGTACCAGTTTGAGACTATGACTGAGATCCACTGGCAAAGTTGTTTCGCTTGACAGCACTGCTCCTACAAGGAAGATATTGTAATGTAAAAAAAGGTCCAATAACCTAGCCTTTCAAGGTGAAGGGATTCTGGAACAAGGACAAAACACTTGGGGACTAACTGCTGAATGAGTTATCCTGCATATCAGGGTCTTCCCCACACTTAAAGATTTTACTGACATATCTCATTCAAAATCTTCACTTTCTCCTTCAAAAAATGCATGGATCTTCAAAATCTAATAAAATGTCTGAGTCTTCCTACTTACCATAGGCCTCACTTCTCAGAGATCAGCAGCAAAACACTGATAATCACATACAAACATACTTTCATACCTGAGGCACTACAAGCCTCAAATTCAATACTCAGCACCATCATAAACCAGAGCTGAGGAATGCTCTGGTAAAATAATAGCAGTGATTTTCAGAAAGCAAAGGAGAACAGAGCCTGGGGAAAAGAGAGACTAGTAAATTTTCTTCAAACTCCATTTCTAACCCAAAAAAAGTTGAATTGAGTAAATCCCATGAGCAAGAAGTTAGCACAACTATTTGAATAATTAACTAAAAAAAATATTTATATATATATAGTACTGTGCAGGCCAGAAAGTAGCACATTGGATAGTGTTGGAATCCAAAGCATATGGGTCCTAAGACTTTGAACCTTGGCACTACATGTGCAGTTGTGAGTCTCTGATTCTCTACTTATACTTCTCTCACAATAATAGATAAATTTGAAAGAAAATAAAATGAAATAAACAATGTTCTGAAACTGTGGATGAGAGGGAATCAAAGAATTCAGAAATTTTAACTGAGGGAAAAATTCCAGTAATGCTAACCACTCCCCAATGCCTGGTCATGAAAGACAAGATGCCCCTACTCCCTCACTCCTGGTCCTGAAAGAGAAGAGTCCTTGTACCATGACCACCTGTAACTGTGAAAACCACTGTATAATTGTGATAACCACTGCTTCGGTAATCCAAGGATAATTTAACTTACTCACACATCCTAGTTTAAAATAATGTCACAATGCCCATTCTGGGCCAAAGTCTACAGGGTGACGACCATGGATCTCAGTCCACAATTAAAAATAACATTAGATTATTCCTCCACCCAATTTTGGGTCCAGTCTCCTTGAATTTCAGCATTCCCTAACATAAATAATACATAGCTGGAGAATTTTTTCTATTTTCTTTTCTATTTCTCTATTCATTTTAAAATTTCTTTATTGAGAAATTAATGTTGAACAGTTGACAGTAAATACAATAGTTTGTACATGCATAACATTTCTCAGTTTTCCACATAACAATATTATTGTGTTCTTTTGTTTGTTTATTACCAAAGTTCTGCTTAGCTCTGCTTTTAAGTAGTTCTGCAAATTGAACCATGGAGCTCAGAATCTTATGCATCTCTGGCATGAAGGTCATTTACACAACCATTGTGCTGTGTCACCAGCCCAGCATGAACTGCTTCATCCTCTTCCTCATGTCCATCAATCAGAGGAGTAGGATAGCTAGTATTTTCTCCATAACTATGTGGACACTTATCTATGGGAATCCCCCAACACAGTGCCATATCCCATCCCCCCCAATGGAAGGTCCTCTGTTCTTTATTACCCTGGGAGTATGGACCAAATACCTCTACAGGGTGCAGAAAGTGGGAGGTATGATTTCTGTAATTGTTTTTCCACTGGACATAGGCTGATCAACACCCCCATCCTGCTCCTATGTTTCCCTATTGGGGTAGAGCTTTAGGGAGGTGGGGTTCCAGGACACATCGGTGAGGTTGTTTTTACATATAGGTTTCTTAGGTCCCTCTCATCCCCCAGATGTGGCTTCTCAGCTTTTTCTTGGCTACAACAGAATTTTCCTAAGCCAGAACTCTGGACTCTACTTGCCTTATTTTCAGTGCCTCACTTTTCTAATATTTTGGTGTTAAAACTCGAGATAGGGTGAATCTAGCTTCTCCCTCTGGGCATTTCATGTCACACTATCCTAACACAGGTCCCCATCTGGTGGAGGGAATATTCACAGGAAGTGAAATGGTATCACTGTCTCTCCCTCCTCCTCCCCTATCAATTAAACTCTGTCCTATAAAATAAATTACATGAAGTAAAATTTAAAAATAGGGACTGACTGAGCGGTAACACACCTGACTGAACATGTACAATAATACACAAAGACATGGGTTGAGCCCTCATTCCCCACTTGCAGGGAGAAAGCTTTGTGAGTGGTGAGCAGTGCTGCAAGTGTTTCTTGTATCCCTCTCTATCACACCCTTACCTCCTCTCAATTTCAGGCTGTCTATATACAGTACATAATAAGATTATGAAATGAATAAAGAAATACAAAAATAGAGAATAAAGACATTAATCGGCAGCCCCATGCTGCCAACAGAGCACACTGAATTGAGAAGCCTCAGGAGTAGCCAAGACAGGTGATAGGAATCCACACTGAGGCCTAAGATGGATCATTGGGTTAGAAATAAGGAAGGGTAGTCCAGGAGGTGGCACAGTGGATAAAGCTGTGGACTTTCATGTGAGATGTCCCGAGTTCAATCCTGGACAGCACATATATCACGGTGATGTATGATTATTTCTCCCTACTCCTCTATTTCTTATGAATAAAAATCAAATCTTTAAAAAGGGGGGGAGTAGTGACCTCAGACACATGGCTGCTATGGGAAGCATTGGAGCCTCTCTGAGGCAACCTTTTCTATCTAAGCTCTGGAGGCTGAGACTCACCAGCCTCATGATTCCATCCAGACTCTGGAGTCACTGAAGTGTCCTCAAGGGAAGTGAATTAGCGAGACATGTGCAATCTAAAGGAGGAAGCAAAGACCCTGTGCACATTTGAGAAGCAGTACTTACTTTCTAGAGTGACTTTCTTCAGTTGCAACCACTGCCCATAAGCAGCCCAGACTGGAAAGAGCACTGGCCAAAGCCTAGATTCTAAATAGATGGAGCTATTCTCACACTCATGAGGATTCTGACCACAGAACTGCTTTAGTGCCTCAATCCTGGAAATAGGAATCAGAAAGTCAAAACAATAGGGTGGGTATGCAAATCATTTTCACGTGAAACACCCAAGTCTCTGGTTCAAGCTCCAGATTATCATAAATCAGAAACGAACAGTATTTTGATAAAATTATGAGGAACAAGCACAAGGACCAGTGGAAGGATCCCGGTTCCAGCCCCTGGCTCCCCACCTGCAGGGGAGTCACTTCACAGGCGGTGAAGCAAGTCTGCAGGTGTCTGTCTTTCTCTCCTCCTCTCTGTCTTCCCCTCCTCTCTCCATTTCTCTCTGTCCTATCCAACAACAATGACATCAATAATAACTACAACAAAAAACAACAAGGGCAACAAAATAAATAAATAAATACAATTTTTAAAAAAATTATGAGGAACATAAACAATAAATTCTGTTTCCCAGCTTGGAACAGGCAGTGAGCAGGACCCCATATTCTCAATTTCTGCACACTACAATGAGGCCACTATAAGTGTGTGAACACTCTTCAAGCATCTCTTCATGGCCCTCACGTTAAGGTGGGGGACTGCTTAGGATTCTCCAACAGGCAGAGGGAAGATAGCATAATGGTTATGCAAACAAACTCTTATGCCTGAGGCTTCAAAGTCCCAGGTTCAATACCCTCTCTACCATAAACCAGAGCTGAACAGTGCTCTGGTTAAAAAAAAAAAAAAAAAAAAACTATAGGATTCACTGACAGCCTTATTATAAGACAGGGCAATTCTGAAACACTTCTGTTGGATCCAAATGAAGCAGGTCCAGGTATAATTTAACAGAAATCTACAATTTATCACTAAGAAAAATAAAAGTGGGGGGTCGGGCAGTAGCTCAATGGCTTCAGCGCAACTGGTGCTCAAGAACCAGCATTAGGATCCCGGTTTGCCCCAGCTCCACACCTGCAGGAAAGTCACATCACAAGCTGTGAAGCAGGTCTGCAGGTGTCTTATATTTCTCTCCCCATCTCTGTCTTCCCTTCCTTTCCATTTCTCTCTGTCCTACCCAGTAACAACGATAACTACAACAATAAAAAAAAAAAAACAGGGGTAACAAAAGAGAAAATAAATAAATATCTAAAAAAAGAAAAATAAAGGGAAGAAATAATTAAAGAAATCTTTAGTTGAGATCTAATGAAATCCAAGGTCCCAAAGAAGGCAGAGAAATCACAGTTTCCCTGGACCCAACTCAGGTGCAAGGTGCTGCTGACCATCATGCTGACTCCCCAACCTGCTCATCTTGCCTGGGGTCAGCAGGTCCTTCCTTCCTTGCTCGCCTCACCTTGGGCCAGACCCTGAGACACTCAGTAGGGAATGGGACGGGGCCAAGAAACGGCATCACTGACACACACAAGCGGGGGAGGGAAAGGAGGAGTGATCTCACCCGCTCTCCATAGAGCGCCCTGTGTTTAGTTCCCCCACAAGAATCGGGACAGCACAAGAGGAATCCAGTCTCGGGGTGGATATGGCGGACTGACCAGGGAGAGGCCCAGACACGAGGCTGCATTCCAGAATATTTTGGGAAGACTTAAGTTACCCCTCCCAATCTCAGCCTCAATGAGGGACACTTACCATACTCCATCCAGTGCTGAACTTCCTGACGTCTCCTCTCCAAAGTCCAAATCAGCAGAAACTGAGAGAAACACAGAGGAAAGTGGGGTTCCCAGAAACACAGGATGGATGACTAGTGGGTCTTACTTCCTGGAGTGTCTCCTAGCCTAGACTGTCTGCACCACCCACCGACAGCCCAGATTGGTTCATGCCCACTGTCTCACAGTTGATTGGATGAAGCCCTTGCCACGCTCACACATCTCCTCTTCTGATTGGATAATGTTTAAACCCAATCAACATCAGAACTTTCTAAGTGACAGGAATACTGTCCTATCAGCTTCTCTACAGGGTGTGCCTGGAGAACCTTGGAAGCCAGAAATGGCTGGTTCTTTCTCCTAAGTAGTCTTCTAGAAGATTCAGCAGCTAAAAAGCCATGCTTCCACCAGCTTTCTCCATACTCCTGCTCACTCTCTTTTCTGCAGGTTGGCCATATGTCACACAACATTGTGACCTGGCACCCTGAGGACTTGGTGCTGCTCACTGTGCTGATGTCTGCACTCTGCTGAATGCTCACACCGCCTGGCTCCAGGAGTGCAGTGAGCTCCTTTCACCTGGAGGGTGCTGGCATGCAGTCTTGTGAATGCTGAGACCTGTCTCTGTAGGTTAAGTCCACAGACAAATAAGAATGGATAACAATAGAAAATGGCACTGGAACGGTGGGTTTCAGCAGTGTTGCACAGGAAGCTTTGGGAGATGTGGCTTAGTGTAATCTTCCTGAACTTGAGACCTAATGGAACAGATGACTTTGGTTCTTTGTAAAGTGCATAAGCTACTACTGAACTAGACTCACTGTTAAGGGGGAGGGAGTAGCTAACTGGGGCCATTCTTGTTCCCTCCTGCAGGAATTCCAGACTGACTCTGACAGGGAAATTACAGTAGAGCCAGTCATATTTCAGGTGATGAAAAATTATTGGGGGCAAAAAAGGACAGGAAAAAAGGAAGCACAAGCCATGTAGCATGGATACACTGAGACAGAGAGAGAGGAAGGCCAGAGCCTCCTGGTCTTGCAAGCTCTAAAGTTTCAAGGGGGAAGGGCAGGAGCCTCAGGGGATGTGTCTTTAGGTGATCTCACATCAGCATTTTGTGACTTTTTTTTCAGTCTGGTAGCAGGCAGTGCTGGTGCTTCTGTCTTCTGCCTTGTTCCATTCTGGCTTCCTCCAAGATGCAGAGGGAAGGGTGTTGCTTTCCCTAAGCTGTTCACAACACACACCTCTACCAGGATAAAGTAACTGAAATTAATGGGACTCCTGGAGAAAATCCAGGACTCAGGAATAAATCTTATTATACAGATGGGTGGCTGATCAAGATGACATGGAGTAATCCTTCAGAACTGGATGATCTAATGAGTGAGGAAGCATATGAAAAATACATGAAATTAGGAAATCAAGGAAGAAATCAAAATGTTTCGAGAGTTCAATGAAAATGAAGACACAAGCAATCAAAATATTTGGGACACAGCTAAAGCAGTCCTAAGAGGGAAGTTCATAGCTATACAAACACATATTCATTAGGAAACAAGAAAAGGCACAAATAAACAGCCTGATTGCACATCTTAAAGACCTAGAAGAAGAACAACAAAGGAATCCTAAAGCAACCAGAAGGACAGAAATCACTAAAGTTAGGGCAGGAATAAATAACATTGAGAATAGGAAAACCATACAAAAGTCAATGAAAGTAAATGTTGGTTCTTCGAAAGAGTAAACAAAATCGACCAACCAAAAAAAAAAAAAAAATTGACAAACCTTTAGCCAGACTCACAAAACAAAAAAGGGAGAAGACCCAAATAAATCGGATAGTAGATGAAAGAGGAGATATCACAACAGACACTGCAGAAATTCAACATATCATGCGAGGCTTCTATGAACAACTATATGCCACCAAGCTAGAGAACCTGGAAGAAATGAATGATTTCCTAGATACCTACCAACTTCCAAAACTAAGTAAAGAGGAAGTGGATAACATGAACAGGCCCATCACAGCTAATGAAATTGAAACAGTTATCAAAAATCTTCCCAAAAATAAAACTCCTGGACCAGATGGTTTTACAAATGAATTCTACAAAACTTTCAAAGAAGAACTAATACCTCTACTTTTAAAATTCTTCTAAAAGATTGAAGACACTGGAATCCTCCCTGCCAGCTTCTATGAAGCCAACATCACCCTGATACCAAAAGCAGACAGGGACACAACCAAAAAAGAAAACTACAGACCAATATCTCTGATGAACATAGATGCGAAAATATTGAACAAAATTCTAGCCAACCGGATACACCAGTATATCAAAAAGATTGTTCATCATGACCAAGTGGGGTTTATCCCAGGCATGCAAGGTTGGTTTAATATATGTAAATCAATCAATGCGATCCACCACATCAACAAAAGCAAGACCAAAAACCACATAGTCATATCAATAGATGCAGAGAAAGCCTTTGACAAAATACAACATCCCTTTATGATCAAAACACTACAAAAAATGGGAAAAGATGGAAAATTCCTGAAGATAGTGGAGTCTATATATAGCAAACCTACAGCCAACATCATACTCAATGGTGAAAACCTGGAAGCATTTCCCCTCAGATCAGGTACTAGACAGGGCTGCCCACTATCACCATTACTATTCAACATAGTGTTGGAAGTTCTTGCCATAGCAATCAGGCAGAAGCAAGGAATTAAGGGCATACAGATTAGAAGAGAAGAAGTCAAACTCTCCTTATTTGCAGATGACATGATAGTATACATGGAAAAACCTAAGGAATCCAGCAAGAAGCTTTTGGAAATCATCAGGCAATACAGTAATGTGTCAGGCTATAAAATTAACATTCAAAAGTCAGTGGCATTCCTCTATGCAAACACTAAGTTAGAAGAAATTGAAATCCAGGAAGCAGTTCCTTTTTCTATAGCAACAAAAACAATAAAATATCTAGGAGTAAACCTAGCCAAAGGAGTGAAAGACTTGTATACTGAAAATTATGAGTCACTAACTCAAAGAAATTGAAAAAGACACAAAGAAGTGGCAAGATATTCCATGTTCATGGGTTGGAAGAATTAACATCATCAAAATGAATATATTACCCAGAGCCATCTACAAATTTAATGCTATCCCCATCAAGATCCCAAGCACATTTTTTAGGAGAATAGAACAAATGCTACAAATGTTTATCTGGAACCAGAAAAGACCTAGAATTGCCAAAACAATCTTGAGAAAAAAAGAACAGAACCGGAGGCATCACACTCCCAGATCTCAAACTGTATTATAGGGCCATTATAGGTCTAGCTAAAAATCATGTAATTCTAAGACAGCACTATTATCTTAATTCATTATAATGTTGATGCTCAAGCCATCCCTAGTCATAGTACTTAGTGATATTGACTGGAAATAATTGGCAGTGGAGAATTAGTAGGTGCATAGCCCCAGACCAACAATACTGTCTTGATTTTTGCAGCACAATATGTTTGGTGGTACTATTTAAAAAAATATTTCTTAATGAGAAAAGAGGAGAGATATAAAGAACCAGACATCACTCTGGAACGTATGTTTCAAGGGATTGAACGCAGGACCTCATGCTTGAGAGCCCAATGCTTTATCCACAGAGCCACCTGGCCCACTGATGGTACTATTTTTATATGATTAAGCAATAGTCTTGCTGGAAAACAAGGTAAGTTTGAGTATAAATCATTAAATTTTAAAAAAACTACTCTTTTCAGAGAGCAGATAATGCACCCCTGAGCCACCAGAATTCCTGTTTCTCTCCTTAAGGAGCTGCTCATGGAAAGATGACTCTGACCAGCAGAAGAATGCTGCTGAGAGCCAGGAGCCATGTGCAGGGTGGTGAGTGTGGGTCCCCAGGGCTGGCAGGTGGTGGGCTGCTTCAAAGATGCAGGAATATACCTGGAAGCAGCCCTGAGGCCAAGGTCTCTGGCTGAGTCCTCCACATCCTGATAGGAGCCCAGGCCTTAGGTTGCAGAAAGGCTTCCCCAGCACCTATCTTGTCTCCTTTTAGGTAGAGTCTGCCCACAACTTCCAGCATGGCTTCCCCTGGGGTTGAACTGATTCTCCTCATACCAGAGCTGGAGTTGAGTCTTGCTTTATCCTTGAGTGGGGGTATTGGCTCTGGAATCAGAATCTTATCCCGTTTTGTAGAACCAGAAAAAACTGGAAGACACCAGACAGGGTGACTAGGCTGGGAGTTGAGCACTGTTGCTCAGTGCCTTGCAACCTCCACCAATGTCCTGTTTATCATTGATTCTTTTGTCCTTATAAGGCCCATAGTTTCAATAAATGTTGAATAAGGGGGGCCAGGCAGTGATGCACCCAGTTGAGTACACACATTAGCATGCACAGGAACCTAGGTTCAAGCCCCATGCCCTACTTGTATAGGCAACAGCTTTACAGAGTGGTGAAGCAGGACTGCACAGGTGTATCTTTTTCTCTCCTTCTCTATCACCTCCTCTCCTCACAATTTCTATCTTATTAAATGAAATAGATTTTTTTAAAAAAAACGGAAATATGGCCACTGCTATAGCAACATTTTTTTATTTTTACTATAGCAACATTTATAACAAAATAATAATTAAAATTGTACAGCTCAAGGAAACATTTTATTTATTTACTTACTTACATATTCCTCCAGGATTATCTCTGGGGCTCAGTGCCTGCCTTATAAACTCACTGCACCTGGAGGCCATTTTTTTTTCCTATTTGTTGCCCTTGATGTTGCTATTGCTGTTGTTAGATAGGACAAAGAGAAATCAAAAGAAGGGAAGACAGAGAGGTGTAAATATCACCACCTGCATACCTGCTTTACTGCTGATGATGTGACCCCCCCCCCCCCCCGCAGGTGGGAAGCTTTGGGTTAGAACTCAGATCCTTACTCCAGTCCTTGCATTTCATGCCATGTTCACTTAGCTCGCTGCACTGCCACTAAGCCTCCAAAGAAATTTTCCTTTTCTTTCCTTTGACTTTTTTTTTCCCCACCAGAGCACTGCTCATCTCTGGTTTATGGATTGAATTTAGGGTTTTGGAGCCTCACACATGAGAGTTTCTTTGCATATCAAGTACACTATCTAACCCCACCCTCCTATTTTTTTTCTTTAGTGACTGTTCTAATGAATTCTGATTCCCCAATTATTATTTTATTTTTATTTATTTTCCCTTTTTGTTGCCTTTGTTATTTCTTATTGCTGTTGTAGTTTTTTTAAATTTTTGATTGTATCATATTTATTGGAAGAAATATCATTATAACGTTGTCACTTATGCCAAGAACAAGACTGTCTGTTCATATCCTTTTCTGTGTCATTCACAAAAAAAAAAAATTGAAGTTTTTCTCATAACATATTTTATGTAGTCATTTTAAAACTTTTATTTATTTTAATGAGAGGGAGAGAGAAAGATACAGAAAGACTAGAGCACTGGATTATGACAGTGCTAGGACTGAACCGGAGACATCAAAGCCTCAGGCATGAGTCTTTTGCAGAACCATTATGCTATCTCCCCAGCCTCATAAGTACATTTTTTATCTTTCTTTTTTTTTTTTACCAGAGCACTGCTCAGATATGGTTTATGGTGGTGCAGGGAATTGAACCTGGGACTTTGGAGCCTCAGGCATGAAAGTCTCTTTTCATAACCATTATGCTATCTACCCCTGCCCAAGTAGTTTTTTTTTTTAATGTTTAATGATTTAGAAGTAGTTATTTTGTTGTTGTTGTTGTTCTTGAAGTCATTGTTGGATAGGACAGTGAGAAATGGAGAGAGGAGGTGTTGTGAGCATTTGACCAAAAATATGACCCTTATAATGATTGATTAAGTATGCTAAAGAATTCTGCCAATGAAAATCAAGGCTATCATTATTTTTTACAAGTACTGCAGTACTAATGTATTGACAGTAGGTGGCGCGCTAACACCACATTACACTCTAACAACACATTCTAATTTATTGAAATGCTGTTCAAAAGTCACCATATTTCTAACATCAAATTATTATAATTACAACTTTGCATCCCCAAATACCTCCTCGGCCTAAAACAGGTAGGAGTGCAGATAAGGTCATGACAAATGATGTCCTCAGGTTGAAAGTTCTGGTCCTGTTGGGTCTTGGGTCTGATCCTGATCTGGTCCGGGTCTGGTCCGGGAATTTGCAGATACCTCGGTGGCCATCGGTCTGTTGATTGCCACGGGATATGCTGGATGGGGGCTTCTGAACTTACATGCTAGCATGCAGTTCAAAAGTTGCCTTCCATGTCCAAAGGTCTGGGGGTTTTATCCCTGAGCTAGGCTGGGGTGTGGGTTAGGTAATTTCCAGCCAATGAGAGTTGGAGGTCTTCCTGACATGTAGGTCTAACTTTATCAGGCTATAGAGATGTGGGGCTTGCCCTGCACAAGACTTTATCTTGTGCTGGTGTATAGGGCATTTCAGAGAACTCTGGGGCCGCATTGAGCTTTCCCTGCATAAGACTTAAAACTCAAAGGTATTTTAACACTTTAATTTTAACAATGCTCATCACTAAAATAAGCATTTCCATATTTCAAATTCAAAATAACATTCTCACACTTGAAGATTCACTCAACTTTAATCACACTCTAAACTTAAACAACTCATCCTAATATTCTTAACCTATTAAAACAAAAAAAACCTATTAAAACATTTCACACTCAAAAGAATACTTTCACACTTAATATTCTCACACTTCTTATTTATGTCCTAAATACACACTTCTTATTATTTCAAGTACATAATATTGTTTCAAGTACATATTATTGTTTGAAGTACAAATTATTTCAAGTACACACTTCTTATATCTCCATATTATTTCAAAAACACACTTTAGTATTATTCTAAGTTCACACTCCTTACTAATATTCTATTCTAGGTTTGGGCATAAATCACCACAATTTGTTCAGGAATAATATTCTTGTTCCTGAGAGGAGGGAAAGACAGAAAAGGGGGTTTGAGAAAGAAAGACACCTGCAAACCTGCTTCACCCCTGTGAAGCAAATCCCCTGCAGGTGAGGAGCAAGGGGTTTAGAACTGGGATCCTTGCCAGTCCTTGCACTTCGCACCGTGTGGAATTAACCCGCTGAGCTACCACCTGATTCCAACCCTAATTATTTCTAACCCTTTATTGATTAGGTAGAGATACCCAGAAATCGAGATGGTAGGGGAGATAGAGAGGGAGAGAGAAAGAGAGACACCTGCAGTCCTGCTTCACCACTTGCAAAGCTTTCCCTCTGCAGGTGGGGACCAGGGGCTCAAACCCGGGTCCTTGGGCACTGTAACACGTGTGCTCAACCAGGTGCACCACTGCCTGGTCCCGATGTTCTTACTCTTACACTGATTCTAACCTGGCTTGGTAGGAAGTAGGATGTATTACAAGATACAGAGAGAAACACACAGAAATGAAGACCAGAGCAGCACTCATCTCTAACTTATGGTGGTAATGGAACCTGAGACAATGGAACCTCAGGCAAGAAAGTCAGTTGCATAACTGTTATGTCATCTTAAATTTTAAAAGTAAAAACAAACATCAACTTGATCATTTGCCACCATCAATCAGCCTTTCTGGGCTGGGCTACCAAAATTGCTGAACTGATTTGTGTGGCTGCTTTGTTCCTGGAGGCAGGGCTGGTTCTGGAGCTGGGTGAGCACAGACACTGAAAGCAGGGGGCTGAGGGCACAGCAGGGTACCATGCTCTCAACCAGGAAGGAAGAATCCTCACAGGACATTGTTGCTGGAATCAAGCATTTGCACACCACACCTGATATGATGATACGGGACCCTCACTCCTGAAATGTTTGGACCGCCAGAGATTGAGCTCCACTCACTGAAGGATCAAGGGCTGTGGTGGGAGGGGTTTCACTGAGGAAAGTGCCCTGCTGGGAAAGGCAGAGGCCAGGTACAGAGCAGTTGTCCTGAGTCCAGGATTAATCACTGCCAGGGGGCATATATGGAGCCAAGCACAAGGACCAGCATAAGGATCCTGATTTGAGCTCCCGGCTCCCCACTTGCAGGTGAGTCACTTCACAAGCACTGAAGCAGGTTTGCAGATGCCTTTCTATCCCTCTCTCTGTCTTCCCCTCTCTCTTTCTATCTGTCCTCTCCAACAACAGTGACATCAGTAACAATAATAACTACAACAAAGGCAACAAAGGGGAATACATAAAAGAAGTGACTTCATGCCACTATATTTAGTCCTCTGTAGAAGGATCTGAATTCTCTAGACTTGTTTAGGGTTCAGCTGTGTGATGCCTCCTTTATCCTGAGTCCCCACCCTTCCAGAGCAGAAAAAAAATCACTGGAATAAGAGCTGACCCACAACACAGAATCCTGGTTGGCTAAGACCTCGCCAACATGATTAAAGACAAAGAAAGGGGGAGTTGGATGGTAGCTCAGTAGTTAAGTGCACGTGGCGCAAAGCAAGGACCAGCTTAAGGATCCCACTTTAAGAACCTGAGCTCTCCACCTGTAGTGGAGTCACTTCACAAGAGTTGAAGCAGGTCTGCAGGTGTCTCTAATTCACTGGAATTATAGAATTTCAGGTATGAGTGTCTCTTGTGGAATCATGATGCTATCTCCCCAGCCCCCACACATTTTAACTTAAAATTTGTTTTCCTATTTAGAACTCAATGAACACAAGTTATTTTCTCCATTTGTAACATAAACAAAAGCACTTGGAAGATAAATGAAAAAAGAACAGACTTTTCTGGGAAGATGACCTTACTGATGTATCCTGGAACCCCACCTCTCCGGAGCCCTGCACCACTAGGGTAAGATAGAAACAGGCTCGGGGAATGGACTCACCTCTAATTCCCCTGTTCAGCAGAGAACCAATTACAGAAGATAACCTTTTACCTTCTGCACCCCATACTGATCCTGGGTCCATGCTCCCGGAAGGATAAAGAGTAGGAAAACTTCCAAGAGAGCAGACCTCCAGCTCAACCCAGTTGAGAAACTCCTCTAAAGAACAAGGAATATCAAAGATCACCCGAGACTGCAACAAGACAAGACTGGGACTACTCTGGGAACCCCCCAAGTCACCTGTGAGTGAAAAAATGTGTGGCTTGTGGACAGAGCGGAGCCTAAGGAGAGATTCCTGGGGCTAAAGCCCATATCTACTCCCGAGTGGATGGTAACAGTCCGGCAGTTTGCCAGTTGAGGGGCCACCTCCAGTCTGTTTTACCAACAAAAAGACTGCTGAACGGAGGAGAGGACTCCCCTAAGACTCACCAAATGCAACTGTGCTCCCATCTGATGGCCATAAGCTTGAACCTGAGCCCTTGTGATGATATCTTGTTGAAAAGATTACTAAATGGAAACAATAAAAATCTTTTAAATTTGAAAAAAAAAAAATAAGAAAGGTCCATGACAACACCATTTGGACTTTACTTTTTTGTTGAAGAGTTTTTTTGTTGTTGTTGTTGCTGTTTGTCCCAAATCGTATCTCAGCTCTAGTTTATGGTGGTGCAGGGGAATAGAACCTGGAACTTCTGAGTCCCAGGCATGGGAGTCTTTTGGCATAGTTATTATGCTATCTCCCTCACCCTAGGACTTTATTTTTTCATTCCCCTGGAATTGTTTGCCTGGAACAATAGTAGAATTGATCTATGATTGATTTGGAGTATATTGCTTCTTTTTTTAATTTTTTTTTTTAAATCATCTTTATTTACTTATTTGGCCAGAAATTGAGAGGGAAGGGGTGATAGAGAGGGAGAGAGACCGAGAGGCACCTGCAGCCCTGCTTCACCACTTGTGAAGCTTCCCAACTGTAGGTGGGAGCCGGAGGCTCAAACCCAGGTGCTTGCACCCTGTAACCTGTGCTCTCAACTAGGTGCACAACCACCTGTCCCCTTTAAATTTTTTTTATTATCGTTATTTATCAGATAGAGACAGCCAGAAATTGAGAGGGTAAAGGGAGATAGAGATACACACAGAGAGATACCTGCGACACTGCTTCACTGCTTGTGAAGCTTTCCCCCTGCAGGTGGGCTTTGGGGACTCATACCTGGGTCCTTGTACACTGTAACATGTGCACTCAACCAGGTGCACCACCACCCGGCCCCTGAAGTATATTGCTTCTTTCCTTTTCCTTTATTTTTTCAAGATTTATTATATTAATAAAAGTGAACCAAAGCAAAGAAGAAGAATGGATCTCTTCTGATGGAGAGAATGGGATATGGAACTCTGGTGGTGAAAATTATGAGGAATTGTACCCCTCTTATCTTTCGCAATCTTGTCAATAATTATTAAATCAATAAAATAAAACATACATAAAAATAAAAGAACTTTGCCCAATTTCAAAATATAATTGGTTCTTACTGACTTAAAAGGATTCACTATAAAATGAAGTTCTGTTATTAATCAAAGTATGTGTGTTTTTGCATGCAAGCCATGTTTTATTTGTATCATCGTCCAATACAATTCATTTTAATGAAAAAATCATAAGGGGACCAGGCAGTAGCCCTTTGGGTTAAATGCACATGGTGCAAAGCCAAGAGCCAGTGTAAGGATCCTGGTTTGAGCCCCCAGGTCCCCACCTACGGGGGGGGATCACTTCACAGGTGGTAAAGCAGGTCTGCAGGGGTCTTTCTTTCCCCTCTGTCTTCCTGTCTTCTCTCAATTTCTCTCTGTCCTATCCAACAATAGCAATAACAACAATAATAACAACAACAATGATAAACAACAAGGACAATAAAAAGGGAAAAAATAGCCTCCAGGAGCAGTGGATTCATAGTGCAGGCACCGAGCCACAGCAATGACCCGGGAGGCAAAAAAAAAAAAAAAAATACAAGAAATAAAAACTAATAAACTTTAATGCTAAATAAACCTTCAGGATCTTTGTATTTTAAATAGTTTTTAGGAAAGGTGTAGGAAGCATAACAAAGAAAAAGATGTCTCCTTCTGATACTCTTCTTTTTAAAATTTCTATTTACTTTATGAAAAATGGAAATATTGACAAGATCATAGGATAAGAGGGGTACAATTCCACAAAGTTCCCACTCCCAGAACTCCATATATAATCCTCTCCCTTGATAGCTGTCCTATTCTTTATCTCTCTGGGAGTATGGTCGCAAGGTCATTATGGGGTGCAGAAGGTGGAAGGTCTAG
Source organism: Erinaceus europaeus (assembly GCF_950295315.1). Taxonomy (NCBI): domain Eukaryota; kingdom Metazoa; phylum Chordata; class Mammalia; order Eulipotyphla; family Erinaceidae; genus Erinaceus; species Erinaceus europaeus. Next base: position 10,285,466 of record NC_080184.1, on the reverse strand, counting down.
CTTCCTGTAATTGCTTCCCTGCTGAACATGGGCATTGGTAGGTCAATACATACTCCCAGCCTCTCTCTCTCTCTTCTAATATTTTTTTTTATTTTGTACATTTAAAGTTTTTACTCCTGTTCCATCTGCAATGTGCATTAGATGCAAAAATCTAGGTAGTTTTTGTGAGATAGCAGGTATTTCTCCATGATTTATGAACAATTCACCTTTTATTAATATGAAAATCGAGCAGTATCAAATTCTAATATCTGACATAGATTTGGATGTTTGGGCATTTTCTATTCTATTCCATGTGCCTCTTCTCACAACTAAATAAACAGTTTGTCAAAATGTATGATGTATTTTCATGCTTGTAAACGTCTTTGTCTAGTATCCCAAATATTTATTTTTTTCATTAAGCTTTTCAATGTGGAGCTCCCAAATATTTTAATTTTTTTTCTTATCTTTATTTATTTATTGGATAGATACAGCCATAAATTAAGAGGGAAGGGTATGATAAAGAAGGGGAAAGACAGAGAGACACTTGCAGGTCTGCTTCACCACTTGTGAAGCTTTCCCCCTGCAGGTAGGGACCGTGGGCTTGAACCTGGGTCCTTGCACTTTGTAACATGTGTACTCAACCAAGTGTGCCATAACCTGGTCCCTATTTTTTTAAAAAACATTTTCAGACCCCCTGAGTCTATACCTGGGGGAAGGGCTTGGAGCCTGAGGCCTCCTGCCCACTCCCGCCCCTGGCCAGGCCCCCTTGAGTCTATACGTGGGGGGGAGGGCTTGGAGCCCAGGCTGCCTCCTAGATTTCCTTAACTTTGTGGCTTTGGCCTAAGAGACCCCCTTCCCCCATCCCCGGGACTGCCCAGAAAAATTTGGTCCTCACCCCCAGAGGGGAGAAAGGTTAGGGGATGCACACTTGAGGGCCCAGTAACCCAAATCCATCAGGACCCTGACAGAGAAGAAGAATAAAGAAAAAACATTTTGAAGTAGCAATTGTTGTAGGTATGACTCAAAAAAGAAGAGAAGGTAGGATAAAAGAAAAAATGGGGGCACATGTTGTGGCAAACCTGGTTAAGCACACACACTACAGTGTGAAAGGACACAGGTCCTTCACCTACAGGGGGAAACTTCACAAGTCGTGACCCAATACGGCAGGTGTGTCTCTGTCTCTCTACCTCTCTATCATCCCCTTCCCTCTCAATTTCTGCCTGTCTCTATCCAATAAATGAAGATAATTAAAACAACTAAAAAAAAAGACAAAATGGGCAGGGGCTGGGTGGTGGTGCACCTGGTTGAGTGCACATATTACAAAGTGTAAGGACCTGGGTTCAAGTCCAGTACCCACCTGCAAGGGAAAGGTTTGCAAGTGGTGAAGCAGGATCTCTGGCTGTGTATATCCAATAAATAAAAATCATTAAAAGAAAATAAAAAAGAAAAGGAAAAATGAGTAAAAGTATAGAAAGACAGATAGCTATGGCCACTCAGGTGTACACCTCATCAATCTCTTACAGTGTTCAAGGATCCAGGTTCAAGCCTCTGACCCTTATCTGCAGAGGGAAAGCTACATAAGTGGAGATCAGGGCTATAGGCCACTCTTACTCTCTGTCTTCTCCTTCCTACTCAAATTATCTTTATCCAATAACAAATAAAATAATTAATGTATACATACTTATGCATTACATGTAGATATATATTAGTCAATCCATGTGTGACCTTGGAAGAGCCACTGCATTTTTCAATGCAGGGGACAGGGACACAGAACTCTGGTGGTAGAAATGGTATGGACTTGTACCTCTGTTAATTTGTAAGTTTCTAAATCACTGAAAAAACTGAAAAAGAAAAAATGTTCACTGTGGGATGTGTATAGAATCTAATGGAGACATAGAATTAAGGCTTAGTGAATCCAAAGTTCCATAAATATCCAGGTCTGGGAGTATAAAAAGTGAAAATATTTTGCTATTCTCATAAGAAAAGAAACAGAGAGAAAAAAGAAAAAAAAAGAAAAAAAGGGGTACTAAGATAAAATGTAAGACTTTCCATAGATGCCTCAGTGAATATGCCCAAATTCTTATCAACATCCAGAGAAGTATTAGCTTTACTGGAATGATCACCAGAGAGTTGTGTCAGGTAAGCAAAGCTCCATCAGCTGTAAATGTTCAAAGTAAGACCAGGTGCCTGTGTCAGAGGAGCTTACCCTCCCTGTTGGGGAATGTTAGCGTAAATCGAACAGATCTTCATTGAAATGTAGTAATGAAAGTCGATCCTATACAAATTATAAGCCTTATATCACTCAGTTACCACTAAACTCTAAAAGTGTGTTTATCCTGTAAAGCTTTCCTTAGCCATCTATTGAGAGTTATTATTGGTAATTATTCTTCTTTTTGGGGCTTTCTCTGAGCTTCTCTTCTCACCAAGGTATTTCTCATATATACATGCTTCTTTTTTCTCTTCTTTTTATTTGTATTTTGTTTGTTTGTTTTAAAATACAGAGAAATGAAAAACACAGCATTCCAGTGCAGTGAAGCTCAGCATCTAACCTGTAGTACATACAAATCATTTGTGTGTGTATGGTGTGTGTGTGTGTGTGTGTGTGTGTGTGTGTGTGTGGTGTCTTAGTTTAGCAAAGCTAAGCTCTGGTCATTGGGGCTGAGGAATGAAACTGGGATCTGTGAATCTAAGATACAATTATTAATTTTTCTTTTATCTATTTTCCACTTTACTGCCCTTTTTTACTTTTCTTGTAGTTATTATTGTTGTTATTGATGTCATTTTTGTTGTATAGCACAGAGAGAAATGAATGGAGGAGGGAAAGACAGAGGGGGAGAGAAGAGGATAGATACCTATAGACGTGCTTCACTACCTGTGAAGCGACTCCCTTGCAGGTGGGGAGCTGGGTGCTCACACTGGGATCCTTCCACTGTTCCTTGCATTTACACCATATGCACTTAACCCGCTGTGCTACCATCTGACTCCAAAGATACAATTATTTCGACACAATAATTAGGCTCTTTCCGCAGCCTAATTTATGTGTTCTATATCCTTTGTTCAGAGCTGGCTTATAGTTGTAAGAAACCTAAAGCTTCATTCTATTTCACTCTAAACTAGATATGTCCCCACAACCCTCACCCTATTAGTTGTGCTAGAAAACCGCTCACTTCTGGACTAAGTGAGTAAGGGACTGACCTGAAGTGCTCCATCCTGGCCTCCTGGTAACCCTGTCAGTACCAGTCAGCTCCAGGAAAAACTTGGCTTACTAGAGTGCACAGTGCACTTACAAGAAAGAATTTGTAGTGAGTGTGGATCTCTTGGAAATGGTGTGGAGGGTCAACGGGGAGAGTCTCAAAAATAACTGCCTGTATTAGCTTCTGTACCCTGCTTGCTTGTGAAAGCTGTGCTTTTTGCTATTATAGCCAGCTGTGTAACAAGGGCTGACACTGCTCTCAGACAGATCCTCACTGGGAGCCAGTCCCTGGCCAGGCAATAAATACTTTCAAATTGGATATCGGCCTCAAGTTGTTTTCTTTGCCTCTTCCCCACAAGTGGTCACAAGGGACATTATTCATAGATGAAGGTCACATGTAATGAGGATTGTCCTGATATGTAGACTGTCTGCAATCAAAGATGAGGAGAGAGCTTTCCAGAATGTCAGAAATAGGGATCTGGAAAGTAGCACAGCAGGTTAAGTGTGCACGTGTGCATAGTGCAAGAGCTGGTGTAAGGATCCAAGTTCGAGCCCCTGGTTCCCCACTTACAGAGGGTCCCTTCACAAGTGGTGAAACTGGTCTGTAGGTATCTTTCTCTCCCCCTCTCTGTCTTCCCCTCCTCTCTCAGTTTCTCTCTGTCCTATCCAACAACAAATAACAACTACAAGTGCAACAAGATGGGCAAAATGGCCTCCACGAGCAGTGGATTTATAATGCAGGCACCGAGTCCTAGTGATAACCCTGGAGGCAAAAAAGAAAGAATATCATGAATAATTCTGAAGGAATAGCCTTTTTTTTTTTTTTTTACCTATGATGAAATAAGAAATGAGCAGAAATCAAAGGCTCTTTGCAGGGACAAAGGAAACAGGAAAGGTCCTTATTTTTCAGGTCCTGCATTCATGGGGTTATCAGCAGGAAAAGCAAATACAGCCCCCTCAAGAATAAACATTTACCTGAGAACATACCATCTCCTCTGCTTCTCCTGTTCAGCCTTTAGTTCAGGGGAGATGATCTTGTGGAATGACAGTTGACTTTTTACAATATCCTATAGAGAGGCAAGGACAGGCCCTCCCTGCCCCACACAACTGTAGGCAGAGGAACTGGAATTTCTTTCTTCTTTTCTTTTAGCAGTCAGGGACAATGCCCCTCCAGAGACCAATTGGATGCTTCCTTTGTATTCAGGAGTTTCCACCCTACAAACTCCCACAAATCTCCTTTAGCTGGGACTGCTGACTGTAGGACCCCACTAGACACTCCACAGAACATACCCTGACACCTCTCTACTGACCAACCCTATGTTTCCACCCTGGTGAACTACCCAGAAGCCTCTTTTCTTCCTGGGCTCACCTAAAGTCACTTGGAGCCATTACTGACAATAGCTTGGAGTCTCATGCCTGCACTCTGTTAATTCACAGGTGATGCCTCTCATCCATTTAACTCTGGGGGCTTTCTCCAAAGCCTTGGCACTGAATGATGGCAGTGTGTGTCCTGTCCTGTTTGTACCAAAGTTCACTGATTCTGCAGTTCTCATCAGTATCAGTGCCAGGGTCAAGAACTATTGGATGATTGAACCAAATATTTTCTTTAGAAAAAATAGTAATTAGTGATGTAATAATAATTAACAAGATTGTAAAATCTTGTTAACATGGGTACAATTCCATACAGTTCCCACACTCAGAGTTGTGAATTCCATCCTCTCCACTGGATGTTTTCTTTCTTTCTCTCTTTATTTCTTCCTCTCTTTTGCCTCCAGGGTTATTGCCTAGGCTTGTGCCTGCAAATGAATCCACTGCTCCTAGAGACCTTTTGTTCCATTTTTATTTGACAGGACAGAGATAAATTGAGAGGGATAGGGGGACAGAGAATGGGAGAGAAAGACAGACACCTGCAGACCTGCTTCCTTGTAACCAAATATTTTAGTTCAGCTAGGACATGGTAATTTCTGAAAAAAAGAAGCATGTTATTTCCTCTAGTGTTTTCTTACTCAATTAAACTTGTAATAATGGAAAATAGTTTCATTATTTTCACAGTATTGCAACCACCATTTAATAATGCAAGTGCCAATATTTCTAGGAAAAAATGACTAAATATTCATATGACACTCCTAGTGACTATGGGAAACTTTTCCATATTTATAGATCATATAATACAGATGGATCCTCTGCTCACATTCAATCTGACATAAGGTGTATACTGAAGTAGGGAAAGAAAATCATCTCCCACTACTACAGAACTGGAAAGGACAGGGTGATTTATATTCTTTTCAGATAACTGAGTGTTCGGTAGTATGGGGAAATATAGCAAACAATGGTCAAGATGCAAATATAGGACAAAGTTAATGCAATTTCCATTTACGTGAATTTGTGACTCACAAAGTCACACTGTGAGCACCTCTTCAAGCCTTGTGCTTGTTACATTTTAGCTAATCCTTATGGTGTGGACACATTATTTATTTATTGGATAGAAACAGAGAAATTGAGAGGAGAGGGGATAGAGAAGATGGAGAGACCTGAAACCTTGCTTCACTACTCATGAAACTTTCTTCCTCCAGGTGGTGATCAGGGGCTAAACCACAGTCCTTTCACACTGTAATGCATGTGCTAAACCAGGTGTGCCACTACCTGGCTCCTGGACACACAATTTTATCATTGATGTTTTTCATTGTGCAATTGGCCTGACAGTCAATAGTGTCTGTCAATATGACTGTCATCTCAGTGGAAATATAAGAAGTTCTCACCATCAAAGTTTTGGCAGATCAGTGTTTTCTAAAATTCTAATTTTGACTTGAAAGACTGACTTGTCATATGCAATAAATAATCGCAGCTGTCGTGAAGGGTTACCAGTTTATCTAGGATAAAAGCCTCAAGAAATCAACAGAAAGTTTAATTTGAAAGGCAGATCAGCAGTAGTGTTGTGAATGATCAGAGGCCCAGGGTTCACTTACAAGCACTGCATATGAAAGAAAAACATAAAGAAGGTTCACACTCATAAAAATGTTTTGAATAGAAATCCACTCCCCAGATTCCTCATGCTTTTGGAGAGGCAGAGACTATTTCTCTTTGCCAGATAGAGACCCAGAAAACAAATGTCCCAGTGACCCAGGAAGGGCTCACAAACCCCAGATCTAATTGTCAGATTGGCTTTGTGGGCAGGAGAGAGAGACGACCAGGGACTCATGGCTGCCCTGGGAAGCAGTATCTCTTTACTGAGGAGCGGGGATGCGGTTCAACAACTAATCTCTTTTAATCACAGCACAATTCTGTCATGCATCTCTATTGAGGTGGAAGAGTCAGGAAAAAAGGAAATATGTAGGATAGGGGTTGGGGAGAAGGAAAAAGAATGAACCAGTGAGGATTAAACCGATGTCTCCGAGGCAGGGGGGTGTTCAGTTAACAGTGGCTATGTAAACAGAATACATCATAAGTAATACAAGTGAACCTAATGTGATGATCAAAACAGAAAGTCTTATAAGCAGGATTTAGAAGCATACCAACATCTAATGGCATCTTGGTGTTCAGACTCCACAATGTGAAAGACAAAGGCATGTTGACACCTCCTTTCCTTTGTGCTGCAGCTGGGAAGAAAGAGCATCCTCAGAAGATGACCCAGGGTGGGACCTGTTCCCTCATAGCCCTGCCTATTGGGTACTCTATTTGGAATAGTATAGCTGCATTATAAGTGGGACATATGCAGTCCTCCTCAGCTTGGTGAGTGTCCAGTGTTTCATCAGTGCAAGCAAGAGGTGTTATGAGTAAGTCTACTTTTTAAGTCATGACTTAGGTTGTGGGGATAAGGCAGGTTGAGCAGGGCTGACACAATTATCTCTCAGAGACTAGGAGCCAAAAAGCCTCCCTGCCCCTCCACCTTCTCCCCAGCTGGCCTGGTTGCCAGTATTTTGCACCTGGCTCAAGGGCAAGAGCTGTTTACTGAAACTCTTGCAGATAACACTCAAGTTTCCATTTCCTGCAGACAAATAGTGTAACCATTGAGAAGGCATCAGCCTTTGCCCAGTCCATTACTGATAAGACTGCAACTTCCCTGTCCCCAGCTTGTTCCCACTTCATGATACTGACCTATACAATGATTGGTCCAACCATACTTCCTTTTTTCTGCCTGCTTGTTTGAGTATAAGAATACTTTGTGTAACCCAATTAATACACTATCCCCTACTGTAGTGTCCAGAGTGATCACTCTGCTTACTGCCACCACAGCCTGTTCTCATCCTCTCCTATGACACCTTTCTGGTGGTCAACAGACTGGTGAGCATGGGGTGGTCATGACAGGCCAGCCAGAGTTTGCCCTGCATTAACTGATGTCCTGGTTTCTCCAGAGGGTAACTAAGATGAGGTGATTATCAGTATGATGATGTGGTAAAATCTATCTACTTCTGAACCAGCAGAAGTCATGAGGACCTTTCCTGTCCTAGGACTCAGGTCTGGGTAAACCGATTCTTAAAGAGACCAAGCCTCTTGTGTGGAGTAGAGTGTAAGGTCATGACACCTCCACAGGCAGAGAACTACATGATTCTGCTGACCAGAAAGATCAGGGTGATGTCCTTGGTGCTGCTCAAGTGTCAGAAGGTCATCATTTCTAGCCTCTAAACATCTAGATACTCAATAATGACTATAATTACAATGTAAACAAGCTCCCATATGTGAGTTAAGTGGGGATTGGGATGACTGCAGAGGTGGCCCCACTGTCTCCACCTAGCCACACACATCTTCTCATGAGCCATTCTTTAGGAGGGGCCTTTATTAGAGGCAAACTACAAGGCACACTCCTGCCTTCCCAAAATGTAGTTCAAGCCCCTTGGAAAGAATAAGAACTGACCTCCCTCCCAGAGGTTAACAAGCACAGTTGCAGAGCATCTCTGGAGGTCCCAGCCCTGCTGACTGCAGGCCCAAGGATAATGCTGCTGTGGATACACTGTCCCTGCACACACTGACCTTGGCCTCTAGGTGAACAACAGGTAAGATTTGTAGAATGGTCTCTCCACTTTGTAACTACCAGGAAGAAGCCATTGTTCTAAACTTTTAAGGGATGGAGCTTATTTCTGCATTGCCAAAGACTGGCATGCCTAGGTGAGGCATGGATAGATATGTGGTGCCTCTTCAGAATGGGAGTAACTCTTCCTGTCAGCCTGTGATATCACGGGTAACTGACACATTTGACCAAGAAACTTGATGCTTTTAAGTTTAGAAAAATGTTCCTACCACCACACAATGAAGCCTCTAATTCAGACCAACCAATATACTGACTGACATTTAACAGCCCTTCTGGGAGGCTGCAGGCCATCTTATGCTATGATTACATTTATGAATGAAAAATAAGGGAAGATGATTTTATTGTCCAAGCTAGATAATTAGGTTTGTGTTCCTAAATGGAAAATATTTTGGGATGGACAAGGCAATTCAGTGGTATATACAGTTTGGGTATAAATGTGTGCATATATAAATTTAACACTCAGATGAACAATTCAAAATATATCGAGAAATGATTTTATGCAATGTTTATTTGTGATTAATAGTGGAATTCCAGATAGTAAAGTTACAGAGTATGGATCCACACCACATCCAACATCAAAGTTTTATGTTCCCAGTTTCTCAAAGATAACAATTACAGTTCTTATAATGTAATAGAAATAGTCCCTTTGTTTCTGGTTGTTTTTTTTTTTTAATCTTTATTTTGGGCAGTTTCTGGAACCTCACTTATCTAAATTCCACTTGAATGAGTTCATATGGCAGTCATCGTTCATGTGGCTGGTCAGTCAAATAAGCCACAACTACAATTCACTGGGCCTATTCTACCAGTACAAACCATCGGCATGCCCTCAGGTCATTTCATTCTGCTTCAGAGCCTAAAGACTTGTTTCCCAGTGACTTTAAATCTGAACTCTGCTTTTATATTACCATATATAGTTAACTATAAACCCAACAATTTGATCTGGGGACCATATTTAGTGCAGGAGCTTGTGTAACACTGACTAAAGTGAATCGTGGGAGGTGGTACTGGATCCATTGATTTTATTCTTTTTTATTGTTTACATACATAGGGTTCCTCTCCATTGTGAGCTCTTTCATGTACCCTAAGATGACTGGCCGAGCTGAATGCTTTACTACATTGTCTACATTCATAGGGTTTCTCTCCACTGTGACTTCTTTCATGTCTCTGAAGATGACTGGGCCAACTGAATGTTTTCCTACATTGTTTACATTCATAGGGTTTCTCTCCACTGTGAGTTTGTTCATGTCTCTGAAGATGACTGACCAAACTGAATGCTTTACTACATTGTTTACATTCATAGGGTTTCTCTCCATTGTGAGCTCTTTCATGTACCCTAAGATTACTGGCCAAGCTGAATGCTTTACTACATTGTCTACATTCATAGGGTTTCTCTCCACTGTGACTTCTTTCATGTCTCCAAAGATGACTGGGCCAACTGAATGTTTTCCTACATTGTTTACATTCATAGGGTTTCTCTCCACTGTGAGTTTGTTCATGTCTCTGAAGATGATTGACCAAACTGAATGCTTTACTACATTGTTTACATTCATAGGGTTTCTCTCCACTGTGAGTTCTTTCATGTGCCCTAAGATACCTGGCCAATCTGAATGCTTTACTACATTGTTTACATTCATAGGGTTTCTCTCCACTGTGAATTCTTTCATGTACCCTAAGATAACTGGCCAAACTGAATGCTTTACTACATTGTTTACATTCATAGGGTTTCTCTCCACTGTGAGTTCTTTCATGTACCCTAAGACTACTGGTCTGACTGAATGTTTTCCTACATTGTTTACATTCATAGGGTTTCTCTCCAGTGTGAGTTTGTTCATGTCTCTGAAGATGACTGACCAAAGTGAATGCTTTACTACATTGTTTACATTCATAGGGTTTCTCTCCACTGTGGGTTCTTTCATGTACCTTAAGAACACTGGCTCGACTGAATGTTTTCCTACATTGTTTACATTCATAGGGTTTCTCTCCACTGTGACTTCTTTCATGATTCTGAAGATAACTGGCCCAACTGAATGCTTTACTACATTGTCTACATTCATAGGGTTTCTCTCCACTGTGAGTTCTTTCATGTACCCTAAGATTACTGGCCGAGCTGAATGCTTTACTACATTGTCTACATTCATAGGGTTTCTCTCCACTGTGACTTCTTTCATGTCTCTGAAGATGACTGGGCCAACTGAATGTTTTCCTACATTGTTTACATTCATAGGGTTTCTCTCCACTGTGAGTTTGTTCATGTCTCTGAAGATGACTGACCAAACTGAATGCTTTACTACATTGTTTACATTCACAAGGTTTCTCTCCACTGTGACTTCTTTCATGTACCTTAAGATGACTGGCTTGACTGAATGCTTTACTACATTGTTTACATTCACAAGGTTTCTCTCCACTGTGACTTCTTTCATGTACCATAAGATGACTGGGTGAACTGAATGCTTTACTACATTGTTTACATTTATAGGCTTTCTCTCCATTGTGAGTTCTTTCATGTAGCTGAAGATAACTGATGATTTTTCTGTAAAACAGTGAGACGGTACTTAATGATACTTTAATGAAAACAACATTCTTTTTTTTTTTTTAAGGAAAATGCAAGTCATTATTATAAACAATCCAAAAAGAACAGACATAATCAAAATATTTGAAATTATTATACTAACAGTATAAGGACAATGATTTAAAATTATAAAAAGACATAGTTTAACAGCTAAAACGTAAGACAAAGCTCAAAGAAAATGTTGGTAAATACTAAATCTCTTTATATAATACACAAATGCATTAAGCAATAACTAATAATTTATTTCCAGGTATTTTGAATTTACTCATTGAAATACCTTTGAAAACAACATATTATGACTTTGTTTTGATATTCTCCACTACTATGGACTACAGCTAAAGACTATAAAAGTAGTTATTAATTTATAGGAGATATGCTTACTCTTCTCAACCATACTACTTCATAAACACTGAGTTTCACTCATCTATTTCTTTTTTTATATTTATTTTCCCTTTTGTTGCCTTGTTTTATTGTTGTAGTTATTATTATTATTATTGACATCATCATTGTTGCATAGGACAGACAGAAATGGAGAGAGGAAGAGAAGACAGAGAGGAGGAGAGACAGATAAGACACCTGGGGACCTACTTCACCACTTGTGAAGTGACTCCCCTGCTGGTGGGGAGCTGGGGGCTCGAACCGGAATCCTTAAAACAGTCCTTGTGCTTTGTTCCATGTACACTTAACCCTGTGGGCTACTGCCCAACTCCACACTGATTTATTTCTTATAGTTTCATTTGTTTATTATTTGTGGGAGAGATTTTTCTATGGAGAAAAGTGACAATCCAGAAAATCACTATAGTATATATGCTGCCAGTGATTAAAATGAGGATGTTAGGCATGATGTCACATCTATCACTATTTAAGTCATTTGCTAAACTACTCCATAAAATACTCATGGCATCATTTTTGATGAGATAACTTAAGAATTATATATTCGAAGCAGTGGTTATAAATTTTAATTACTTTAAAATGATTGTATTATGCAATGTACTCAAACCTTTGTTTACTTCCTTGGTGGTTATGGTGCTGCTTATTGGTGGAATGTTCCTCTAGTAATTTTCCTAAGAATAAAAAAAAGTATTACAAATCATTTATATATCTTGAATTTACATTGGTGAACAGTGGTGGACAAATATGTCTTCTAATTGACGAATGAATGAAGATTATAATTACCTATTGAGAGAAAATTCCTATGGTTTTCCCACAACACATCTCTGTAGAGTTTTTTCTCTGAAGGATTTAATAGTGTCCACTCCTCTTGAGTGAATATCACAGTTACATCTTCATAGGTCACTGAGCACTAAAATATATGAAGTATATTTATGTGAGAAAAAACTTCAGGGAGTCAGGCAGTACTGTAGCAGATTAAGTGCACATGGTGTGAAGCACAAGGACCAGCATAATGATAATGGTTCAAGCCCCCAGCTCTGTACCTGCAGGGAGGTTGCTTTGCAAGTAGTGAAGGTCTAAAAGTGTCTTTCTTGTCCTTTCTCTGTTTTCCCCTCCTCTCTCCATTTCTCTCTGTCCTATCCAACAATGACAACAATAATAATAACTACAAAAAAAGAACAAAAATTATAAGGGCAACAAAAGGGAAAATTTATAAAATAAAAAAAAAAACACTTCATACTGACAACATATTAGACATCTACTCTCAATTTTATAAAATCACTGATTATTTAACCTGCAAACATATATTGGGTAACTTGTTCATAAAATACATCACATTCATGGCCTATAAGGTGATATAATGATTGTTATTATAGCACTGGACTCTGTAGCATGAGCACCATTTCTCTATGCATCACAATAAAACAAGAGATGGCTAGGCTGAGTCTCTGAAATGCTGACTCTCTCAAAAGCCTAGACCAGGGAGAATAGAAGCAACTGATTGTACAGCTATATACAAGATGTTGGGTATTGTACAGCAAACCCTAACAAAGGGACCTTTAAGTTAAACCGATTACCAAACAATGTGATGATAACAATAACTATGCATTGTTGTCTTGAACACTAAGACAGCAGGAACCTCACATTTCCACTAAAGAGCCTATATAGCTCTCAATAGCAAGAATAACAAAAGGGGAAAAAAAATGAACCACTGGGACTAAATCAAACTTCAAATATTTGACACAACAAAAGGTGCCATCAGCACGACAGAGAGACATAGTATCAAATGAGAGAAAATATTTACATGTCAGACATTAGGTAAAGGGATAGTAACCAATATATGCACTCACAGAACTCAGTGGCGTAAAGGAACAACCATATTTAATGGGGGACAGTGAGTCAGGTGGTGGGCTAAGCGAATGTGGCCAAAGTGCAAGGTTGGGCTGTAGGATCTGGGTTAAAGCCCCCAGCTCCCCACCTGCAGTGGAGTTACTTCACAAGCACTGAAGCAGTTATGCAGGTGTCTATCTTTCTCTCCCACTCTGACTTCCCCTCCTCTCTCCATTTCTCTTGGCCCTAACAATAATGTCATCAGTAAAAAAAAAAAAAAAAACAAACAATAATAACTACAACAACAATAAAAAGCAACAAGGCCCACCTAACTCAACAAGACAAACAGGCTCAAAGTGAAAGGATGGAAAACTATCATACAAGCCAATGGACAACAAAAAAGAGCAGGAGTAGCTATTCTCATATCTGACATGTTAGACTTTAAATAGATAAGATTAAAAAAATATAAATGGACACTACTTAATGCTCAATGGGTCAGTCAGTCAAGAGGTCTTAATTATTAACATCTATGCACCCAATGAGAAGCCATCTAAATACATCAAATGCCTACTGAAAGAGCTACAGTAATGTATTAACAGCAACACAGTCATAGTAGGGGACTTAAACACCCTACTCTCTCAACTTGGCAGATCATCCAGGCAAAAAATTAACAAAGAAATAAGGAATCTAAATGAAGAGATAGATAAAATAGAACTATTGGACATTTTCAGAGTCATTCATCCCAAGAAACTGGAATACACATTTTACTCAAATCCACATGGATCATTCTCAAGGATAGACCATATGCTAGGCCTCAAAGACAGCATCAGCAAATTCAAGAGCATTGAAATCATCCCAAGCATCTTCTCAGACCACAGTGAAATTAAACTAATACTTAACAATCAACAAAAGGTTAGTAATAGCCCCAAAATGTGGAAATTCAACAGTACACTTCTTTTTATTTATTTATTTTATTTATTTATTCCCTTTTGTTGCCCTTGTTGTTTTATTGTTGTAGTTATTATTGTTGTTGTTGGATAGGACAGAGAGAAATGGAGAGAGGGAGGGGAAGACAGAGAGGAGGAGAGAAAGACAGACACCTGCAGACCTGCTTCACCGCCTGTGAAGCGACTCCCCTGCAGGTGGGGAGCCGGGGTTTGAACTGGGATCCTTATGCCGGTCCTTGTGCTTTGCGCCACCTGTGCTTAGCCCGCTGCACTACAGCCCGGCTCCCCAACAGTACACTTTTTAACAACTTCTGGGTAAAAGAGAAAATCAAGGAAGAAATCAAAATGTTTCAACAGTTTAATGAAAATGAAGACACAAGCTATCAAAATACTTGGGACACAACTAAGGCAGTACTGAGAGGGAAGTTCATAGCCATACAAGCACACATTCAGAAACTAGAAAAAGCACAAATAGACAGCCTGATTGCACAACTTAAAGACCTAGAAGAAGAACAAAGGAACACTAAAGCAACCAGAAGGACAGAAATCACTAAAGTTAGGGCAGAAATCAATAACATTGAAAATAAGAAAACCGGGAGTCGGGCGGTAGCACAGCAGGTTAAGCGCATGTGGTGCAAAGCACAAGGACCAGCGTAAGGATCCCGGTTCGAGCCCCGGTTCCCCACCTGCAGGGGAGTCACTTCACAGGCGGTGAAGCAGGTCTGCAGGTGTTTATCTTTCTTCCCCCCCCCCCGTCTTCCCCTCCTCTCTCCATTTCTCTCTGTCCTATCTAACAGCAATGATATCAATAACAACAACAATAATAACTACAACAACAATAAAAAGACAACAAGGGCGACAACAGGAAAAATAAATAAATATTAAAAAAGGAAAAAGAAAAGAAGAAAACCATACAAAAGATCAATGAAAGTAAATGCTGGTTCTTTGAAAGACTCAACAAAATCAACAAACCTTTAGCCAGACTCACAAAACAAAAAAGGAAGAAAACCCAAAAAATCGTATACTAAATGAAAGAGATATCACAACAAACACCGCAGAAATTCAACATATCATGTGAGGTTTCTATGAACAACTTTAAGCCACCAAACTAGAGAACCTGGAAGAAATTGGCAATTTCCTAGATACCTACCAACTTCCAAAAGTAAGTAAAGAGGAAGTAGATAAAAAGAACAGGCCAAACACAGCTAATGAAATTGAAACAGTTATGAAAAATTTTCCCAAAAATAAAAGTCCTGGACCAGATGGTTTTACATATGAATTCTAAAAAACAAAACAAAACAAAACAAAGTTTCTGGAGACGTCCAGAAACATTCCAAATTTTTTTTCTTTCTCCCTCTTTTGAATTTTATATATAGTTTTGGTATATATGTAAGTGTTTAGTCTTAAACTGTGTGACTAATGACAGATTTAAAATTGTTTTTAAATAATGTGTTTTTATAACAAAAGTTCTTTTTCCTCCAGTTTGTTATAACTAAATGTTTATGGGTATGTCTCAAGTTTGGTAACACTAACTTAACGGTCAGAAGTGTAACCCTACAGCTACACTTTTACCAGACAAGGTAAAAATTAATTGTTAAGGTAACTTACTATTTAGCTAAAAGTCTAAATGTTCAACGTGACTATTCATTCCCAAAACTAAACTATATAAATTTTATATACAGGACACCTTTGAAGGGCCCCCAAAGGTGCCCTGTAAATTATCTTGTGAAATTATCCACAACAGATCTGACATCAATCTGGCACTGTAAACGTTAAAATCATTGTCACGAATATGCGTTAACTCTCTAAGCAATTTGAGTCTGTTTAAAATACATATTTTAGCTAAAATTGGTCTCAAGATCCTGCGGTAGAGGCTGCTACAAGAGGTCACATTAGATGACCTTTAAATAAAATCATAAAGAGATTCTAAACCAATTATAATCATCGAGGTATCAACTATAACAAACCTATAACTTGTTACAAGTTCAAATTAACCACGAGAAGCAGATTGTTTGTGTTTCTTTCACAGGAATCCCAGAAAAACCATCTGAACCCCTGCACACCCCGACGTCACTCACTAGATGGCACTACTACCGTGGCACATCCCCGAAACCCTAGATGTCACTCAACGCGATCTGAAGAACCTGATACACAAACTCCAAGGACAGAACTTTCTTCATGCCTGGTTACCGTTCCTGCTTCTGACCTGCTTGTTACGTGTTGGCAGTTCCAGCTAGCTATCTACAAAAGAACAACATTCCAGCGGCTGACCTCCCTCATGCAGCGTTGCATCCCCTGCCAATTCTTCGGACTGAGACTTGTATCGGACTTTCTGACATACCCTTATACATTTTACACAATTTTGAAGCAGCTTATTTCCCTTCACGCTGCTGGTTTTTCATAGACTGATCCTGAGTAATTCATAGACTTTACAGACTGTTGCCTTGAGGACTATACAATGCCAAATAGCCCCTCTGTTTGGTGGGTCATGCCTCCCGCCTCCCCCTCATTATGTACGCTTGCCCCTTTCCCCACCCAAACAGTATGCTTTACATTGGTTTGTTCTAGCCCTCCCCCGCCAAGAGAATTGGATCAGTCCAGTTAATTTCGTGGGCCCGCTTGGCCCCGCCCCAAGGGACCCTGAGTTCGAGAGTTTCAGGGTTACAGAGTAAGAGAGAGTTCCACAGTGGGAGAGTTTCAGAGGGTTCCCCAGTACGAGAGTTCGAGGGTTCCTGAGTTAGAGAGTTCCTGAGTTCGAGAGTAAAGAGAGAGTGCTTGCGCCGCCGCAAAGAGACAGCAGAGTTCTGTTTGGTGATTAGTTTGTCTTAGTTTATGAATCGTTGTTCCTGAATAAAGAAATACAGCTTCCCTGCCCAGCCGTTGTCTCCACGTCTCTGTTATCCGCCCGTGAAGCAAGCCAGCCCGGCAAGAGTCATCCGAAAATTTTAACAACAAATGGCGCCCACGTGGACCTGACCTGCGCATCTCTCAGATAAGTAAAGACAATTTGGCTACCTATACACTAAGGCCTTCTCTTCTGCTTGTGAAGAGATCTCCAAAGGCCTCTGCTCTTTCTTCACGAGACTGTTTTGCTGTTTCTGGAACATTTATCTCTGGACCACTCTGTGGTTTCCACTCGCTCGGGCGAACTCAGAACAGCCAGCGAGAAGAGCCAGCGGGAGAGAGGCCAGGCGCGGAGCTGCTGTTTCCACCTGGTTAAACAGCCAGCCAGCCGGCTGTGCCCAGACAACCCCGAGCACCGCGCCCGCAGCCCGCAGGAGCCCGACGCCAGCACACAAGAGCCCCTGGAGCCTGAGGCCAGCCCACAGGAGCCGGCTCTCCACCGCGTGGTGCAGGGCACTAGACGCGTGATCCCTCCACACTGCTCGGCCACTGCGAACAGGGCAGCAGACATGGCAGGGCCATGGGGCAGGGCCGCGGCGGCTTATCATGGCCGCCACCCCTGGGCACCTAGGCCCACGCCTTCTACAAAACTGGCCTGCCTGCCCTTTTTCTATGAATTCTGGAACCATCCCGGGCCTCCCGGACCCCCGGGCTCCCTGCCAAAACTGGGCACATGAGATCTCCAGCCGCTGGTCCGGTCTGAAGACACAAGCTGGAGTATGCAGAGATTTGTGCAGAGATCGCAACCTGCAATTCCTAAAAGTGAAGCTGCGTGGGAAGCCACCTCCGGATGGTGAACCCCCCCCCAACCACTAAGACAGTACAGATTTAAATTCGTGTTTAAAATGACATGTCTTCATAACAAAGGTTTCTCTCCTCTTGTATTAATGACCATGTTTATGTGTATGTTTAAAGTTTGGTAAACAGTAGCTTTAAGGCTAAATTCTTACTAGTCAAAGTTAAATGAAAAAGGTTTTCAACGTAATTCTCATAAAGATAAAATTAACTTACATTTAAAGTCTAAGGTAAAAATTAGTTAACAAGCAATATATTTTAACTAAGTTAGGCTAAACAAAAGGTTAAATAGACTTGTTGATATGTAAAACTCTCCATTACCTTCTCTATTAGAAATGGTAGATCGCACAATGGTAATTATTATGCTAATTATTCTCATGCCGGAGGTTTCCTCTCCGGACCACACCTAGGGTCCATCTTGAATGGGTGTAACAAAAGGTTAAAAGACGTTGTTGATATGTAAAAGTCTCAAATTCCTTCTCTATTAGAAACGTTGGATCGTGCAGTAGATATGCTAATAACAAGTTTTGTTTCATAGTAAGTAAGTTGCAGCCAGCTGCCTGTGGGACTCTAGGCCGTTCCCCGCCCCCATGCAATTGCCCGTCGAGGCAAGTAGCCCCCCAGAGGCAAGAAATGTTTTTTTTTTTCAGATATGGCCCCCTCAGGCCTTCCCTTGGCAACATGCTGGTTTTTGTTATATATGTTTCTGTTCACCCCACACCCTTGATACTATAGCCATTTAGTTAAAAAGAAAAGGGAGAATTGTCGTATGCTTTACATTGGTTTGTTCTAGCCCTCCCCCGCCAAGAGAATTGGATCAGTCCTGTTAATTTCGCGGGCCTGTTTGGCCCCGCCCCAAGGAACCCCGAGAGAGGGTTCCTGAGTCCGAGAGTTCCTGAGTTCCTGAGTTCGAGAGTTTCAGAGGGTTCCCGAGTACGAGAGTTCGAGAGGGCAGAGTTCCTGGGTTCCTGAGTTCCAGAGAAAAAAGAAAGAGTGCTTGTGCCGCCGCAAAGAGACAACAGAGTTCTGTTTGGTGATTAGTTTGTCTTAGTTTGTGAATCGTTGTTCCTGAATAAAGAAATACAGCTTCCCTGCCCAGCCGTTGTCTCCGCGTCTCTGTTACCCGCCCGTGAAGCTAGCCCTGCCGGCTGGAGCCGCCGAAAATTTTAACAACAGTACTGGAACATGAATAGACATACTGAGCAGTAGAATAGAACTGAGAGCCCAGAAGTAAGCCCCCATATGTATGGACATCTAATCTTTGACAAAGGTGCCCACACTATTAAATGGAGAAAGCAGAGTCTCTTCAACAAACGGCGTTGGAAAAAATGGGTTGAAATATGCAGAAGAATGAAACTGAACCACTATATTTCACCAGATACAAAAGTAAATTCCAAGTGGATCAAGGACTTGGATGTTAGACCACACACTATCAGATACTTAGAGGAAAATATTGGCAGAAATCTTTTCCACATGAATTACAAAGAAGACTAAGACAAGCATAAACCTTTAGGAATACAAGCATAAACCTTTAGGAATACATAATACAAGCATAAACCTTTAGGAATACATAAACCTTTAGGAATACCTTTAGGAATAAAATAAAAAGCTTCTGCAGAGCAAAAGAAACTACTACCCAAACCAAGAGACACCTCACAGAATGGGAGAAGATCTTTACATGCCATACATCTGACAAAAGGCTAATAATCAGAATATATAAAGAACTTCAAATCTCAACAAGACAACAAATAACCCCATCCAAAAATGGGGGGAGGACATGGACAGAATATTTACCACTGAAGAGATCCAAAATGACAAGAAGCACATGAAAAAATGCTCCAAGTCTCTGATTGTCAGAGAAATGCAAATAAAGACAACAATGAGATACTAGTTCACTCCTGTGAGAATGTCATACATCAGAAAAGGTAACAGCAGCAAATGCTGGAGAGGATGTGGGGTCAAAGGAACCCTCCTACACTGCTGGTGGGAATGTTAATTGGTCCAACCTCTGTGGAGAACAGTCTGGAGAACTCTCAGAAGGCTAGAAATGGACCTACCCTATGATCCTGCAATTCCTCTCCTGGGGATATATCCTAAGGAAACCAACACACCCATCCCAAAAGAACTGTGTACAAATATGTTCTTGGCAGCACAATTTGCAATAGCCAAACCTGGAATCAACTAAGGTGTCCAACAACAGATGAGTGGCTGAGCAAGTTGTGATATATATATATATAATAAAATATTAGCTATAAAATATGGTGACTTCACCGTTTTCAGGCAATTTTGGATGGACCTTGAAAAATTCATGTAAAGGAAATAAGTCAGAAACAGAAGGATGAATATGGGATGATCTCAATCTCAAAAACAAGATCAGAAAAGAAAACACAAGTAGAACCTGAACTAGAATTGGCGTATTGCACCAAAATAAGAGACTCTGGGATGGGTCAGGGGTGGGGAGAATACAGGTCCAAAAAGGATGACAGGGGACTTAGTGGGGGTTTTATTGTTATATGGAAAACTGGGAAAAGTTATTCACATACAAACTATTGTATTTACTGTTGAATGTAAAACATAAATTCCCCAATAAAGAAAAATAAATAAATAAAGCAATAAGGACAACAAAAGGGGAAATCAATAAATAAATAGATGTGGGGGACAAAGAAATGAATGCTCTCTTCAACCAAAACATATTCAAATTAACCAGTTTACAATCAATGATTGTCAGATAATTGCATATGAAACAAAAAAAACCCTGCAAAATTATCTTAATAATTATCAAAATTATTAAGAAATAGTAATTATGCTCCCCACCTGAAGAGGAGTAGCTTCACAAGTGGTGAAGTAGGTCTGCAGGTGTCTGTCTTTCTCTCCCCCTCTCTGTCTTCCCCTCCTCTCTCCATTTCTCTCTCTTCTATCCAACAACAATAACTACAACGATGAGGCAAGGGCAACAAAAGGGAATAAACAAATAATAATAATAAAAAAAAGAAATAGTAATTATGGATTGCCATACTTTTATAGACTTAGTCATTTTCATCCTATTCCAGACTGAAGTTATGAAAAACCTACATGGAATTGAACTTCACTATAGCTGAGAATCAGTGCCAGCTATACAAATACGCCTCCAGGTAGCAATTTTTCCCCATTTTCTTCTATTTTAAATTAGTAGAACAGATAAGTTGAGAGGGAAAGGGGCAGATAGGGAGAGAAAAAAGAGATACTCCTGCAGACTTGTTCTACTGCTTGTTAAGTATTCCCCCTGCAGGTGAAGAGTGGGGCTTGAAAATGGGTCCCTGTGAATGACAACTTGTGTACTTAGCTGGGAGCACTATCACTCAACCCTCAAGGTAAGAATCCATCACACATAGAATGCCTGGGTAGAGAGGAATAGAAGTCTTTGGGGACAATAAACTATGTTCTAACGAACTTCATTTCTCCTGGTGGAATAATTTTACTAATTCCCTATAGAGCATGAAATAAAGACAGAGGAATAAAAACAGAGTACTACTTATGATGTTTCCATCTTCAAGGTACCTATGTGGTACCAGGGGTTGAAACTAAGTATCTGGGTATGACACTCAGAAAATCTTTAACAGGGTCTTCATGGCTGCACACACAGTAAACAGCCTACAGTAACATCTGTGCAATGGGACTACATCAAATTAAAAAGCTTCTTCACAGCAAAAGAAACCACTACCCAAACCAAGAGACCCCTCACAGAATGGGAGAAGATCTTTACATGCCATACATCAGACAAGAGTTTAATAACCAACATATATAAAGAGCTTGCCAAACTCAACAACAAGACAACAAATAACCCCATCAGAAAATGGGGGGAGTCCCAGCTCCCCACCTGCAGGGATGTTGCTTCACAAGTGGTGAAGCTCACTCATGAAGCTTCCCCCCTGCAGGCCGGGACCAGGGGCTCAGACCCAGGTCCTTAAGCATTGTGATGTAGTAAGCGTTTAACCACATGCACCACCTCCTAGCCCCCCATGTGTCTATCTTTCTCTCTCTCTCTCCCTCTCTAAATTCCCTTCCCCTCTCAATTTCCCTCTGTCCTATCGAGAAAAAAAAAAAAAAAACAAGTGGTGAAGCAGGTCTCAGGTGTTGATCTTTATCTCCCCCTCTGTCTTCCCATCCTCTCTCCATTTCTGTCTGTCCAATCCAACAACAATATCAGTAACAACAACAATAATACCTACAATAATAAAGCAACAAGGGCAACAAAAGGGAATAAATAAATATATTTTTAAAAATCATTAAATTAAAAAATAAAAGGGTTGATAAAAAGTTTTAAAAAAATGGGAAAAAAATGGGGGGAGAACAGGACAGAATTTTCACCACAGAAGAGATCCAAAAGGCTGAGAAACACATGAAAAAATGCTCCAAGTCTCTGATTGTCAGAGAAATGCAAATAAAGACAACAATGAGATACTAGTTCACTCCTGTGAGAATGTCATACATCAGAAAAGGTAACAGCAGCAAATGCTGGAGAGGTTGTGGGGTCAAAGGAACCCTCCTACACTGCTGGTGGGAATGTCAATTGGTCCAACCTCTGTGGAGAACAGTCTGGAGAACTCTCAGAAGGCTAGAAATGGACCTACCCTATGATCCTGCAATTCCTCTCCTGGGGATATATCCTAAGGAAACCAACACACCCATCCCAAAAGAACTGTGTACACATATGTTCTTGGCAGCACAATTTGTAATAGCCAAAACCTGGAAGCAACCCAGGTGTCCAACAACAGATGAGTGGCTGAGCAAGTTGTGGTATATATACACAAAGGAATGCTACTCAGCTGTAAAAAATGGTGACTTTACCGTTTTCAGCCGATCTTGGATGGACCTTGAAAAAATCATGTTGAGTGAAATAAGTCAGAAACACAAGGTTGAATATGGGATGATCTCTCAGGCAGAAGTTGAAAAACAAGATCAGAAAACAAAACACAAGTAGAATCTGAAATGGAATTGGCGTATCACACCAAAGTAAGACTCTGGGGTGGGTGGGTGGGTGGGGAGAATACAGGTCCATGAAGGATTCAGAGGACCTAGTGGGGGTTGTATTGTTGAATCTGGGGAATGTTATGCATGTACAAACTATTTTACTTACTGTTGAATGTAAAACATTAATTCCCCCCCCCCAAAAAAAAAGTGAGAAAAAAAAAAAAGAAAAACAAGATCAGAAGAAAAAAAAAAAAAAAAACAAGTAGAACCTGAACTGGAATAGGCGTATTGCACCAAAGTAAGACTCTAGGGTGGGCGTGGGTGGGTGGCTAGAATACAGGTCCAAGAAGGATGACAGAGGACATAGTGGGGGTTGTCTTGTTATATGGGAAACTGGGGAATGTTTTGCATGTACAAATTACTGTATTTACTGTTGAATGTAAAACATTAATTCCCCAATAAAGAAATAAAAAAGAGAGAGAGAGAGTAAGTGGAAAGAGATGCAGCCAAATAAGAAGCAGTGAAATAGACATAAAAGAAAATACACTTATGAATTAAAATACAACTTATCTAGGAAGAAAAAGACAGCATCAGATGCAGAACATGCCACTTACCTGAGAAATTGCCATTCCTTTCTCCTCCTCTCAATTCCTTCTCAGGACAGAAAATGAAGAGAAATCACAGTACCAGTTTGAGACTATGATTGAGATCCACTGGCAAAGCTGTTTTGCTTGACAGCACTGTACCTACAAGGAAGATATTGTAATGCACAAAAGGTCAAATAACCTAGCCTTTCAAGGTGAAGAGATTCAGGAAGAAGGACAAAACCCTTGGGGGCTACTGAATGGGTTATCCTGCATATCAGGGTCTTCCCTACACTTAAAATTTTACTGACATATCTCATTCAAACTCTTCACTTTCTTCTTCAATAAATGCATGGATCTTCAAAATCTAATAAAACGTCTGAGTCTTCCTACTTACCATAGGCCTCACTTCTCAGACATCAGCAGCAAAACAGTGATAATCACATACAAACATACTTTCATACCTGAGGCACTAGAAGCCTCAAATTCATTCCTCAGCACCATCATAAACCAGAGCTGAGGAATGCTCTGGTAAAATAATAGCACTGATATTCAGAAAACAAAGGAGAATAGAGCCTGGGGACAAGAGAGACTAATAAATTTTCTTCAAACTCCATTTCTAAACCTAAAACAGTTGAACTGAGTAAACCCCATGAGCACTCTTTGAATAATTAACTAAAAAAATTAAAATATAATAATGTGCAGGCCAGAAAGTAGCACAGTGGATAGTGTTGGAATCCAAAGCATATGGGTCTGAAGACTTTGAACCTTGGCACTACATGTGCAGCTGTGCATCTCCGATTCTCTATTTATTCTTCTCTCACAATAATAGATAAATTTGAAAGAAAATAAAATGAAACAATGTTCTGAAATGTGGATGAGAGGGAATCAAAGAATTCAGAAAATTTTAGCTGAGGGAAATTCCAGTAATGCTAACCACTCCCCAATGCCTGGTCTTGAAAGACAAGATGCCCCTACTCCCTCACTCCTGGTCCTGAAAGAGAAGAGTCCTTGTACCATGACCACCTGTAACTGTGAAAACCACTGTCTAATTGTGATAACCACTGCTTCTGTAATCCAAGGATAATTTAACTTACTCACACATCCTAGTTTAAAATAATGTCACAATGTCCATTCTGGGCCAGAGTCTGCAGGGTGACAACCATGGTTCTAAGTCCACAATGTAAAGTAACATTAGATTTCTCCTCCACCCAATTTTGGGTCCAGTCTCCTTGAATTTCAGCATTCCCTAACATAAATAATACATAGCTGGAGAATTTTTTCTATTTTCTTTCTATTTCTCTATTTATTTATTTTAAAATCTCTTTATTGGGAGATTAATGTTGAACAGTTGACAGTAAATACAATAGTTTGTACATGCATAACATTTCTCAGTTTTCCACATAACAATATTATTGTGTCCTTTTGTTTGTTTGTTTATTACCAAAGTTCTGCTTAGCTCTGCTTTTAAGTAGTTCTGCAAATTGAACCATGGAGCTCAGAATCTTATGCATCTCAGGCATGAAGGTCATTTACACAACCATTGTGCTGTGTCACCAGCCCAGCATGAACTGCTTCATCCTTTTCCTCATGTCCATCAATCAGAGGAGTAGGATAGCTAGTATTTTCTCCATAACTATGTGGACACTTATCTATGTGAATCCCCCAACGCAGTGCCATATCCCATCCCCCCCAATGGAAGGTCCTCTGTTCTTTATTACCCTAGGAGTATGGACCAAATACCTCTACAGGGTGCAGAAAGTGGGAGGTATGATTTCTGTAATTGTTTTTCCACTGGACATAGGCTGATCAACACCCCCATCCTGCTCCTATGTTTCCCTATTGGGGTAGAGCTGTAACGAGGTGAGGTTCCAGGACACATTGGTGAGGCTGTTTTACATATAAGCTTCTTAGATACCCTTCACCCCCAGTTGTGGCTTCTCAGCTTTTTCTTGGCTACAACAGAATTTTCCTTTGCCAGAACTCTGGACTCTACTTGCCTTATTTTCAGTGCCTCACTTTTCTAATATTTTGGTGCTAAAACTTGAGATAGGGTAGAATCTAGCTTCTCCCTCTGGGTGTTTCATGTCACACTATCCTAACACAGGTCCCCATCTGGTGGAGGGAATATTCACAGGAAGTGAAATGGTATCACTGTCTCTCCCTCCTCCTCCCCTATCAATTAAACTCGGTCCTATAAAATAAATTACATGAAGTAAAATTTAAAAAATAGGGGCTGACTGAGCGGTATCACACCTGACTGAACATGTACAATAATACACAAAGACATGGGTTGAGCCCTCATTCCCCACTTGCAGGGAGAAAGCTTTGTGAGTGGTGAGCAGTGCTGCAAGTGTCTCTTGTATCCCTCTCTATCACACCCTTACCTCCTCTCAATTTCAGGCCGTCTATATACAGTACATAATAAGATTATGAAATGAATAAATAATTATGAAATGAATAATTATGAAATGAATAAATAATGAGAAATAATCATATATCACAGTGATATATGATTATTTCTCCTTCCTCCTATATTTCTTATGAATAAAAAAATAATCTTAAAAGGTGGGGGGGAGTAGTGACCTCAGACACATGGCTGCTATGGGGAGCATTGGAGCCTCTCTGAGGCAACCTTTTCTATCTAAGCTCTGGAGGCTGAGACTCACCAGCCACATGATTACATCCAGACTCTGGAGTCACTGAAGTGTCCTCCTCAAGAAGTGAATTAGCAGGAGACATGTACAACTAAAAGGAGGAAGCAAGGACCCTGTGCACATTGAGAAGCAGCACTTACTTTCTAGAGTGACTTTCTTCATTTGCAAGCACTGCCCATAAGCAGCCCAGACTGGAAAGAGCACTGGCCAAAGCCTAGATTCTAAATAGATGGAGCTATTCTCACACTCATGAGGATTCTGACCACAGAATTGCTTTAGTGCCTCAATCCTGGAAATAGGAATCAGAAAGTCAAAACAATATGGAATCAAGCACTGACCTAGCTATATGGCAGGAGAGCTGTTCTATCAGTATCTAAAGAGGGTGAGCCGGGAGAATAGTAATAACAGGAAATCATGAAAAAGAGGTGAAAATGCCAGCAGAAAACAACTTAAACATTCTAGAGAGCAGACAGGGTGCCCCTGAGTCAGGCCGGTTCCTGCTTTTCTCTCCAGGCCCTGCTCAGACTGCACTGAAGACAGCAAGGAACTTGGGAGGAAGATGATGTATGTTGGAGCCCAGAATGAAAATCAAGAACTGTTGCCTCAAAGATGACAGGACCTGTCTGGAAGCAGCCTAGGGGATTAAAGTCACCCTACTGTGTCTCCTCTGCTGTGACTAGGTCCCCATGACCTGCTGTGTTCCCACTTGGGGAACACACACCAGGCTCTGCCCTCAATTGTTTGCCAGCATGGATACCCTTGGGGTTTGAGTCTAATTATCCATGGAGCCAGGGGTGTAAAGTACAGACTCCTGTCCCAGCTTGAGTGTGGGGGTCTGAGTTTGCACTAGCCCACTGATCTGAAGTGGGGCATGAAGAAAAGACTAGATAACCCTAGGCAGCAGTATCAGGTTGGGGAGAGATAATTAGGATCCAATTATTAAATTTATGCTGGTGGCCTGAGGAAGAGCAAAAGTTCATGTGCAAAATGCCTCTCTTGCTGTGTGCATGGCTCAGTGTTTGTTTAACATTCTGTCTCTCTATATAAGTGAAAATATGGCTGCATTTTTTGACTCATCTTGGATGGAGCTAGAAGGAATTGTGTTAAGTGAGATAGGTGAGAAAGAGAAAGATTAGTATGGGATGATCCCACTCATAAAAAGAAGTTGAGAAGGGATTCACACAGTAGCACAGCAGGTTAAGCACACATGGTGCAAAGATCAAGGACCGGCATAAGGATCCCGATTCGAGCCCCCGGCTCCCCACCTGCAGGGGAGTCACTTCACAGGTAGTGAAGCAAGTCTGCAGTGTCTGTCTTTCTCTCCTCTTCTCTGTCTTCCCCTCCTCTCTCCATTTCTCAATCTCCTATCCAACAAGGACAACAAGAATAACTACAACAATAAAATAACAAGGGCAAAAAAAGGAGAAAAAAACCTATTACAGATGCCAGATGGTGATAGTGGACCTGCCTGAGTACACACATTGCTCTGCTCACTTCCTGGGCTCAACTTCTAGTCTCTGATGGTGCAAGAGAGTAAAGAATGGAGCTGCAGCACTATATGTGTGTCTCTCCATCCCCTTGTTTTTTTGTTTTGCTTTGTTTTGTTTTGTTTTTATCTCCAGGGTTGTTGCTGGGGCTTGGTGCCTGCACTACAAATACACTGCTCCTGGGAGGCTCCCCACCCCATTTTGTTTCCCTTGTTTATCGTTGTTGTCATTGTTGGATAGGACACAGAGAAATTGAGACAGGGGAAGACAGAAAGGGGAAGATAAATATAGACACTTGCACACCTGCTTCACCACTTGTGAGGTGACACCCCTGCAAGTGGGGAGCCTGGGTCCCAAACTGGGATCCTTATGCCGGTCCTTTGCTTCCCTACACATGCACATAACCTGCTGCTCTACTGCACAGCCCCCTATCTTTCCCCTTCTATCCTGCATTACCATTCAAGTTTCTCCCTGAATCTAGCCAAAATTAATCAATAAAAATATTGTTTAATATGACTACAAGTAGCTGAGCTAATTAGTAGGGTGGGTATGCAAATCATTTTCCAGTGAGACAGCCAAGTCTCTGGTTCAATCTCCAGATTATCAGAAATCAGAAACGAACAGCGTTATGATAAAATTATGAGGAACATAAACAATAACAAATTCTGTTTCCCAGCTTGGAACAGGCAGTGAGCAGGACCCCATATTCTCAATTTCTGCACACTACAATGAGGCCACTATAACTGTGTGAACACTCTTCATGCATCTCTTCATGGCCCTCACGTTAAGGTTGGGGACTGCTTAGGATTCTCCAACAGGCGGAGGGAAGATAGCATAATTGTTATGCAGAAAAACTCTCATGCCTGAGGCTTCAAAGTCCCAGGTTCAATCCCCTCTCTACCATAAACCAGAGCTGAACAGTGCTCTGGTTAAAAAAAAAAAAAAAAAAACTATAGGATTCACTGACAGCCTTATTATAAGACAGGGCAATTCTGAAACACTTCTACTGGATTCAAATGAAGCAGCTCCAGGTATAATTTAACAGAAATCTACAATTTATCACTAAGAAAAATAAAAGTAAGGGGTCGGGCGGTAGGTCAATGGGTTCAGCGCAACTGGCGCAAAGCTCAAGGACCAGCATTAGGATCCCGGTTTGAGCCCCAGCTCCACACCTGCAGGAAAGTCACTTCACAAGTTGTGAAGCAGGTCTGCAGGTGTCTCTCCCCATCTCTGTCTTCCCTTCCTTTCCACTTCTCTCTGTCCTGTCCAGTATTAACAATAACTACAACAATAAAAATACAAGGGTAACAAGAGAGAAAATAAATTAAAGAAACCTTTAGCTGAGTCTATTGAAATCCAAGTTCCCAAAGAAGGCAGAGAAATCACAGCTTCCCTGGACCCAACTCAGGTGCAAGGTGCTGCTGACCATCATGCTGACTCCCCGACCTGCCCATCTTGCCTGGGGTTAGCAGGTCCTTCCTTCCTTGCTCGCCTCACCTTGGGCCAGACCCTGAGACACTCAGTAGGGAATGGGACGGGGCCAAGAAACGGCATCACTGACACACACAAGCGGGGGAGGGAAAGGAGGAGTGATCTCACCCCCTCTCCATAGAGCGCCCTGTGTTTAGTTCCCCCACAAGAATCGGGACAGCACAAGAGGAATCCAGTCTCGGGGTGGATATGGCGGACTGACCAGGGAGAGGCCCAGACACGAGGCTGCATTCCAGAATATTTTGGGAAGACTCAAGCGACCCCTCCCAATCTCAGCCTCAATGAGGGACACTTACGAAACTCCATCCAGTGCTGAACTTCCTGAAGTCTCCTCTCCAAAGTGCAAATCAGCAGAAACTGAGAGAAACACAGAGGAAAGTGGGGTTCCCAGAAACACAGGACGGATCGCTAGTGGGTCTTACTTCCTGGAGTGTCTTCTGGCCTAGACTGTCTGCACCACCCACCGACAGCCCAGATTGGTTCATGCCCACTGTCTCACAGTTGATTGGATGAAGCCCTTGCCATGCTCACACATCTCCTCTTCTGATTGGATAATGTTTAAACCCAATCAGCATCAGAGCTTTCTAAGTGACAGGAATACTGTCCTATCAACTTCTCTAGAGGGTGTGCCTGGAGAACTGCGAAACCAGAAATGGCTGGATCTTTCTCCTAAGTAATTTTCTAGAAGATTCAGCAGCAAAAAAACCTATGCTTCCACCAGCTTTCTCATGCACGTTGCTTACTCCTGCTCACTCTCTTTTCTGCTGGTTGGCCATATGTCACACAACATTGTGACCCGGCATGTCACCCCGAGGACTCGGTGCTGCTCGCTGTGCCGATGACTGCTGCCTGCTCACAGCCTGGCTCCAGGAGTGCAGTGAGCTCCTTTCACCTGGAGGGTGCCGGCATGCAGTCCTGTGAACGCTGAGACCTGTCTCTGTAGGTAAGACCACAGACAAATAAGAATGGGTAACAATAGAAAATGGTACTGCAACGGTGGGTTTCAGCAGTGTTGCCCAGGAAGCTTTGGAGATGTGGCTTAGTGTAGTCTACCTGAACTTGAGACCAAATGGAACAGATGACTTTGGTACTTTGCAAAGTGCACAAGTTGCTACTGAACTAGACTCACTGTTAAGGGGGAGGGAGTAGCTAACTGGGGCCATTCTTGTTCCCTCCTGCAGGAATTCCAGACTGACTCTGACAGGGAAATTGCAAGAGAGTCAGTCATGTTTCAGGGTGATGAAAAATTATTGTGAGGAAAAAAGGGCAGGAAAAAAGGAAGCACAAGCCATGTAGCATGGATACACTGAGACAAAGAGAGAGGAAGGCCAGAGCCTCCTGGTCTTGCAAGCTCTAAAGTTTCAAGGGGGGAAGGGCAGGAGCCTCAAGGGGATGTGTCTTTAGGTGATCTCACATCAGCATTTTGTGACTTTTTTTTCAGTCTGGTAGCAGGCAGTGCTGGTGCTTCTGTCTTCTGCCTTGTTCCATTCTTGCTTCCTCCATGATGCAGAGGGAAGGGTGTTGCTTTCCCTAAGCTGTTCACAACACACACCTCTACCAGGATAAAGTAACTGAAATTAATGGAACTCCTGGAGAAAATCCAGGTCTCAGGAATAAATCTTATTATATAGATGGGTGGCTGATCAAGATGACAGGGAGTCATCCTTCAGAACTGGATGATCTAATGAGTGAGGAAGCATATGAAAAATACATGAAATTGTGGGAGTAGTGGCATAATGGTCATGCAAAGAGTCTCTCATGCCTGAGGCTCCAAAGTCCCGGGTTCAATCCTCTATACCACCATAAAGCTGGCCTGACCAGTGCTTTAGTAAAAAAAATAATAATAATAATACCTCAACTCTATCAAGGAGGATGGGGTATATAGCATAATGGTTATAAAAACAGATTGTTAAGCCTGAGGCTCCAAAGTCCCAGGTTCAGACCTCCTCCTCACCACCATAAGGCAGGGTTGATCAGTGCTCAGGTTAAAAAAGAAAAAAGTAAAAGACAAAATCTATCAAGGAATAAAAATACAACTTAATCTAGCACAGTTGCTTTAAATTATAGCTATTAGACTTTAACTAACAACTTCTATGAAGAGCAATAGAAGGAGAAATTATAGCAATGCTACTGGGTTAAGCTACCCATTAGCTTATTAACTATTGCATACGAGCATGACATAGTTCTTTTTTTCCCATAACACCCGATTATATATAGACCAGTTTTCAGTTATAATATCTAATTTTATGAGACTGTCTAGCTGAAAATAATGTAATTCAAAGAGAGCACTAATATCTTAATTCATTATAATGTAGATGCTCACAACCATCCCTGGTCACAGTATTTAGTGATATTTATTGGAAATAATTGGCAGTGGTGGAGTAGTAGTTGCATAGTTCCAGACCAACAGTACTGTCTTAATTTTTGCAGTACAATATGTTTGATGGTACAATTTTTAAAAGATATTTATTAATGAGAAAAGAGGAGAAAGAACCAGACATCACTCTGGTACATGTGTTTTGAGGGATTGATCGCAGGACCTCATGCTTGAGAGCCCAGTACTTTCTCCACTGATGGTACTATTTTTATATAAAGAAGCAATAGTCCTGCTGGAAAACAAGGTAAATTTGATTATACATCATTAAATTAAAAAAAAAAAAAAAGCAAAACTCCTCTTTTCAGAGAGCAGAGAATGCACCCCTGTGCCACCAAAACTCCTGTTTCTCTCCTTAAGGAGCTGCTCATGGCAAGATGACTCTGACCAGCAGAAGAATGCTGCTGAGAGCCAGGAGCCATGCGCAGGGTGGTGAGTGCGGGTTCCCAGGGCGCACAGGTGGAGGGGCTGCTTCAAAGATGCAGGAATATACTTGGAAGCAGCACTGAGGCCAAGGTCTCTGGCTGAGTCCTCCACATCCTGATAGGAGCCCAGGCCTTAGGCTGCAGAAAGGCTTCCCCAGCACCTATCTTGTCTCCTTTTAGGTAGACTGGACACCAGACTCTGCCCTCAACTTCCAGCATGGCTTCCCCTGGGGTTGAACTGATTCTCCTCATATCAGAGCTGGAGTTGAGTCCTGCTCTATCCTTGAGTGAAGGTTCTGGCTCTAGAATCAGAACCTTATCCTGGGTTGTAGAACCAGGCAAAACTGAAAGACACCAGACAGGGTGACTAGGCTGGGAGCTGAGCACTGTTGCTCAGTGCCCTGCAGCCTCCACCATGTCCTGTTTAGCACCAATTGTTTAGCCCTTATAAGGCCCATAGTTTCAGTAAATGTAGAATAAAGGGGAACAAGCAGTTATGTACCCAGTTGATCACACATATTAGCATGCACAGGAACCTGGGTTCAAGCCCCATTCCCTGACTGCAGAGGCAACAGCTTATGAGTGGTGAAGCAGGACTGCAGGTGTGTATCTTTCTCTCTCCCTTTCTATCTCCTCCTTTCCTCACAATTTTTATCTTATTGAATGAAATATATATTTTTTTCAATTTTTTTAAAAAAAATCATCTTTATTTACTTATTTGGATAGAGACAGCCAGAAATTGAGAGGGAAGGGGTGATAGAGAGGGAGAGAGACTGAGAGGCACCTGCAGCCCTAATTCACCACTTGTTAAGCTTCCCACCTGCAGGTGGGGGCTGGGGGCTCAAACCCAGGTGCTTGCACCCTGTAACCTGTGCTCTCAACTAGGTGCACCACCACCTGGCCCCTTTAAATTTTTTTTTATTATCATTATTTATCAGATAGAGACAGCCAGAAATTGAGAGAGTAAAGGGAGATAGAGATACACACAGAGAGATACCTGCGACACTGCTTCACTGCTTGTGAAGCTTTCCTCCTGCAGGTGGGGTCTGGGGACTCAAACCTGAGTCCTTGCACACTGTAACATGTGCACTCAACCAGGTGCACCACTACCCGGCCCCTGAAGTATATTGCTTCTTTCCTTTTCCTTTCTTTCTTTTTTTTTTAAAGTCTTTTTTTAACTTGGTTTTATTTGAAAGGACAGAGAGAAGTTTAGAGGGAAGGGGAATAGAGAGGGAGAGAGGTCTGCAGGTGAAGACTGGGTCTTGAACTGGGGTCCTTATGCACTGTAATTTATGCGCTTAACAAGATGTGCCACCACCCAGCCCCTCAAGTAAATACTTCAAGGAGAAGGATGTCATCAGTTTTGCCAAACATTGGTAGATGGAAGGTCCTTATGTGTGTTCCTGCCATCATCCATCTGGAATATCCACTTCTGATGCTGTACTAACAATCCCTCATTTTGTTGTGTTCCTACAGAAATTTCCTTGCAAATACCATAGTCTGAGAACTTTCTGTACCATCCCTCCACTCTGTCACATCAACCAGCTCCTTTCATGGAATGTCTCTGCTCTCCGCTCTCTGATTCTAGAGCCATCATCCTATGGTAGACCTTTCTTTCGATGTGCACTGGACACAGCAGGGACTTGTGCACCTAACATTTACAGGTCTTTCTTCAACCTCCACAGAGAAGAACAGGGTGGAGATGCAGGTAGGGAGAATAATGAGAAGAGGCCAGAAGACTGGGGCTTCCTGGCCACTTTTCTCTTTGGACCTGGGGAGATTCACCCCAATCTTACCTCTGCCTTTTCTGCTATAATTGCATATCTAGGCCTCTAGGAACTCCTAGGCCTTCTTATTCTCCTAAAGCAGATGACTGAGAGGACATCATTGATATCAGTCCTTTATCCCCATTGCAGTCACTCCAATTCACTCCATGTTCTGGCACAACTATTGCTTCCTAACTAAGGAGACAGAATGCTTCTGTGAGGGTTATTTAGACCTTCCTCACAAGCTGTGATCACAGAACATGACCCATGTCCTCAGCTTTGATTGCACCAGATTCTATGCTGCAGGGAGGGACACACAGACAGGGAAGGGACCACTGACTTTCATGGGTGTGGCCTTAGAATTGTCTCAGGGGGAGTCGGGCTGTAGTGCAGTGGGTTAAGCGCAGGTGGCGCAAAGCACAAGGACCGGCATAAGGATCCCGGTTCGAACCCCGGCTCCCCACCTGCAGGGGAATCGCTTCACAGGCGGTGAAGCAGGTCTGCAGGTGTCTATCTTTCTCTCCTCCTCTCTGTCTTCCCCTCCTCTCTCCAGTTCTCTCTGTCCTATCCAACAACGACAACAACAATAATAACTACAACAATAAAAAACAAGGGCAACAAAAGGGAATAAATAAATAAAATTAAAAAAAGAAATAACAAAATTTTAATATAGATGAGAAATAGAATTAAATATAGACAACAAAACCAACCATGGTGGTTAGCATGCTTCTTAAATATTTACCTCTTTAAAAAGAGTGCTGGGGTAGGGGAGGTAGCACAATAATATTGATAAGCCAACACAACATCTTTGAACAAATATAGATATATATGAGGGTGTTGATATTGATATTAAATTGTTAACTGATATATCTGTACTAGTGATACTAGATTTACTCTGTGGGACATTTGATATGATGCTCTGCTCTGTGGCCTCTTAAGAGTCAACACAAGTGTACATGCAGTGAATTTAGGATGATAAAATATATCTAGGAGTTAATTAGAAAAAAATAAAAATAAATTTAAACATACAGTTTTGAGCCAGGATTATGAACTGGGATCCTTGAGTGAGTCCTTACATTTTCTACTATGTGAACTAACCTGGTGTGCCACTGTTTGGGCCCATAATTTAATTATACATATATATATATATATATATGTGTGTGTGTATATAACTTTAAGAAAACTTAAGAAAAATATATATTTATATTTCTTTTTAGTTAAAAATTAAAAAACAATAAATTGTCACTAGTTTCACTGAACTCAGTGCCTGTATGATGAATCCACTGCTACAGGCAACATTTTTTCCCTTTTTCTTTGACTTGATTTGACAAAAAGAAATCGTGAAAGGAAGGACATACAGAGGAACTGAGAGAGAGAGAGAGAGAGAGACAGGCACACACACACACACACACACATACACACACAAAGAACAAGATAGATAGAGAGAGAGAGAGAGCTGTGGCACTGCTGTATCACTAGTGATGCTTCCCCAGTAGCCAGGAACTAGGGTTTTAACATAGGGCCTTGCTCAACAAGCCTTGTGAACTCAATTAATTGTGCTAATGTCTGGGCCTCAAAATGAATAAAGCACATATATCTTATTATTTGGGATAGGTTCAAAGATGTCCCTGAATTGTGTTTGCTCATGTTGTGCCCATCATTTATCAAGCTCTGACCTTTTGTCTTTGCCATTGTAGAGATCAACATGAACATCCATTTGATTCCAAATATGACACTGCCTTTCAATATCTGTAATCTCTTTTTTTTGGTAAATAAATGTCTTTTAACTTTATTTATTTATATTATCTTTATTTATTTCTTGGACAGTGTCAGCCAGAAACAAAGAGGAAAGTGGCAACAGAGAGGAAGAGAGACACCTGCAACACTGCTTCACCACTCACAAAGCTTTCCCCCAGCAGGTGGGCACTGGTAGTTCAAACCCAGTCCTTGTGCACTGTAATGTGTGAGCTCCACCAGGTACATGACCACCTGTTCCATCAATATCTATAATTTCTTTAACAATTACCATAACCCTTTAGAGAACATCATGGTTCCTAGGGATTAAGGGGAGGAGTCAGAGTGTTCTAATTGTAACAGCCAGAAACATATAAAATCTGATGCCATTATTTCAGGGATAGTATTAGCAGATTAGATCCCCTGGTTCCCCACCTGCAGGGGAGTTGCTTCCCAAGCGGTGAAGCAGGTCTGCAGGTGTCTATTTTTATCTCCCCCTCTCTGTATTTCCCTCCTCTCTCCATCTCTCTCTGTCCTATCCAACAACAACAACAAAAACCAAGGGTAACAAAAGGGAAAATAAAGGTAAGGAAGAACTAAGGAATTCCTTACTTTAGATCTACTGAAACCCAAGGTCCCAAAGAAGGCAGAGAAATCATAGCATGCCTGGTCAAAGTCAGGTGCAAGGTGCTGCTGACTAACATGTTGACTGCAGAAAGGCTTCCCCAGGATCTATCTTGTTTCCTTTTAGGTAGACTCTGCCCTCAACTTCCAGCATAGCTTTCCCTGGGGTTGAACTGATTCTCCTCATACCAGAGCTGGAGTTGAGTCCTGCTGTATCCTTGAGTGAGGGTTCTGGCTCTGGAATCAGAACCTTATCCTGGGTTGTAGAACCAGAAAAAACTGGAAGACACCAGACAATTGAAGACACCAGGGAGTTGAGCACTGTTGCTCAGCGCCCTGCAGCCTCCACCCATGTCCTGTTTATCATTGATTCTTTTGTCCTTATAAGGCCCATAGTTTCAATAAATGTTGAATAAGGGGGGCCAGGCAGTGATGCACCCAGTTGAGTACACACATTAGCATGCACAGGAACCTAGGTTCAAGCCCCATGCCCTACTTGTAGAGGCAACAGCTTTACAGAGTGGTGAAGCAGGACTGCACAGGTGTATCTTTTTCTCTCCTTCTCTATCTCCTCCTTTCCTCACAATTTCTATCTTATTAAATGAAATAGATAAAAAAAAAAAAACGGAAATATGGCCACTGCTATAGCAACATTTATGATAACAAAATAATAATTAAAATTTTACAGCTCAAGGAAACATTTAATTTATTTAGTTACTTACGTATTCCTCCAGGATTATTTCTGGGGCTCAGTGCCTGCCTTATAAACTCACTGCTCCTGGAGGCCATTTTTTTCCTATTTGTTGCCCTTGTTGTTGCTACTGCTGTTGTTGGATAGGACAAAGAGAAATCAAAAGAAGGGAAGACAGAGAGGTGTAAATATCACCACCTGCATACCTGCTTCACTGCTTATGATGTGAACCCCCCCGCCCCCCGCAGGTGGGAAGCTTTGGGTTAGAACTCAGATCCTTACTCCAGTCCTGCATTTCATGCCTGTTAGCGAGCATAAATCAAACCACCATCCACTGTAAGGAAGCAAAGATGTTTATTGACGAATTGCAATCCGGGCCGAGATGGTGACTGGTGTTAGTCTACCAAGCTCGACCCCGAACAGGGCTCAAGCCACACAATTTATAGGAATTCAGACTACACTCAGGGAGGGGGAGCACATCACCTTATCAACCTATATCCAATAACAGGCTATAGCAAACACAAAATCCAATCATTTCAAACTTAGCAAAAGCATGATCCATTCAAAGCAAAGCACGGGCTAGTTTCAAATATAGTAAGATCACACAACCAGTAGAATTCAACCAGGCACATCCTCCTGCCATCGGCTATGACCACCCATCCAGTAGACAGCACACCACAAAGTCTGTGCAAAGGTCCTGATAAGGCTTGTCCCCATGCAGGGTCCTTAAAACAATGGGTGGCCTTCACTGATTAGGTCCTGATAAAGCTTGTCCCATACAGGGTCCTTCCAACAACTTACAAAACAATGGGTGGCCTTAACTGATTAGGTCCTGTTTATTCAAGGGGGAAGGGGCAAGGAATTTTTCTACTTCACTCAGCAAGACATACTAAAAGCACTTAACAAACAACTGCATAAAAAGGGAATTTCAAGGCTACTGCCTTTTACAATGCCATGTTCACTTAACTCGCTACATTGCCACTAGGCCTCCAAAGAAATTTTCCTTTTCTTTCCTTTGATTTTTTTTTCCCCACCAAAGCACTGCTCATCTCTGGTTTATGGGACTGAATTTAGGGTTTTGGAGCCTCACACATGAGAGCTTCTTTGCATAACAAGTACATGATTTAACCCCACCTTCCTATTTTTTTTTTTTCTTTAGTGACTGTTCTAATGAATTTTGATGCCCCAATTATTATTTTATTTTTATTTATTTTCCCTTTTTGTTGCCTTTGTTGTTTTTTATTGCTGTTTTTTTTACTTATTTTAATGAGAGGGAGAGAGAAAGATACAGAAAGACTAGAGCACTGGATTATGACAGTGCTAGGATTGAACTGGAGACAGCAAAGCCTCAGGCATGAGTCTTTTGCAGAACCATTATGCTATCTCCCCAGGCTCATAAGTAGTTTTATTTTATTTTATTTATTTATTTATTTTTACCAGAGCACAGCGCAGATCTGGTTTACGGTGGTACAGGGAATTGAACCTGGGACTTTGGAGCCTCAGGCATGAGAGTCTCTTTGCATAACCATTATGCTATCTACCCCTGCCCAAGTAGTTTAAAAAAAAAAGTTTAATGATTTAGAAGTAGTTATTCTTTTGTTGTTGTTCTTGAAGTCATTGTTGGATAGGACAGTGAGAAATGGAGAAAGGAGGTGTTGAGAGCATTTAACCAAAAATATGACCCTTATAGTGATTAATTAAGTATGGTAAAGAATTCTGCCAATGAAAACCAAGGCTATCATTATTTTTATAAGTACTGCAGTACTAATATATAGACAGTAGGTGGCGCTCTAACACCACATTACACTAACAACACATTCTAATTTATTAAAATGCTGTTCAAAAGTCACCATATTTCTAACATCAAATTATTATAATTACAACTTTGCATCCCCAAATACCTCCTTGGCCTAAAACAGGTAGGAGTGCAGATAAGGTCACGACAAATGATGTCCTCAGGTTGAGAGTTCTGGTCCTGATGGGTCCTGGGTCTGATCCTGATCTGGTCCGGGAATTTGCAGATACCTCGGTGGCCATCGGTCTGTTGATTGCCACGGGATATGGGGGATGGGGGCTTCTGAACTTACATGCTAGCATGCTGTTCAAAAGTTGCCCTCCATGTCCATAGGTCTGGGGGTTTTATCCCTGAGCTAGGCTGGGGTGTGGGTTAGGTAATTTCCAGCCAATGAGAGTTGGGGTCTTCCTGACATGTAGGTCTAACTTTATCAGGCTATAGAGATGTGGGGCTTGCCCTGCACAAGACTTTATCTTGTGCTGGTGTATGGGGCATTTCAGTGAACTCTGGGGCCACATTGGGATTACCCTGCATAAGACTTATGCTGGCCTGCGGGGGGCATTTCAAAGAATTGAAGGGGTTAATTTAGGGTTGGTCTGCACGGGACTTTAACGCTGGTGCAGGGACATCTCAGCGCAGGGACATCTCAGCATGTCTACTTATCTAATGCAGGCCTGCAGGGCTTGGGGGCCAAGCTTCTAAGTTTATCTTCACTTTATCATTTAAAACTCAAAGGTATTTTAACAATGTTCATCACTGAAATAAGCATTTCCATACTTCAAAATAACATTCTCACACTTGAATATTCACTTCAACTTTATCACACTCTAAACTTAAACAACTCATCCTAATATTCTTAACCTATTAAAACAAAAAAATACCTATTAAAACATTTCACACTCAAAGGAATACTTTCACACTTAATATTCTCACACTTCTTATATATGTCCTAAATACACACTTCTTATTATTTCAAGTACACACTTCTTATATCTCCATATTATTTCAAACACACAGTTTAGTATTATTCTAAGTTCACACTCCTTACTAATATTCTATTCTAGGTTTGGGCATAAATCACCACAAATTTGTTCAGGAATAATATTCTTGTTCCTGACAGGAGGGAAAGACAGAGAAGGGGGGTTGAGAAAGAAAGACACCTGCAAACCTGCTTCACCACCTGTGAAGCAACTCCCCT